>NW_020799105.1:6389604-6428390 GCF_003259725.1 Athene cunicularia
AAGAGACAGGGGTGCACACTTTCCATCACTGCTAATTCCTTCCAGAAGACCCCAAACAAAGATTTACAGTAGAATCTGGTTATTTTGAAGGAGAAACTTGGCAGTCAGGATGAACTCTCTGGGTCCATCCCTGAACCTCATGACACTTCCCCCTGCTATCATTGTGCGGTACATGGGAAAAGATGCCATGTACAAACAGCCCTTGGAACATCCCCTTTATCGTTCAGCTTCCTCTTTGCCAGAAGACATGACCCTCACACAGTGATGCACCAGGTTGGAGTTTCTGCCAAAGTAAGTCTGCCCTTCTGCTCACAGTAAAATAAAATTTAAAAAAAAAAAAGCAAAACCCAAAAAAACCCAAAAGAAATACCCAGTATAACCACAGCACTACAGGGGAATTTCCTTCTCTGTCAGTATAACACAGGGTCAAATTTAGACTGATGCAGTAATCCCTCCCAGCTGCCTAAGAATCTGGCCCTTTAATGACCTTGCACAAAACACTACTGCTTTTAACTCCAGTACCCCTATATTCTGCTTCATTTCCAACTCACTCTGCCCTTGGAGCTAAAAGCAGAGGTTGCCCTCCTGTTAGATGCAATTTACAGGGAGAACTTTGAACTTACGCAAACAAACATTTGTGTCTCTTTTCCAGGGCAATGAAACATAGGTTATTCCACTCCCCACCTCCTAATGCCACAACCTACTCTGAGGAACCCTAAGACCCGGTATTTTCATGATGGGGGTACTGTTTGTTCTATGTCCTCTAGCATTTTTCTGTTGCTAATGCACAGCTTTCCTTAATCAGCTCTCCAAATAGACAAGAGATAAGGTGAAAATTTCTATCCTGACAAAAATCTGCAGACACCAAGAACAGACTGAACTAGATCCAAACCCTTAAACATTATCATTCACCCAGTTTTCAGTCTGCTTCCTTTAGTAATGCTTCTAGAAAGGACTAGATACAACTCAGGCTGCAAGAAATCTAAGTATTTTTCTGTTACGTATCATCACTCCCAAAATGCATCAATATATAGTTATCAGGTCCCTCCTCTTTTGATCCTCCTCCTTCTCCCAGCTTCAGACTTCAAGTCACAAACAGAGACTGACTGCAGAGTGTACAGAGCACAATCTTTGCTGTTAGCAGCAAGCTGGCTAGTACGGAGAAAAGCACCTATGACTTGATACTGCATTTTCTGTAACAAGTTTCAGTATCAGGTTTCAAAATGTTTTACTAAGAAAGTCAGCATCATCTTCCCCATCTTACAGATGGGAATTGGAGAAAGGGATCATGACTTCTGTATATTCACCACAAGATAAAAAAGGGAATAAGAGGGAGATTTTTCTGAATGTACCTAAGTGATCAGCACATAGCTTTTTGGTTCCCCTTCTCTCTTCTGTGGCCCAAGAGTATTTCACCACCTTAGAGGAACAGCGGAGTGACTGACAACAGACATGAAAACTGCTGCTTTCTATTAAAGGCCGTTAGTTGTGGCCACATGTTGGAATTTGCCACGGAATTACAGCCTTGAGGGACTTTCTGTTGTTATTTCCCACCTGGGCAAAGTTAGCATGAAACTCAGAGTAAGGCAGTGAGATTCTACCATATTGTTAAAGCATCTGATCACAGCCTATGTGTTAAGACTACTTGGCTCTCATAGCCCCTGAATGCAGGGAATGTCAGTGACTGGTGGGGAAGGAGGAGGAGCTGAGGTGGAGCAGTTGCCCTCCATCACCCGGTAACATGATGCTCTAGAGTGGCAGGTGTGGAGGAACAGGCTCTCCCTTCATCACTCCACCACCACGTCCAGGAAGGGGACCACAGCTCTGCATCCCAAGGTGGTAGGTGAGCAGGCAGATAGCTGGCTACCAGATGATGGCATGGCCACATGTTGGGCAAAAGCTGCCCTGTTATGCAGCTGACAGGAGAGATACCATATGACCTCAGTAATACCCCAGCCTGCTGCCATACCCCTGACTTCTATTTTATCAGATGGAAAGAGGATGAACTCAGGGTACACGTTTAAAAAGTGACCGGGAGAGATTTCTGTGTGTTCCTGATTGGGCTGATAAAAGCAGCTTTTTTCCCTTTCAGCAGTTTAGAGCTCAGCCTGCCCTAAAACAAGTAGGGTCATTTTAGTCTATGACCACATACATAAATTGTATCTGCAGAACAAAGGAATCTCAGGTCAATTAAAAAGATCCTGTGGCTACAATATTCTTCTGGGAAGATGCCATCCACATATGCTTATTACAGCCACATAAATCCCACCCCCTCACTTGCCTCAAGCAAGTAATTGTCTTTCAAAGCAAGCAAAATAATTATTTTTCCAACATACTTATCATCATTAATTATGGCCAGAATAGCCAAGTAGGAGCTCATGCCTGGGCTTTTAAATGCTTGTAGCTAGTTAGCGTGGCTGCTTGTAACTTTACAGCTTTTTTGCAGTTTTAACATTGACATCCAATGGCTTCATTAAATCAAGACTCTCACTCATGAGCTAAGTATGACTCACCTGCAGAACACTAAGACCCTTCATGCTTATCTATCCCATAGCAAGAATAGGGTTTAATTTATGCCTATGCTATAGGTATATTTGAGCACCACTGGCTGTATTCTTAACATCATGTTCAAGCAAACATGTTCCAATGAAGAAAAGATTACCAAAACACAAAGACTGGAGTTTGCAGGAATTAAATGCCAGAAGTCCACTGAGTTAGAGGCATTTGACTGCTTCACTGGACACTTTTGCAACACTCAGTGGCATTAGTCTGTACATATGTGATATTAACTTCTTAAAAAACAGAATGCAAACTTTGGCATGGCTCTTGTACTTCTCCCTGAGCCAAGTATCCCACTGAATTTGATGCGACTTTCTGTAGCCATAAAAGCTACAGAATTTGTCCTACTTTTTTTTCCTAGTTTAATGGGGTAAGGGGTGGGAGGGGAAGAGATGCTATTTCCTTAGTACATCTCTGTATCCCTTTATTCTGTTTACAAGACTTCTTAAACTCCCTATGCTGAATAGGGTGATGTGTTGAAAAACCACCTGATACAGAAAGTTACATTATAGTGTGAAGTCCACACTTCCAGAAAGCATTTTTATCTTAATTGACTTTTAAATGACCTCATTCTAAAGTAACTTTTGTTTGCCATCTTGATTCTGAATCATTGCCACTCCAGGCATTCACAATCAGTGAGACATGTGCTTTCCATTAATGAAAGCTGCAAGTTTTACATAATCATTGTATTTATAATTATGGCTTTTAAGGGAAAACATACATGAGACACAGCATATGAATTCAGGCCTATGTATTTCTAAATGGGAAACCCCACAGCCTTGTTATATTTTTCTTAATTCACTTTGGAAATGAAATTATGTAGGTATCTAAACCAAGATGAGGACAGAAATATACCTATAGCACTAACAAAGCCTAACAGGACAAAGTGGTAAGTCTACAGCGCTTAGCTAAAAGATACTAATACAGCAAACTTATTTATTACTACATTTTTACTGCTGGAATTGAGTAAGTATGACTTTAGTGACACAGTAGGTAAAATGGGACAGAATAAATCACTGTAAACCTCCAATCATCATCAAGGTGAAAGGAGCCTTTGCTATATCCTCAGCACAGGAAATAGGTGCCGTTTTGCTCCTAGTCTTACTATAAAAAAGGTTTAGCAGACACCTGTACTCTCCACCCCAGAGAGGATAATGAAAATGAAGACAAGGAGGAGCTGAACAGAAAGACTGCACATGCAACATAAGCTAGCAGCACAGCTTCTGTGGGATATCCTTGTCCTGCAGCTCCAGAGCCACTGGGTACAAACCCCTGAAGATCCCCTCCAGCACCATGCAGCCTCTCACTGCATCCTCCAGTCCTGCTAGTAAGAGTCACAACCTTGGCCCACGGGTGCAATAAAGAGGATGAAAGTCCCCAGGCATCAGTTGAGGGAGAAGTTTCTTTCTGCCCAGAGTAAGCTCTGATTTTCATGCTCATTACACAATTGCCATTCCTAAGCCCTTCAAGCATACGTAATGCAACACAGCGGTGCCAGTCTCACCATGCAAATCTCCCTAGGCTTTTGCAGGCACAAGGAGAGAGAGGAATAAAATGGTAAAATGTAAATTAGCCACATATTGAATTTCAAAGATGACTTTAATTACAATTTTTTCCTGTTTCCCTGGGCGTTGGGAGCACTGCTCTAAGCAAGCAGCATGGGGAAACAGAGTCCTGATCATCTTATTAAGCTCATTCAAACACATTACATCTGCCTTGGCAATTCACTGGCTTCAAATGAAGTCTGAATTCTAGAATACAATCAGACTGAAGTACCAAGATGCTATACTTCAGTATTTCTATTTTCACATCCCTCCACTGGGCAGAGACTAAGACAGAACTTCTCTTTCATGTAAAAATGTGAGGAAACAGAAACAATACAGGTTCCTGTAAGACTCCTAAACCAAGGATGTGCCTTTAAGGGTTACACAGCTGCTTGCCTGTGACCTGATTCTGTCCTGCACTCAGGCCAGGATCCATTCTGTTTGGATGATGCCTCCTCAGAGTGGTGACTTGACAGTTAACTTTGTTTTCCCTTCCTCTCTAAAAGATCTGACAGCAGGTAAACATCCTCTCTTCCAAACTGGCAATAACAACAGTAATTGTCCCAACTAGAATGTAGGCCTATTCAATCAAACAAAAGCTGCCTGTATTTCAAGGTGCAGCTGGGGAAATCCAGTCATGACACTGGCCCACATTCTCAGCAGGTAGAAGTCAATCAGATCTAATGATGTCAGGCCTAGTTTATCCTCAGCTGAGGATCTGGCCCCACTTCTTTCCAGCACAAAACCATTGTTGAGAACTTTAGGCATGTTAACTGAGCTCTGGGGCTAGATTTATATTAGGAACTTTTTCCAGTGATGCCAGAGGGATATCTGTACACAGACTAAAGCATCATTGTAGCAGCTAAGCTGCAGATCTGCTACCGTAACGCATCCTGTAGTTCACACTGAACAAAAACCACATATGAAGACAGGTAACAGATACTGCATCAGCAGACTGTCTGCTAAGGCAGCTACATTGATCAGGGAGCACATTTGTTTTCACCCTTGACCAGTAAGAAGTGTACAATGTACATTTGGCTTCAGACTGGTGTGACTAGAGAAGTTTAACTACACTGCTACCCACAGAAGCATCCCCACAACAGAACAGAGACAGAAGAAACAGAAGCTGTATTTCAAGAAGATTGGAACAGTTTTTTAATTCAGTGCAAATGAGTTTGGCCTAAATTAAAACCTCTCAAAATATTACATTTTGCATAAAGTATTTCAACATTTTTCTGATAAATATGTTTCTCATTTAAAAGCTGATCTACAGCAAAAGAGCAGCTTAGGCAAAGGCAGTAAGTGTAAAAATAAACTAAAAACATTTGGTTTGGAAGTCAGTAAACTGTCTTGGGATGACCCAAAATAGGTTTTTTGTTGTTATTTTGCTGAAAAGTAATTTGAACTTCTCTGATTTTCCCCAGGAAGCCTAAACCAATATCTTTCCCCAGACTTCATCCCCTCATTACTTTCATAGGAAAAAAAAAATGTAGACAAGTAATAAATAAATAAGACAACCAAACACCACCACCACAAAAAACTTTTACTTTTTTCAGTGGTATCTAGATTAAGCCCTAGCAGGTCCTCTTCATTAAAGGCCCTGCAGCTGACAGGAGATGGAGAGCAGGAGACATTTGCATACTCTGTGCTCTGAACTGCTTTGATTCATCAACACCCACCAGGTAAACATTTCACACCACTAGCCTCATTGAGAAGGACTGCCAGCATCTTCATCACTCCTTTACTGTACACAGGTGTGACTACTGAGTTTGCATTACTTTGCTTTACTCAGTTGTCCCTAAGGAGTGAAACGTAGTCTCTCTACCTTTCATACTGAATATGGTAGATGTGAGGCTTGATGTACTATGCAAATTCACCACCATTTTGCTTTAAACTGCACTCTTCAGAACTGTTTCAAGAACTCTTCAGACTCCTCCAAGTTTCTCTCCCCCATCACATGGCAGAAAACCATCCCAACATACCTGAAGCCAATGCAGTGGTACACACTCAAAAACATCTTAAGAGCCAGAAATTGAGATGTTAACTCTGAAACCCAGTGATAACAATGCAAATACCCTCATCTAACAGATTAAGATGATTTATTGCTAATCAATCACTTGCACACAAACATCCAGGTAAGACACTTAGCTCCCCATCATCACAAATCACCAGCTGTACCATGACAATCTTCAATTTAGAGTAGGGGCAACTGTTCCCTACAGCTGCCAAAAATGTTTTTCTATCACAGTTCTCCTTCAAAGACCGAGAATTAAATATTTAGACAGAGAAATCATTATTGATCAGATTTGATAACAAGGCATCAATGGCTTATGTCAAGCATATAGTGCAGCCCCAGGGCAGGAAGGGAAGGGGATACAGGAAGAACCAGAGAAGGAAGTATTCAAAAGCCTCACATGTTTTAGGCTATACAGCACTTGCTCAAAAGTGTTTGATCCCATGGGTTTATGTAACATACTGGAAAACTGGACCCAGCCTGGATTACCTTGATACACAAGTCTAACCCCCAGTATCAGTGGTAAACAAATTGTTTAGCTCAGGGTATATCATGCACCCTGAAATGCTGCAAGATAAAACAAGTTTCTGAACATTATGTAAATTTGAGATTTTAGTTAGAACAAAGAAACAAAACTATAAAACAGAAGAATAGCCATAATCGGTCAGATCAGAGTTGGATGTATAGGAAGAAGGCACAAAAAAAGGATGGAATAGGGCTTTTTTTGCTGCTGTGTACAACATATACACATGCATATGTTACAGCTACCAAACTCTAATCCCATTCTGAAGCTATTCAGGTTTTAGCCCCCATAATAAACTATGGTAATGAGGGCTACAATTTAATTGTAAACTGCTAAGAAAAAAACTAAATCCCTTTGTTCATTTTAAAAAGAGGAACTTTGATCATTTAAGTGATCCTAGCTGCTGTGCTATGAATAGTCCTGAATAATTAATCATTCCCTTTTTGTTTTGCCCATATTGGTCAGAGTTATATCCAATTCTATTGTGCCCACTTCTTAATCATCTGTCCTCATGATCTAGGCAGTTCCATACACCTGACTCTTCATCTAGATTTTTTGCTTTGCTCTTTCTTCCCCATTCCTTCAGTATAGGTGTCCAGTGTAGTTTCAGAGTACAGCACTAGGATGTCTGTATTTTCAGTCCTAGTGCTCATGTCTTTGATCCATAGGTGGCTATTTGTAGGAGATTTGAACAGGCTGCTGCAGCCAAACAGTGTGAGAACACTTTCTAGAGTCATCTCGACTCCTTAGATATTTTTTGATACACTAATTAGAGCAACAGTGAGCAGTACATTAATGGAGAATGCTTCAGACTTTTTCTATTTTGATGCACATTGAACAGGATGCAGCACTGTACTGCAGCTGACAGTGCACAACAGACATGCTGTTGCACACTGTCTATCCACTACACATGGTCAAGGAGCCATTGCAGAAGCCACAGCTCAGCCACAGCCACCTTTCCTGAAACCGCACCCGCAGCACTGCCACAAAAGGAACAACAAGATTGCTCCAGATCAGACCAGCAAGACTAAGCAACCGTACCCTGGTAATCCACTGAGCAAGAGAAGTGATGTTAAAACCTGACATTGTCTGACTTCTGTGTTCGTCTCTCTTAAACACAGCATTTTGCACTATTGCCAGGCGGAGAATGTTGCTTCCTCTTAGAGCTTCCCTGTGTTATCCGTTGTAAGACTCCTACAGTAGCCTGTAACTTTGCCAAAACACAACTGCTTTGCATAGGGTTGGCTGTGTCTCCCAGGCTGGCCAGCTTACCCTGGGCAGTAAGGGCTGCCTTGTCTGGGACAGATCTGCCAGCATAAACTCATCCTGATGGCTGCCCGAGTTCTTCTGTCCTGGTAGAAAGGAGTCGAGTGAATTCTGCTAAAGCCTGACTGGGCCTAGGGAGGGAATCTCTGCAACTGATCCTTCTGACATGGTAATGTGAGCAGGAGACAGAGCCTTCTCACCCGCCACTCTATCTGAATTAGCTTTCAGGTCTTTCCTGCTGTTCTCTAAAGCACTAACCTTCTTCCTCAGCACTTTCCTCTACAGCCCTTCACCCAGACTAACTCCTTATGGCCTATAGCTAACTTCCAGCCTGGGAACTCAGAGATCTACCTGGCATTTGGTCCACTCCATCCATGACCTGACAAAACAGAGCTAAGATTGCTGGTTGGACCTGCAGGACCTCACAAATCTAATAATTAGGATTCTTAATTTTGCTGTAATAGCCTTGCACACATGATAGTGGGTTTGTTGGTAGACACCAAACTGTGTTCTATACCTGGCACTAACTCTACCTTAAAGAAGAATAAGGGGTTGACAGTCCCTTTGAACACTAGAATCAAGCCTATGTTACCATTAAGTGCAAAATTTCCACCTAACTATAAAGCTTAATGTTATCATAATCTGTATTTTTAGAAGCAGGCATAAAAAGAGGAATAATCCATGTAACTTCTTCAAGCAAGAATATAAGTAATAGGAAGAGAACTAAACACTAATCAATAGGAAGATGGTAAACTCTGGGTTTCAAAGACAGTGTTGGTTTATAAAGGGCAAAGTATTATCACACAGTGTACTAAGCTTGAGAAAGGATATGCGATAGCATCAGAGTAGGTGGGTCAGAGAGAAGAGGCCCGTTCTGCTCTGAACTGGAACGTGGTTTTGTTCCCTTTGCTGGTAGCTCCCCATAATGTGAAATAGCAAAGATGACAACTTCTTATTTCTGTCTTGCCTAACATGGCAGAGGTTCCACAACAATTAATGCTGGCGCTAAGCTACCAAATCACTTAATAAGGCATGACTGAGCTAGATCAGGCACAGACACAATCACATTTCTGACAAGTTAGCGAAAGCACACAATAGAGAGTTTACATCAGCTTTACGCCAGCTGCAGGAGAAAAAATACCTAATCCAACATAAAATTGGAATGACATACACAGACCACATCTGAGTTGAAATAAAGCTTGCTGGTTTACAGATTTTTTTTAAATATAAATTTGAAACATCAAAATGAGCTTATATCAGAACAGTGTTTTGTATCACATGGCTACATCTTTGGTACTAACAGCTCTAAAAAGCATGTAAAATTATTGAAACAGCCTCAGGCTGTCAATGCTTCAGTATATGTTAAATCTCTCATCAAAATATACACAGTACAAGGCTCTAGTCTCAGCTGTGCTTCAGGTCTTGTATCTAGATTTCGGTTTGCATCGAGATCTACTGCATTTAGAGACATCCACCACTTCTCTCTCTAGAGAACACATCTTGTAATGTTTTAGTATTCAGATAATATTTTCTTAAAGATTGTATATAGAAAAGTGTGAGAGCATGTGAAGATAGTAAAAGTATTGCAAAATGCAGTGACAGAAGTAGAGCAGAGAATCCAACATAGGTTAGAAAGACAGAAATAACCTCATGAGATTAAAACCAACGTATTATGTGAAAACAATGTGTACATTGTGGAAAAATGAATCCTGGCAACAATGAGAGATGACAGGGAATGGCTAATTACAAAAGAATCTGTATGTGATAACAGCAGAGAAAGCATGGTTTGGGCTACAAAATAAGAGACCTCACACCATCAGTCCTCTTCCAACACATTACATGACTCTGTGAATTTACATGTTGTCATACAGTATGTTACCTGCTATATGCCCAGCTGAACACCTTCCAGCCTCATGGCCAGGACTCTTTGCTTGCCACTCTCATCTGAAGTTAAGTGATATTACTAAAACTGTGAGAAGCCTAATTCCTGTAAAAAGCTGATTTCTGTCAAAGTTTTAGTTTTCAACAAAATTACTAGGCAACTAGGATTGGAGATCTACCCATGAAAAAGCAAGGTTACAGTAAAATTGTTACTATCTATTCTGTTACTATACAGACTATATGCAGGCTACACAAACAGTTTGGCAAGGTTATCACAGCCTACATATATGTCTCAGAACCAATTCTACCCCTTATTCCTACACATATACCATATAGCTTTTTTACAAACTACTGCTTTCAAGTGTGCTGAGTTGCTGTTCAACCATGCAGACAGTTCTGGAGTTGTTGCCACCAGGTATAAACCTGACTGACCTGCACTGGCACACATATCTTAATGCTGTTTCACATTCCTCAAAGATTTCCTGTAAGTCTATCCATTTATATTGTATGACAGCATCTTCTGCAATGGGATCTGATAACTAAACATCAACACTAATGTCTACAATGCTATTCAGAAATAACCCAGAGAGCATTATGCAAACCTCAAACCACAGAGAATATACAGTAGGAATAATTCAGTGGACCCTCATCTTGAACAGTGTATCACGTTTGTCTGAAGCATTTTCCCTACAGTACTCCATGGCTTCAAGTCAAGAAAGTGAGCAGAACTTATTAGAATGGATGTGAAATCAGGCCAGGGCCATGCTGCTAGCAGTAAATCCGAAGAAAAATCCAAAGCAGTCTGAAAGCCAACAACATGGAGCATCAAAGGCCAAATCTGTAGAGAGGGCTAGCTGGTCCTTTCATGAGTCTGCTAGGACCTTCAGTTCCTTCAAGATCTCTCCCACCATAAGCAACTGAGTTGGCATTTTGGGTTTATATAGGAAAACGACAGAACAATAACGATTCAATGTGGAATCCATCTTTTCTCCCAACACCCCGTTTCCTCGCACCTCCCATCTGCTCCCTGCCTGCAGGGAACCCTTGCTAGAAGCCACAACAGTTGCTCATTTATGCAGCCTCTCCAGCTGGATTGGTGTTATTAGCAGTGTGGCACACATACTTCCTAATCAACTTTATTAAAACCATTCATTACAACATATACACACCACTTACATGTTTATGACAAAAAGGAACCTCAAAGGCTCAATTCCTACAATATTAACAAATCAACATGGTGCAACAAACAAATCTGGTTTTCCTAGTAAAAGCAAAATTGTCTCGAGTCACAGTTAAAGAGACTGACTCACTTTCTCACTGCTGGTTTAAGATTAAGTCTACTCTGGTCTCATATTCTAGCAGCGTAACTCCATCTACACACCTCATTGCTTGTGAGTGGATTCTGCTTTCCCACTACCCTTGTACAGTATGGAACACAGTGTAAATCAAATTATTTGGCTACTGATGTCTACGGCTTCATTTAATGAGGACTTTTTAACTTGTCTGTCTCTCAAAACTTTGTGTTTACCCCAAAACTTATTTGGCTGCCATTATGTCTAATCTCAGTCGAATAACCTTACAGTTGATTCCTTTCATCTCACTTACATGTTTATATAAAATATAGATGTCTATTTTTAACTCTATATACAAATATATCTCGTTTTAAGAGCTGTGTTGAACGTTGTACTCCGCTGAGCCAGGAAGGAGTGGTCCATCTAAGAGATGGGAATTATTTATAAGTGGTAAACACATGCTACCTACTGTCTGGAGGGTCAATAGCCCACAGGCCATCACAGAAACTAATGAGGTAGTTAACATTTCTGCCTAAATAGCACTAAAACTGAATTCCTCATTAAGTTACAAATATCAGGAAGCCTCTGGATCTTCTTAGAAATTGATTAAAATATTGGTGGACAAATGCTTGTATTTGTTGAGAAGTAAACACATTCTTTTACCCTAATGTTTATTTAGTGCTCAGATACTTTTCAGGGTAGCTGGTAAACCTAACAAAATTTTCAATTCCCTAAAGTGTAGCAATCCTAAATTGGCATAGATAATCTCTCAACTTGATCAGCCCAGCACAGGAATTGTGGATAACCAAGAAGCAACAAAGCTGCCTCTGCTAAGTGGCATGGTTGGCTCTAGGAGCTTGCAACTCAAGAGTGTCAAGATACCTCTCAGCCAAAAGCATGAGCATGCATATCCTGAATAGTCCAAGATGGATCTACAGCCTGAATCTCAGGCCCTTCCATCCTCCTTGGGCTAGACTTTTCATGTCATCTATAGAGCCTCACCAGCCACTCGATGTAGGCAACCACATCCATAGGTGTCATTCATCTGTGTACGGAAGCCAGGGGTTTTCAAGGACTTGCAGGGTCACAATAACATACTAAGATACAGTTTCACATTTTCTATCAGAACAACCCTCTCCGATCCCATAACCAATTCTGGATCAACAAAAAAGCCTCTCCATTAATCTGAAATTTGTCCCTTCTAGGTGAAAAGACACCCATACAATCCCCACTCATTCAAAGATACGGAAAATAACATTTTAAAATACAGTTAAAATTATCTCCCCATTCTTTTAACACAAAAAATGCTCTGAACTTGCAACAGTCTACAGAGTAATTTCCATTTTAACAATTCTTTCCCTTAATCCAACTCTGATGATGAAATGCTGGGGTTTCAACCCCAAGCCCCAAATTAAGGTTGACATGTGGGTGATTCCCACAGCCCGTCACAAAGGGGGGGGTGAGTTTGCCTTTAGGCTTCCCTCCAGGGTGCGGCCGGCCTTGCAGGGAGAGCCATTGGGTAAATGAGCCCCAGGTGTCCCACATTAAGTAACCCAAGGTCAGGTGTCCCACTTAGGGATAAAAGCTGGGACCACTTGCAGGCAGGAGCAGTGTCTGTCTGTGAGGTGGATGCACTTTGCAGTTTTCTGGTGGGGAAGGATCTCCTGCCTCCCTGGAACTGGGCTGCAGTCAGGTCTGGCTTTTGTAAATGTGGGCTGTGTAAAGACACAGTATGTGGCTTCCTTGGTCTTATGTATTTGGTTTGTTGACTTGGTTGTCTCCTGTCCCTTCTATGGGAGACTGCATTTCACCATTTATTCCACCCATTGTTGGTTGTGCAGTGTCATGGTTGGGGTCAGTGGGATTGATGTCAATTATGTATAATCTGACTGACTTGTTTGTACCCCCAGTGCTCACCCATGTACTGACCCTTTTGTATCAAATACAGTTTGGTTATTGGTTCATCTTTATGCTAGGCCTAATAATTGGCAAAACAGCTGATAATGGGTCTTTTGATGACAAACTAAACCTAGACATTCTTTGTATGCACTGAGGGAAATACTAGGAATGATACTTCACATGCCTTGGATACCTCCTGCTCCCAAATCCAACACCCAAAGGGATACCTTCACTGAAAAGAAGGTACATGGGCTGACCATTTCCAATTGAAGGAAGACCAGCTTGAGTTATCTCATGCACTAACCACAGCTGTTACAAGCATGTCCCTAAAATCTCCCTAATGATGTGGAGGCAGCAATGGGATTAGAACCTTGCAGGTAAACATCTCCTGGAGACAGCAGCATAACCCCTCTATACACCCCAGCTTCCTCACTTTCAGCTGTCTCAAGTTCCTCAAGCACCGGAAGTGGAGTGGGAATAGCTGAAAGAAAGAGAATGAAAAAATAAACTGTGATGTCTATTGATAACAGCTGAGGAGAATGAATGAGACAGACTGGGTCAGGGCCCAGAGTGAGAAAGGGAAGAGTGGGCCTCAGTATGCCAACAAGGACTTCACATTCTGAGAAAGAAACTTGGAACTAAGTACATTTTAAAAATAAATCCCAGTCATTTCGGAATCCCTCTCTCACAGCTGCAGTTGCAGTGCTGAATCTCTGCCCACAACAATGTATCTGGTTTTTAGCCAAATATTTGAAAGTCACTGTGATCTTTTTTCCCCCTTCTCCCCAACCAACCATAATTTTTAAGCATTCCCACAGCTGTGAAAGAAACAATAGCGGGGAAGGGACAGTGTTTGGTTACCCAGAGGCTGCTCTCACATTTGCTCACAGCTGGAATTCTTCATGGTCTTTGGCACAGTCCCTTGTTACTGCCTTGGCTGCACTGGGCTGCCCTCTGAATGGGCACAGCTATCTGAACAGTTTCAGAATTACTTCTAACTGGGCAAATACTCAATCTTCCCACAAACTCACAAAAACGAGCAGCTGTTTCCATGTAAAAAAAAAAAAAAAAAAATCTATTTGGAGTAGATGTTCATAAATCAAACAGATAAGTATTACAGACTTCACCTTATGAAGCATAGGCTACATCTCAACCATCTTGAGGCCATGATACCATTTTCCATATTCATATGCCCCTTACCTTGCAAAACTAACTCCAGATGAAGTTCAGTTTGTGGCATTAGAGTTGCTGACCATGTGATGAGCTCTTGCAGAGGCAAGGGGAGCAGCTAAGAGGCACAGTGTTCTCTGGTCTGCCCAGTTGTGTAGTATGGGAACTACTGAGGTTCAGAGTCTCTCTCTGCCTGATGTAAAACCAAAACGCAGAGTAACTTGGTGGTGCTCAACCATTCATCTGGTATGTGACAAGTCACCTCTTCCAAAGGCCCTTAAACAGTGTACCTCCATCCCTCCACAGCCCACCCTCCCCCTAGGCCATTAGAGATCTACCACATGACAGGTAGGTGTCACACAACAGGGACAGATTGACAAGTGCACATATACAGTCAAATGCAGGCGTTCCCTGCACTTTCCAACACATCACCAGATGCATCTTTATTACATGCACAGGAGCTGTTAGAATTTTATTCACCTGAAAGTTTTACTTTGTTCACATGCTGGGAAAACATCTACGGAGCCTCTGGGTAGAAACATAGCAGGGACAGGACTACCGTAATAATCCCTCCAGACCTTGACCCACTTCCTGCCCACATCTGAAGAACCACCAACAAACAGGATGGGAGGGGAATGTTCTGGCCTGTGTGGTGTATGCTTGGCATCCCTGGATTAATCTTTTTAAAACCTCAGGCTGTCCTGACAGTTGTAAAAAGCTGTAAATACAGGATGAAATGTCCTAAATTAATATGCCTGCATAAAGTACAAAAATTTTACTTTGGCTGAAAAAAGTAGATTTCCTCCCCCCTAGTTTTCAGGAAACAACTGAATTCAACTTGCTCATTTCCATACCACTGCTCCTGTGTGATCTGCTCCCTCAGATTATACCTAAAACTTTTCCTCTCTCAACTTAGTTTATGAAGTAAGGTATGGCTGATAACACCACCAATACAGCTGACACAGATGGCACCGTTAAAATTTTGGCCATATCAGAGCTCCATTGTGTCTAAATATATATATACACTCTAAATATATAGAGACCTGTGGGGGAAACACCACAGTAGTGACTAAAGATGTTCACTAAATCAGGGCTGCAAAGTGCTAGGTACTGTCTAAACATGCAGTTGAAAGTATCCACTGTCTATAAGATAGAAGCAACAACTGGTTGAGACAAACAACTAAAAATAGTCTAAGGAGGGAGTGGTAGCTAATGAGGATGTGCATGGCTTTTTTAGACCACAACAAGAGATGGTCCATGCCCTGCAGAGTTTATCATCATAACAGACTAGGGAACAGGCAGGTAGGGAGTCACAGGCAGACGAAGGGAGCAGTATGTCCACAGTCGCACAATAAGCATCAGTAGATCCAGGAGAAGGAACTCATATTACTCTGTGTCACGCACCATCCACTATCCACAGCATAAACCTGCCACACACAGATATACACATTCCCAGCAGATCTACTTGCTGCTTCATATTTCACCCGCCTCAGATGAGCTGAGCAGTGCGTGCAATTAACTTACAGATGCCTTTCATGGACTCCGCAAGTTAATCACAATACTAGGGGATTAGAAAGTGTCTCTGTTAAACTTATCAAATGAAAAAAAAGAAAATGCTATGAGACAAAATAACTGAGATGTTTATTATAACAGCACATCTTATGCAAGAAGAAGAAAGCAAAACAAATGAAGCTTTAGGCTAGCTATTTCTTGAATTGGAATTGCTGACTCTTATAGTGTTAATATTCAATCATTCTTGTGGTAAATTTAATAAAATTAAAATTGAACCTAGAAAATGTTATCACCAAAGACCAAGTGAAAAGCTGAAGATGGGGTAAAACTTCAACTGATAAGAGGATGAGCTTACAATGCAAAATCCCATTATGAAACACTTAGAGCTTGTCAATACTCACTTCTACACAGATTTAACTACATTGACATAAAAAACAATGCAGTTAAATAAATGTAGCCCTCCAGCATAACTAAAGTCAAAGTACATTAAAACTATATCAGCATGACTTGGTTGGATAGTGAATTAACTAAAAATCAATATCCATTTAGTTAAATGGGTTTAGTAATAGAGTGCCAACCAGACACAAGCAATGATGAATTCTAATGACTGACATTTTTTCTTCACTGGGCTCCAAGCCTCGGCTCCAGAACTATGACTGGCTTGCTGAGTAAATTAGTCTGCAAGTTTGATTCATAAAATCTTACTGATGTGCATCTCAAGCTGAGATATAATCACAATTCATGCAAGAACCACTATACAACAATGATTAGGCAAGGCTTAGCTAGACTTTGACCATCTCTAGCACCTGTGCCTTCCAGTAAGTATGGGCATAATGATAGGAGTAGTTCAGCTCCAAAATCCTCCCTATCCCTCCGTGGGGCCTAAAATGAAGACACGAACAGAACTGTCACAGTGCAGTTTCCTCTCTGGCATTTCTCATGCTCTCCCTCTTGTGGCAAAAGAGACTATATTTTCCTTCAAATAAACCTAAGCTTTCAGTATATTCAATAAAACAACTTTCTGCACATTGCTGAGTCCACACAGAAGAACCAAAAGCTGTTACAAAACGAAACAGAGCCTCTCTACTACCTCTTCTTTTTATTTGTAATAGTAACACGTGAGTCAGCTGAAATGCTGATACTAGAAATCTGAGCTCCCACCACATCATCACCTCCTTTTTTTATAGCTATGGTTTTAAACCACCTCCTTTGATACTCATATTTACCCCATCATGACTACATTGTAAACAGTACTATCATGTAAACCTCATTCTTTTCAAGCTTTCATCTCTTAAGTAGGAGTGAGATCTACCTCTACAGAAAAACAGCAGCAGCTGAGTAAAGATGTTAGGAAGGCAGGAAACAGAGGGACCAAAGGCCATTCTCTGCACACAGCTGCAGAGAACAGAGCAGAGTACAACCGTCAGTCCTACTCACTCTGTTACCAAGCAATTGAAAATAAGGATTCATGAACTGAATCCAGCCTCAGAATCCATGAAGTCTCAAAGAACAGGATTTTAAGAACTGCAGCATGTCAATACCTGTAATAAAGGTCTTTTCATGACACACATTTCAAAAGAAAAATTAGTGTGTCCTCTCAAAGGTTACATTACACCCGCTTTGTTTCCAACCCTATTTTCTATTAGCTACATCCAGTGTCAACTCCCCTTAATTAGACACATTCCTTATTCAAACTAATCCAACATGCCCTTGAGAACTGGGATTAGGAAGCAAGGGCATAACTGCAGGGACAGACATATCCTTAAGTGACTGCAGCTTTAAACAGACTACAGATGGCTGAGTCAGGCCAAGAGTGA
This sequence comes from Athene cunicularia, assembly GCF_003259725.1. Taxonomy (NCBI): domain Eukaryota; kingdom Metazoa; phylum Chordata; class Aves; order Strigiformes; family Strigidae; genus Athene; species Athene cunicularia. Next base: position 6,407,082 of record NW_020799105.1, read on the forward strand.
AAATAAATTTTATCCCCCAGATCCCAGATATAGTTTAGTCTTAGTGTATCACATTTTTATGCTCAAGAACTAACAACATATTACTTCCAATTACAATTTTATTCTACTATCCATAGTTTACAGGCTTCATGCTATGTGTGAACTTTTTCTTCTAAAAAGCTATATTATAACATTCCTTAAAATATTTTTCAAATTAGTGTCAAAGTGAGAGCAAGCAATCAAATTTAAGTAACTTAGTGAGGACCATTAGCTGGATACAGAATTTTGATTTAACCATGAAGGTTCACTAAAGGAATTAAATAAAGCAGACAAGAATAGGATACTACAGGCATAACTATTTTATGCTTTCCTTCCCTTATTTAATGTTTAGGCATTAAATATTCAAATTGTTAATCTAGAGGTCTCCCCATAAGCCTGGAATGTCATTACAGTAGTAGATTTTTTATTATCACACAGCACGTAGGAAAGTTTCAGTGCAATCAAACATTATGAGAATCATGTGCCAATTAAAGACTTTGATGCTACTCTGCTTTCAGGTCAGAAACTGCAAGCCCAGGCAGTCATGAGAGATATCTAAGAAGATCTAGGTCCTACATAAAAGTAAGAACTGTCCTTAAGGATGCCAGAAACAAGCCCAGCACAATGCTAAGAAGAGCTGTACTGCTGTAGCTGCTGATTCCCAATGTAGTGAGCAAGCAACACTTGAACATTGGCATGTGTCTCATCTAACATGTATAAGCTGAGAGGCAACTAGCCTGTTTGAAGTAACAGTTGAAGACTACAAAGTGCTACAAACCAGTGCAGGAATGAACCTCAGTGGAACCACAGAACAGTACATCAGGGAAGAGCCCTTCTTTCATTCTCACATGATGCATGGTGTGCTGGTCTAATCTACCCTCAAACACACTATCAACTACACAGCAGGACGATGCACACCCATTGACAAGTTACCCATTTGAAAGTTTGCCTCCTAGAATGGTTACAGATAGAGCTTCAACTTGCAGTTCAATAATTAATACTTCAAATAAATCCTATTCAACTCATCTTGATCATAGTGCTATGACAGGCTCCAACTATTTGAACTTTTCAAAGGCAATAACAAGCTAAGAACTAGGGTTTCAACACCAAAGTTTCACCTTCTCACCATGGATGCTAAAGGAAAAACAACCAAAAAAAAAAAAAGAAATCAGGCTGCTTCAAATCAGCAGCCTCAACCTTCTGATCATGAAGCATTACCAGTTCTGTCCAATTAATCATGACAACAACTATTTGCATATACGCAGTTCAGCCAGTCCATTAGGATAACATCAATAAAATGACAGTTAGTTAGCACTCATGGCACTTTAAATTACCCAGATGCAATAACTGATTACCAAGTTAAAGAAATTATGACAGGAAAGCAGTCGATACATTTTAGGTGGTCAGATACTACTAACTGAGAATTTGTTGGGGTTTTTTTCTTCCCCTCACAGATCCAACTGTGAAGGCAAAGTGGATTAGCAGTTAGCAGAAGAAGGGAACACACCTCCTCCCTAATTGGACAGCATAAAATCTATGTACGTTAGCACACTGAGAGCAGACTGACACACAACACCAATCACCACCTCACAGCACCAGTCTGACTTTGCTCTGAAAGTCCTTTCAATGCTGTCAGTATTGCCAAGGGCTGAAGATGCTTTATGTTCAAAACAACTTGCACTCCTCCTTCAATTATTCCCATCCTAGGGGGACACTGGATGTTTATGTGCTCTCTTTAAGCAGTGCCTCATTTCAATAAGCAACAGTTCTAAAGAAGCATCATTGTTATTGACCTTGACTTCCCTGGAACCAAAGCATTAAAGGATAAACAACAACCCAAACAGTCTATCCTTAGTCAAAACAATCCAAACAGGCTCCCTACTTGAAAGTGACTTTCAAACAAACCAGAATAATACAGATTAACACAGATAGTGAGCCCATTCAAAAGCAGTGTCTACTTTTTTGGAATACCTTCTGCACATTTATTAGATAGATGAGTCTGGAAACATGGATATGATTATTTTCATCTGTATTGGGGTAATGTCTCTGTGCCCTCACGTCACTGGGCAATTACTATAAAACCAAAGTGAAGGTCTTTACCTTGAAAAAAATAGACAAGAAGCAGCAACTGTTTCAGTGCACACACAACAAAGTGAAAACACTGAAGTTATGGTCAGACCATCTACTCAGCGTATCTTCAGGATTACCAGCCCTTATCTAGAAGTCTCCATTTTTAAGGGAGATGCATTAACACACCATTGCACTAATGCATTTTACTTTGCCTTTCCATCAGATAGAGGTACATCCATAAATTGTTATATCTCCACAGAGGATGAAAGTTTAAGATGTGTTAACTTGATAGCCAGTGATCACAGAGTTCTGTCCTAATCCTAAGAGCAGAACAAAAATTTACCTGAAAAGAGAACAGATTTTGTGATGATTAAACAGAAGAGCACCAAGGAGGTATTATATTCAGTCACCTCACTTTCCTCTTATTTTTAAGAGAGCTCATCATGTCAAGATGAGAAAACAATGGTGCTGAAAGCTTTGACAAAAGAGCTTGAATTATGCATAAGGAGTAAAGAAGTAGAAAGTTGCATCTGATGCACTGGAGAAAGATTGAAAAGGGGAGAATGGAAGTGACCAAGCAGCAGAAGACACAGGTCCCTTGAGCATCTGCTACTTTCTGACACTAATTCCTCCAAATCCATGAAAGGCAAAAAAAGATTGGATTTTCTCTAAAGACAATCAGATCCTGATCCTCTGCCAAGAGCAAGGACCTGTGTGGACAATATTTGGATTCCATCCTCCCAACAAACACACCACCTTCCTCACTATACTGTCCTGCAGAGAAGATGCTCACCTCTACACGAGGAGAACATCAGACACTCCACATATGCTTTTATACATCTTCTGTTTGTGCTTGCAGAGGTTACATGAGGAAGCTTTTTCCTTTGTTTTGGACAAACCAAAGCATAAAAGTAGAGATGTTCTCTAAGCAGACACATCCATTTGTAGAAACAAAACAGCAACTTTGAAGCCACCACCCATGTATTATAGTAGGTAGAGAAATGCCAGTAGTAGTGAGAGGAAAAGCCATTTGCATGGCTTATTTAGGGTATGAACTGATTCTATGCCACTCTTGACATGCTGTACAAAATGAACCAGAGTATTTGGTTTGCAAATATAAACCTGACACTGATGATGTGGTGTTAATGTCTGTAATGCTCAGTGTAGACTAAACAGCTATGAGTATCTCAAGGAATTTCATAGGTATGGTTATATTTGTACTGGGCAAAGTTACAATATAAAATTACATCTACTCTCTGTAACATATTCTAAGTGGGACCTCAAATACTATGTGTCTCAAGCTTTCCAGTTCATTTGCATGGATTCAAATTCCATTCCAGTTCAAATCTGTACAAACAAACTCTTCTAGACCCACAAGCAGAAGTTACCTTCCCTACTTTTTCTGAGGATATCCTCCCATGCATTTTCTGAGGCTCATCTTCTTCTAGTGATGCAGAAAGCACTGAAACATACACAAGGCAAAAACATATTTTAATGCATTATTTTGCTATTTCTGAAAGTTCTCATGGCTGCTGAATGCTGTACAGCAACCAGGTCTAGCTCTGCACATGCCTCTCAAAACATCAAGTCCGCTCATGTGGTAGCAATTATGAAATTCCCCAAGGAGTAGACCATGATGGATGCTCGAGTTGAAAACTATTATCTAGTTCATATTGATTCCAATTAGCAATTAGGGTTTGGAACAGAACAACAGGTCTGCCAGGACAGAAAACATCTGAGACTGTTGCTCTTCGAGATCTGACTGCACACAACATCCTGACACTGGATGAGGATGCCAGAACTGACCGACTCCCCCTCAGGAGAAACCTATACAAGAAAAGCATCCCTCCACTCAATCACACATTAAGGGAGATTTTCATTTCTATTATTACTTTTGATCCAGATTACCAAACCTCACATCCCTAGCTTTGATGATGACCATGACATTTATTCACATGAAGAGTATTCACTAGCCACACCACAGCTGAAAGGACATATCTTGTAGGAAATGGACACTAAGATATCAACCCCTTCCCTGCAGATCACACACTAGCTGCTGAGACTGGCATACCCTCCCAACCTGTCATCAAACCACACGCACTAGGATCCAAGCAGTAACAGCCAGCAACTGCTGCTTTAACAACAGCTTTCACTTAAGACTGACAGACAATAGATCTCATCTACTGTGCTACTAAATGACACATGTTTGGACCAGTAAACTCTACCTCCTGGGATGATGAATATGGCATCTCAATGTTCTATGGCTTACCTGCATGGATAACAGCAGCAGAGGTTTTGTCAAGAAGCAATATGCATGGATCATTTCATGCCCTGCACACCAGTTCTGCTTAGTTCCAAACCTGGACTGATGCAATTAGATTGAAAGAAGTCAAAAGGAAAGAGGTGGACTAAAAAAACCCACTGTGTTACAAGACTCTGGATCTGTTTTTCAGCTATACTTAAGCTCCCTGAGTGGCATTAGCTTCAGGGACTACTACCTACTCTGACGGTATTAAATTGTCACTCCTCAGAGCCATGTTACACCTTACCCCAGAAAGGATTTTTATGCACAGTATGAAGTAAATTAAAAACCAGACAAAAGCAAATTATTTCAGGAGGTTTTCACTTCAATGCAGAACTTTCCCAGCGTTCCAGGACAAAAGGACACCAAGACCCCTGGAGCATTGCTGCTATTTAAGGAATTGTCTCAGTATTATTTCGTTTAATCAAAACTTATCCCACATATTCACTCTGTGAATGAACAGTCTGTGCACCTTTTGATTCTCAAAGACAGCAGAGACTTGTTTAGATTAGTCTGCATAAGTCTTCATTGATTCCTCTCTCCTCTGGGGGCTCTGCATTCCTTCCACAACTGAACAGATGGAAACAAACCCACATTGTCACCCAGCAAAGGGTAAGGTTAAGACATCTATCAGCATTGCATTCAGGCACATATTTTTCAGGGCAAACTACTGAGTGTTGATCTATGCTGGGAGATAGGAATCCCAAGTTTTCTCCCAGTCTGCCAAGGGCATGTCACACAACTTCGGGTGTGTCATTAAGTCTTGCTTTTCAGAGCTGTCATGTCCTCCTATTTTCCACTGACTTCAGTGGATGTTCTAAACCACATTTCTGAAAGTCGGTCCCTTAATTGTTCAGTGTCTCAGCAACCTCACCTGTAAAACAAGAATAGATTAAATCTGTACTCCATCTGAATTATTCCCAGACACTGTATAATTTATTTTCTACCTTTATATTGCGCTGAATCAATGAAGCACTCAACTGCAGATTTAAAGGTGCTGCAAGAGGTCTCTTCAAGGAATGCAGCTCTGGAAATTGAAGTTCTAGGTGCCGGTGCCAGGAAATTAACCAGCAGTTGTAATCACCCCAGTTAAAATTTGCAACAAAATAAGTCCTGCTGGGAGGACCTGAATCTGAAATACACTAGGTGATGACATTTAAGTGGTGTTCATTGTTAGTGAGGCTATGTTCTTAGACTTGGTCATTCTCAGGTCGTCAAACACTTCCGTATTTAGCTGAACTAATAGATTAAGGTCTCAAAAACTGACTTTTCTTTGAGGAAGTAGTGCCCATTAGTGGACCTGAGATACCACACTCCCTGGCTCAAATCCTACCTGACCAAATTATATTCTAGGTCTCTGCCTCAGTTTTCCTTTCTGTAAGATACAGATAACACATTTACAGAAATTGAGCTATTTTTACTGAACTCCAAGTAGCAAAAGACCAAAGGAGGTAAAGTCACCGATACTTCCACAAGTGGCCAGGCTGCATCCAGGCAACAACAGGTTAACACTGTTCAGCAGAGTAGTAGTAAGCAAGCAGCACTTTTATCATCACTGCAGCTGATCAGGCTTCAAAGAAGAAAACTGCTTTTTCAGAAGAAAAAAGGTTAGCAACTTCGAGGAGCTAGAAAGAGCCAGTGGAAGAGCTGACAGTTCAGTAAACAGAAGCAGTGTTCCCCTCATGGCACCACATAAGCGCAACAGATCTTTTGAGGTGCCAAACTGATAAGGGAAAAGGGGGAAAAAAAAAAGAAAAAAAAAAAAGAGGGAAAGAGAGGGGAGAGGGAAAAGACAAAAAGACCAAAGACAACTCCACAAAATTTATGATTCAAAGTTATTGTACATTCCTAGTGCTAGTAAGACTACCCACAATGATCACTTCGCTATAATAGACACTTTGCAGAAATACTGAAATATCTTTTCCAGAGCTTAAGTTATCTCTAGCTGACATGATAAAACCTAGTGTAGAGGTAAGATTAGCTCCCTCCTGCTGCTGCAGGCCCCAGTCACTTCAGAGACATCTGGTGCTAGCCACTGTCAGAAACAGAATACCAGACCTTGGGTCAGAACCAGTCTAGCACCTGCTGCATTCTCAGAAAAACAAAACAGACTTATCTAATTTGATAATTAACAGCTCAGCAAGGATTCTGTCCAGGGAAACTGAACTTGTCAGTGAAAACAGGACTTGATCATGCTTTGTTTTAACTGTTGTCAGAGAAAGGCTACTGCTGCAGAGATTTCTTCAAGTATGGTATTCCTCTGACTCTAGATATTCAGAAAGGATTGCTGAGAGCAGGAGATGAGAGATGCATAAATCAGCTTCAAAGTCATGAAATCAGAGTACACCTTACTTTTGCTAGAGCAGAAATCAGAGCTATCAGCAGAAATCACAAGCTTTCAAAGGTTTAATTGTACTCCTGTATTCAAATGTTTGTTTGCAATTCTGCATTACCAACCACTCACCTACAGCATCAGATAAACAGAAGAGCATGATTCTTAAGCCCTCCCTGGGCTAGCCAAGTCTGCCAGTAACACCAGCTTGGGTCTCTGACAGGTTGAATAATTCAGCATGGATAATTATTGGGATGCTGTGACTGAGAGGAATGACCTGATTCATTAAGACCACGTTGAATTCACATGGGTGATTTGGCAGCATATAAGTCAAGAGGATATAGAGTTGTGGAGGACTGCAGTGGGTGATGCCAACAGACACAAGGCTGCTGTCCTGTGAGGCAGAAAAGCAAGTTTTAAGGCATTTTCCATTATATCAGAAAACACCCCAGCTGCACGGTACAAACACAAGAGTGCCAATTCTGTCTGCCATATTCAGATGTACTAAGATTTTATGAAACAGTAAACTCCTCTTGAAGATTTTGTGTCAGATCAGTCACAGTCTACTCCAACAGGCAATACAAGGCATAAAGTGCCAGCATAAAACCCTACTGTATGCTCTACCCAATCCAATATAAACACTGATGCATTGGTCCTGTCGAACAGAATCACATTTATACTGCCCAGTGATAGCAACACACACCTGGTATTAATAAGCATGGAACTAGGATGCTTAAAAGCAGTAATTCACAAAACACCACACCAGCAGTGTGTTCAGGGACCCTTTCCAGACCCATAAACAGCTGCCTAAAGCCTCTCAACTAGTCTAGTCACCCTTGCTTTGAGAGAAGAATTCAAGTCCCACTCTCCCTTGTGTGTTTCTTCTATACTAAAATCTCCCTCTACCATACATATACCAGTACTAGATCTCCAGAATCAAAACCGGAAGCAAATTACAACATAAAATAGAAGCATAGTAAGGCTCTAAGTCAATGCCATTGTCATAGCAGGCACAAAACTGCCCAAGCCTGCCTCTGGCTCAGACTGAGAAACAAACCCCTGATAGTAACATCTAAGAGGCCCTTCACATTGCTGCTGGTTTTAAGCAGATTCCCCTCATTTCCTTGGAATCTCATTCTCCTCTCTACAGTGATGGCTGAACTATTTTTTGCCTCTCAAGGGAGAGCTGGATGCCTGTCATTTGAATTGCTTACAGTCAAGCTGGACAAAGCACATGAGAATATGCAGGGAGGAACAATACCGCACATGATTTCTCAGCATTCCTTAGAGCTGCAGACAGAAAGGGATTGATGAAGCCAAAGTCCTCCCTCCCACCACCCTTCAGTCCCACTCTTTGCTCCAGAGGGGTGTCTGACCCAGTGGGCTACTCAGCAAGGCACACACATTGGCACACAAAGATTTTCCCACATAGAAAGCCATACCACTGATTTTTCAAAGCATTACTTCAAGAGTTAGACACAAAAGACCATTGCTTTGGGCAATGGGAGCAAAGGCCCTGATTCCACCTTTTTAGAGGTGCTTAAATGGTTTAAGTTCCTTCCATATGGTAAAGAAACCAATCCTCACAGAGCACAAAGGAGACAGTGGTGAAGTGGAAGGTTCATTCAAGGGTTTTCCTTAAGGGATTGATTCTCTGTCTCTCATCCTAGCACCTCTGTCTGTATCCAGAGCAGCTCTAGGTGAAAGTGTCTTAGGCAGCAGACCATGCTGGAAAGCAAACTGGGTATAACCTTGCTCCCTACTTAGTTCCTGCTGGAGCCCTGAAGCACCTTTCTGAATGTCACTGGGGGCAGTCTGGCCTATGTGGGACAACACCTGCCACAGAACAAGCAAGACTCTGTCCTCAAAGCAAGTGCAGTTAGTGCTGACAGTACAGGTGACAGGGATAAGGGTCCAAGATTCAAAAAACATCAGTCTTGAAAGTCAGGGGACAAGCATTAGAGTCCAATGCTAAAAGTTAAATAATCTCACCCTAAAAAAAACCAAAACAAACAAAACAAACAAAAAACACCCCCACACAGCTAGGAAGCGTGAGGACATAACATCAAGCTAAATAGACAGACCTGAGTTTAGAAGTATGGCGTAAGGGTTTTTCACAGGCAGTGTGCTAGATGTTCGCTGCAGACTGCATACACTGGATGCAGAGAATCAGTGCAAGGAATGGGGATTATGAGCATGAGCATAAGGACAGCTTCTTGAGCACGTAACACCCTAGAGCATGAGATGTAGGGCAGAAAACAGCCCTTTCACTATATTTAAGGAAATTACTTCAGGAGTTTGTTTTTGTTTATTTTTAAAGCACAGAAACAAGATTACTTAAACAACACATCCAATTCACATAATAAAAATCACCCTCTTCAGTCTTGGAATTTGGGAGATCACTCAAAACAATGAGTAAAAACTTCCTTACATTATTTTATTCTTAAGTTTCACATCCTTTTCTATAACTTAGAAGCAGGTTTGTAGCCCCTTGTAATTTTTGTTCCATTTCCAATTACCTACATCAACACCATTGTCTCAAACACATCTCAAATACCCTCTAAGGAACTGGTGCTGGGCCAGTTATAAGCAACTAATCATGCCTCCAACAGTATTTTCAAATGTTTAACATATCCAAGAATCAAATTCTAAGAAATTTTATATGGGCAGATCTCTGAGCCTGACTTTTTATGTTCACAGTACTTGCTACATATAAGCATGCATAGATCATGTCTTCCCTGAAGTGATTAGGCAGAATCAATTATTATGTTGGCACTTGGGAGAGGAGGGGCAGGAAGCAGGGAAGGACTTATTTTATGAACCATTTTCACAACTATCAAATTTTACCAATGCTTAATCAGAAAAGCCAAATAAACTTCCCTAAGGTAAGAGAAAAGTTCTTGACATTATCATATACTCAAAAAAGTTCACAAGAATATTGGTAACAAGAAAAATAAAGCTTTTATTATTCTTCTGCTCTCTGGTGTTTAGTCTGATTTTTTTCAAAACATTTCAAGATTTAGTACAAATTTCCCTTGGATAACGAACAAGCATAGAAAGCTTTCATCTTATAGTGAACTTAATGAAGAATTATAAATGAAGATGGGGAGCAAAACAGCATAATTGCATTTACAACCATAACACTTTGCAGCTATCACAAGTCAAACAAAGCACGTGACTGGGAAAAGACAGCATAGATTCACCAAGGGCAAATCGTGCTTGACAAACCTGATTGCCTTCTACAACAAAGTAACCTGCTTGATTAATGTGTAGTGAATGGTGGACACTACCTGGATTTCTCCAAGGCTTTCAATACGGTTCCCCACAGCCTCCTCCTAGAGAAACTGATGCATTACGGTCTAGGCAAGTGATCCATGTGGTGGGTGGGGAACTGGCTGACAGGCCCCACCCAGAGAGTGGTGTTAAACAGCTCTTTTTCAAACTGGCAGCCTGTCACAAGTGGGGTCCCCCAGGGATTGATATTGGGACCATCACTGTTTAATATCTTCATAGGTGATCTGGATGATGGGATCAAGCGTACCCTGGTGAAGTCTGCCGATGATACCAAACTGACTGGGGAAGTGGACACTTTGGAAGGGAGAGCCACTCTGCAGGAAGACCTGGATAGGCTGGAAGAGGGGGCTAACAAGAGCCTTATGAAGTTCAACAAGGGCAAGTGTAAGGTCTTGCACCTGGGAAAACACAATCCGGGAGAGCAGCACAGAGTGAGATCTACCCAGCTGGGGAGCAGTTTGTGGAAAGGCACCTGGGGTCCTGGTGGGCAACAAGCTCAATATGAGTGAACAGTGTGCTACAGCAGCAAAGAAAGCCAACAGGATGCTGTGCTGCAGCAACAAGGGCATCACCAGCAGAGATAAAGGAGTCATTATCCCACTCTACTCAGTGTTTGTCAGGCCACACCTGCAATACTGTGTTCAGTTTTGGTCTCTGCTATACAAAAAAGATGTGGATGGGCTGGAGAGGGTCCAGGAGTGCCACAAAGATAACCAAGGGACTGGAAAACCTGCTGTATGAGGAAAGGTGGAAGAATCAGGTCTGTTCAGCCTTGAGAAGAGAAGACTTCGGGGAGATCTTATCACCATGTTCCAGTATTTAAAGGGTGGCTACAAAGAAGATGGAAGACTCCTTTTTACAAGGAGTCACATGGAAAAGACACAGGGTAATGGGTACAAGTCACTCTTGAGGAGATTCTGATTAGGAACATAAGGAAAATTTTTCACAGTGAGAACCACTAGCCATTGAAATAATCTCCCCAGGGAAGTGGTGGATTCCACAACACTGAACGCTTTAGATTCAGATGGACAGGGTGCTCGGCCATCTTGTCTAGACTGTGCTTTTGCCAAGAAAGGTTGGACCAGATGATCCTTGAAGCCTCTTCCAACCTAGTGTTCTATTCTATGAAATAAAGAGTAAAAAAAACCTTTCTAGATTGACTACCATTGCTAAAATGAGCAGTTACTGGTATGTTATTATATTTCTTCGTGTTATTTGACTGTAATGCCATAACACATTTAGTCATGCAACATACAGTCTCATAGATTTATGACAGTAATGTAGTCCCCATTATGACAATATCTGAGCACATCACAATCTTTAGTGTCCAATCTCAGTTCCAGGCATAATTAGTTGTCCTTCACAAATAAAGAAGTGAGACCTTACAAGACTAAGCAACTGGCTTGGAGTCAGAATGATAACTGAGGCAGAGCAGGATACTAAACTTGGGTCTTCCAAACCTGCTCCAACCATGGGACTTCCTTAGATTCTCTTACCCTCTACATTCTAGTTGCTATCCACAGCATCTCAAGGGCAAGAACATAGGTGAAAAGGCCATGGTGATACAGGGTCTTTTTCATTTCTCATTCTGAAGGCAGAAGTTCACTAAGGAGTCACTGCATGTCCCAGCAACTTCATAAAAACAGAATGCTCAGTAGAAAAGACTTTACAATCTATGGAGATAACTTAATGACTTCCCCTACCAACTGCACTTCTAATTTATGTTTTGATAAACAAAAGGTGCTGGGATACACGGCTATCCCATCATAGGTACTGCTAGGATACTGCCGTAGCTACTCAAGATGGAAAAGTATGTCTGCCACTCATCCAACAACAAAACATTAAACAAGATCTGGGGGAAAAAAAAAATCCGTCATACAGGCATTTCTTTCCTCTCATCCTCATGATACCAGTAGCAGAGCCCAATCCACTTGGTTTGTAATGGCCAACTCACAGTAAATGACCAATCCACAGTTGGTCCCACTACAAGGACACAGAGCCGAGAGAAGCCATATCTGAAATTACTGGGAAGCAATGGTTGAACCTCATACTCCTGGGTCACAGGTTATTAATGAACTGGAATGTATATTACAGTTCCCAGCTGAAATGTAACAGCCTTTTTATAGATTTGTTAGGACTGAGTTAATTTAAAAGGAAATTTTCAAATAGCTCATCTCATTCATCTCTAAACTCCCAGCCAGATTCACTTGCTTAGTTCATTAGATCTGCCAACATAGCATGACTGAATATCCATTTCTACTTGGAGATATTACTGCACTTTTGAAAGTCGAGAGAGACCATTTTCGCTGCAAAGGCTGTGGGAGGTTAGAGAGCCTCTCTTGTGACCCTCAACTGCTCCCCAAAGCACTACTTGAAAGTCATCAGTTTTGCTCCTTCTGGACTCAGTCCTCCTAAAAGCTTACCCAAATCACTTACAGTTATTGTCAAAGCCTCTACCAGAGAGAACACACAACTCTCACTCCTTACTACCAAACTTTAAGACAAGGAAATCCAGTAAGAGCAAGAAGACAGTCCTGTCTATGGGCTCAAGTTATGGCAAACTCCAGTCCATTTTCTCATGTAGCATCTCCCAACTGTAGAACACAACATGCAGCCATGGGGTCACCCACACACCTGCTGTAATGTTTTAGATGACATGTCCTCCTCTTGGTTAAAAACAAGTTTAACAACTTATTCCTTTCAGAAACAGTCTGATTGATTACATCAGAGCTGCAAAACTTACCTTTCTGACTGCTGCTTCACTGCCTAGACTAAGCCAACTGCTGAAATTAGTCACTTAGTAAAAACCTGTAACTGCTAAAGTAGTAAAATGAAGAGCTTATCCTACTACTACAAATTCTCCCGAAGATCAGAACAGTCCTGGAAATTTTTTCCATGATACTTTATAAAAGGCAAAATAATTATTAGATGTCATGTTATAACACTGACTACTGTTCTCCCATTGTGTTCCCTTTAACAGAGGGAGCTTTATAACATAGATTTACTGGAGCATGGACTAGCATCTTGTTTCAAAGTGCTGGCTCCAGTATCACAGGCCCAAAAAGCTGTTGATTCACAGAGGATTTGTATTTGCATTCAGTCCAAACTTCTTTGATAACCCAAATATTAATGATGGAAAAAAAAACCACTGACTTAAGTCCTTTCCTAGTCAAATGCTAGAAAAGCCTGCATTATGGAAATAGTTCGGGGAGGTACAGGGGCTGTTCCCATTTTAAAGCAACGTTCTTTCCTACATGGAATGAATTGACATATAACCACGTAGATTACACCATGAGACAACTTTCTGAAAGTCAAAACAAGATCTCAAAGCCTTAGATATTATCATTCCTTAAAAATGATGTTGCCTGCTTTTGTTGCTAAATTTATGTTTGCTAATAATGCTAATGTTATACTTCCTAAGAATAAAGAAAAATCAATAAAATAGCATTATTATTCCAATAGACATTCAACAAACAGGGTTTGGTTTGGTTTTGTTAGTCACATCCCTAAACACTGTCAGTAACTGATCTAAAAAACCACTTACTTTGCTTGTAGCAGCTGCTCACAGCAATGTGATCACCTACAACAGATGCAAGGCATTCAGTGTTGACATTTGAACAAAGTATCAAACATTAATTGCAGTAAAACCAGTTGATAACAATATGCACAATTGTTGTCATATGAAATAGAAGCATTGACTCCTTCAAGTCAGCACGTATGTCCAAGAAGTTTCAACAAGACTGTCATTCACAGGCTGCAAGGCAAACAGCGGTGTTTCATACAATCCCTTTTGTTGACTGATACCTGCAGTAGTCACCAGTCTACAGCAAGCCTGGAGACAATTTCCTGGAATGTCTTGAAAGAAACAGCAGGCAAGACCAACATGCATACTCTCAGCAACACTTTGACTTGCATAGGTGAGATCTCTGCTCCTTCCAGAGTCAGTTGTGGCTTACTTGTTTGGGGGAAAAAAGATTTTTCATCCTCCCCCAGAAAATGACGGGGGATCCCAGCGGTGCTGAACCTTGCTCAGCACAGCATACAGCTATTCCACGAGTAGGTTCAGGTACCCAAACACAAATTCCATTAACCATTTCAGGCTGAGAATCGTGCCTAGAATACAGATTATGGTTTGTGTTTTTGTTATTTGGAAGACAGAGAAAGAAATAGGAAAGCCTGCTACACCAGCCTCTAACCACTATGTTTCTCCAAATACCACATCTTTGCTCAATTCTCACATACTGCTGTAGAGGGTTCTTCCCCATGTCATACCCTGGTTAAAAACCCCAGGCACCTCAATGGCATCATTTATACCAACTGAACAAGTTCTGCATCATCCCCATCAGCAATAGCTGATTATTTACTTGTATTTGCTTTCGGGAATACTATTACTTATCAGCACAGCAACATAAATGCTCCAGACCAAATTGGATATATGGACTAGAGAAGAGAATAGACATGAAATAACCTAACCTGCTTTGATCTCCAATTGCTCAGTTAGTTATAAGAGAGCGTGGGGGGTACTGAGCTATTCTGCAGCAAGAAAGATAGTGGAATTTCAGTGCTCATGACACAACATAAGCCTCTGCCCTTAAAATGACACTTCAGGCCTAGAAATGTACTGTCTGGTGCATCTGTCTTCTAGAAAAAAACCTGGACACTTCATGATAAATATTTTCTCAACTTTAGTGTTTCCACTGACTTTTTCAGATGCAGGATAAAATTACAAGTGACAGAACTAAACATTAGATTTCAGCAGTTTTTAAATTAAATTATTTATGTTAATGGAGATTAGGACAGGATATTTGAACACTGATTTTTCAAATCCAAATTAAATAACTGAGTTTAAGAAAGTTTAGACTAGATAATGATAATGATTTTTCTTTTACAAAGCTAACTGTCTCTAATCTGAAGTAAAACGTTTCTGTGTAGATTAAATAATTGATTCCGTATCTCCAAAGAAAATGTGCATTTCTGAGCCACTGAAATTTTACCACAGTCATATCAGGCTGACTCAAAACAGCTTTTAAAAGAATACAGGAATGCAACAGTGTAAACAACCAACTGTTTCCAGTATTTTCATCAGGAAACAATAATTCATTTTCTCATTCTCCTGAGTATTTGCTGGATAGCGTTTGCCAAGTCACTTTCCTTCCCTGTACCACAAAGTGGAGATAATGAGGGAAAAAAAATAAGGTTTGCCTTGTTTTAGCTTCTCAGTAGGGTGAACCACAAACCAAAAAAATGTAACTGCTGCAGAAAGGCAACTCGTTCTGAAATTTATTAACGGAACCGGAAGATTTTCTGCTGTCTTCTCTGTCCTGGTGAGGTTTCACCTAGCATGGCAAGCCAGGTTTGGAGACCAGACAGAGGATCAATGGAGAACAGCAAGGATGACAGATTTAGAATAAATGTTGTAGAAAAGCTGGAAAACAGTGAGTTTGCTTAGTCTAAAGAGACTCAAGTAAGGATTTCTGATAGTCTCTTAGTATGTTAATGGCTGCCACTAATAAAACCTAACAAAAAATTAGTGTAGGCTTTAGGAGAGAGTTTGTGCTATTAGTGTTGACTGAAGAAGCCAAATAGAAAACTTACATTGTGGAACCTTTCATGAGAAGTTTAAGACTCTGCTATATGTTATCTGAGATAGTCTACATGCATGTAATTTGGTCTGAGCACAGAAGTTGGATAAGATGATCTCTTGAAGTAATTCTTACAGCCCCATATTTCCATTCAACAGTTAGCATTAATTTTCTTATTTAAATATGAATATCAACCACCACCTTTCACTTGGGCTCTGCCTTTGCTGTTGCTTGTTGGCCCTAAAGAAATAGAAAGTATAAATGAGTGTATTACCACACAAGATGCAGCTATTATACCAACACAGCCAGTGCTCTAGGAATTCATTTCAAATGTTTCAGCCAGCAAGCCCAGTAAAACATGTCCAAATCTAGCACACTGTACATATCTAGATATAACAGCCCAACATTCCAAATTTCTCTGTGCCTCAGTTTACCTACTGTGATTTTGGGGGGTTTGTGGTTTGTTTGGGTTTTCTTTTCCCTCTTAATATATATGAATTCAACTCTCTTGTAAAGCCACTCAGACCTCTGTATGAGATATTCTAGGTAAGAGGTAGATGAGATCATTCTTGACCAAGGATTTATGAGTCTTTCTGGAGAGTACCTAACTATTCTCTAGGTACAGGCCTCTATAATGTGTTTTTATTTTTTAAGTCAGCATTTTCAAAACATTAGCTCCTTAGAAAAGAATTAGTAATAACTGTAATAAAACATGCTGTGGGCAAGGCTTCTTGATCAACACTTTTTAAATGACGGCTGGTTTGTACAGTTCATCAAGTCCCAAACACAATGAATACAAGTTCTACCTGCAGTAGGATGACAGGTTGAAAGCCTTTATGTATAGATGGACACTGTCTTCAGGAAGAAAAGAAGATATAAAACAAGTGGGAGGTGAGAGAACACATCTCATTTCATGAAGCAGAAGAAGCTTTCCTGTTACAAGTGAGTGATGTGGTAATATAGAGTAGAAGCAATGTCACTGCAGGGATCCGTGCTGCCTTTATGAGCTTTCTCACTATGAGAGCCTGAAATTAGATCAACAAGTAACAAGATTCTGTTTACAGTAAATACAAGCCAGAGGTTGTGTATACAGCAGATGTTATCAAATCTTCAGGTGTTAGATTCAGTTGTGTACAGATTAAACACAGCAGGCAGTTCAACTTATAAAAGGCAGTTCACTGAAGGGGCACCAATGCTGTTTGTTAAGGAAAGAACTACTTAAAACTTCTCAGCTGATGTAGCTGTTATACATTAAAAGTCCCTGTGCAGCTACCCTCCACATAGCCGTATTCCACAGTTTTTTATATACAGACAGTGATTCACTGCTTTGCTGAATTTCAACAGCCCCATTTCTGGTTTTGGCCCCACATTTCCTGTCCTGCTAGGTTGTATCCCACTCTGGTTAATATGCCATGTGCTCATTTTTGGAGGACAGAGTTCAACAGTGCACAAAGTAACATT
This sequence comes from Athene cunicularia, assembly GCF_003259725.1. NCBI lineage: Eukaryota > Metazoa > Chordata > Aves > Strigiformes > Strigidae > Athene > Athene cunicularia. The sequence goes on from NW_020799105.1 coordinate 6,424,141, forward strand.
TACCTCCTTGGGTAAAAATAACAACCAAAAGCATTGGGCACCTTTGTGTGCAAAGTATTAATTTTATGGGAAGAAATAAACCTCTTTTTTTATTGGAAGCATGTTTCCAAGTAACAGCAGTCAAAAACTGCAGAAATACAACTTTTGATTACAAAGTCTTTTTAATGAAGTGCTTCAACAAAAGAATTGCAATTAGTTCTGCTTAGCAACCAGCCAATATCTTCCATGATCAGTCTAAAAACCAGACAAGAGACTGAACATATGGATCAAGCCTTTGAAATGCTATCAGTTAATTTCTCTCCTCTTTGTAGCGTAAGTAGTAGAGACCATAAAAGTTAACATACTTTTCCATAAACTAAACACATAAACTGCTGTATTAGGTCAAAGGTTAGTGTTTGCTTTCCTTGACATAATAAGTCACAGAAAAATTTTCTAGACTTGTAAAATTCAACCAAATAAATTCAGGATAATATTTCTTCTTTAATCTCTTAGCTTCTCAAATTTCTAGTTAATTTTTGAATTTCAGCAAAAACAACCAATGAAAAGTCTCCCACAGGCACCAAGACATATCCTCCAAATGTCACCCTTATTAGCTATAGGTACACAGAAAAAGGAGGAGGAAGCACATTTGGGCACACACCAGCGAACACCAGCTGGAGACGTGTGCAGGTGACATTCTTTGCATACTCACTGAGAGAATCCAATTCACTTTTTCCTACATTTTGGAAAAGACTGAATACCAACTTTATCACAACTTTGGTTTTCAAAAAGGATGCAGAATGCTCAGAAGACTCCCAAGTTCTTTCTGCTACTATGGTTATTATGTAAACCAATTACCTTGTTGAAATGAGGAATGAGCTCACATACTAACTTTATATACATTCCCACCCAATATAGCCTGTTCTCACAGTGCTTAGGTCCCACCACACAAAGGACTGTTTCTCATAGGAAGGAAAGTGTGCAAAATAATAAGCACACAAGTTTATTCATACACATACTTTCTCATCTGGGGACTGCATAACTCTAAAATAGTACTATTGTGTACTTCACATGACTGCACAGCTTGGAAACTGTCCACAGGAGAGCCAAGTGTATAAAATTATGGTCAAAAACTACTCAGTTGTCCTAGTGAGAATATTCTCTTAGAAGGTATCTTTATACTGTGGAAGCTGAAAGAGAACCCAGAAAAGTAAGTAGATAAAAGAGGCAATATAATCTTTTTTTTTACATTGCATCACTGGAAAGCTACCAGAAATCAGCAGCGCTAGAGTGAAAGCTATTTTGGGGTCATCTGGTACCAACTGCCAGTGTAAGAAATGCCAAGAAAAGAAATACGATCACACTGAAACAAGCAAGCTCAGGAAACAGGAAAGAGTATTTAATCAACCACAGCACATGGAAAACACTCTCCCACCAGCTTCAGGTTCCAGTCTGATCCAGGCTAATACTAGTGGGTTAGGTGGAAGGAGGACTTTATTTCTAGTTCTATTCCAATTCCAACCAGCAATCATGTCTTTCTCCCACCTTCTGATTTCAGTACACAGTAAGTCACTGAATCTAAAGGAGAAGGTAAAGGCACAAGTCAGTATTTCTGTCCAACAATCTGGTACTTTCTAGCCAGTAGGATAATTCTAATACAGTGACAGAAGTAGGAGGGTGGGTAGGTGGGGATCGCAACACTTCAGCTCCATTCTGGCCTTAAACAAAAGCAAGTATTCCAAAAAACCTCACATTTCCCCTATTAAGCTTGTCTTTGCTAGCTGCAGATAACCAGCTGCACTCAGGGAGACTAACAACATTTCAGCCTGCCAGTTATTCTAAGAAACCAAAACCTACTCATCAGTCAGACCTATCTGTGCATGATGTGCTAAAGTCTATCTAAAGACAAAAAGATATCATGGCAAATGTAATAACTCAAAACATATTGTTATCAGTACATTGGTCCCCAGCCACACCTTTCCTCCCACATCTGCTGAAAGTATTCTCACAGCAGAGCAGTTAAAGCTCATGGTCAGAAGACCAGTCACCTAAACCATTCTCTAAAGCCACATACAAAGAGTTTTGTGAAATCATGCTACAGGAGCAAACGAGAAAAAAAACTTCCACTGAGTCCATAATAATAAAACGGTGCAAAAGCAGCATGGACAATCCCAGTCAGTGGCTTCCCTACATATTTCATAAATCTAGGAGTATCTGAAAATTACTGGAAAATAAACTTACTGCTTTGAAGGGCCCTACACCAAGCATCAAGGAACAAATGAGTTTCAGCAGCATCATACAAAGCCAAATTTGGTCCCAATTAAGAATACAAATCACAGCTTGCCACTTCAGGCCTTCCCCCACAGTGACTGACCAGCAAGACAGGGCATAGACTTTTAACCTCACTGATCATATTAATACCAAAGTTATATTAAACTTGACATTTATTAAGTATAATGTAGATAGAGACATGCAACCTTTGTGAAACAAATTTCAGCCTTCTACATAGGTTAAAGGAATCAACCAGAGAAAAGATTTATACCATTACACAGGACTGACTTTAAAATATATTTACAAAATAAGACAAAAATGATGGCAGGGCCTTGAATGGGCTACCCTTGAAAGAAGTAATCAAAAAGTTTGTTAGTATTACATCCTCAGATTTTGGAAGATTTAATGACCACATCGCTCCACAGACAGTACAGTTTAATACAAATATCCATCTCAACCATACCAATTCTCAGAGAATGGTGTGGCTTCACCAGCATTGGCAGGTTTACCCAAATGTGCAAAGCTGACAAAAAACACACTTTGTTATTTCAAGCCTGAACACAATAGGCTAGCTGAAATATGCCCTGTTTGTAGAAACTCTCTCAAAGAAGGTAAGTACAATTTCACGCAAGTAAATGAGGTCACTGAACTTATGCCAGGAACTAGGACAAACGTTTTTTGACATTCCCCAATCTTAGCTTCCCTTCCTCAGATTAAAAACAGAAGCAAGTGAAAAAAATCCATAGTATTTCTGATCCAAAATTCAGGCGTATTTTCCTTAAAGTTTTTTTCATGAGCCTGTCTCTAGAAAGAAGTGTAAGATACTTTCAACAGGTGCTACTCTGAGAATCCGGGCATAGACAACTCAGTAACAGTGAAATACTAGATACACCTTTAGCTGACCGTCCCTACTCCTGACATCTCTCCAGAAAGGGAAAATTCATTTCAGTGTTCATCTCTCTTCCTAATATAACTGATATTGATCTTACCTAAGATCAGCATACTTTTCATTTAGCTTTATTTTTATACCACATTCTTTAACTTCAGGAAGCTTAGGTATACTAACTTTACCTTGATACAGCTGCGATGCAGACAGAAACCTCATATTCACCAGATTTCCATCAATGTGTTTATTTTGCCTTTGTCTCAAAAGCAAAATGTCTGTGCTAAGTTGCTACAATTTTTGGAATCATATTTCCAGTGTATTGATTATAAGAGTGCAGTTTGCTTTTTCCAAAGTTCTGCACAAGAAATAACTTGATTTTTTTTTCCCCTGTTTGCTCAGGAATCCAGAATCTGATAATTTTCAATTACTGAAAGAGAATTATTTTTAGCTGGCAAAAAGTTAAAACATTTAAGAGTTCATTTTACAAACTCCAAGCCCATTAATGGTTTTGAACTTTTTTTTTTTTTTTTTTTTTTTTTTTTTTTTTTTTTCTGCCAAGAAAGGACACACTTCTCTTTGGGCACACACATTACTTCTTAGACTTCCCAAATCCCAACTACAAACTTTCACCAAAGCAAACAGGACGTCATAGTCTGGCTCCAACAGATAAACCCACTCAGGAGCCACCTTTGACAATTCATGGGGAGACAGGAGAATTCCAGTAGTTTGACGTGGGTCAGACAGTGCCCCTCTGCCTCTTATACCAACCCGCCTTTGCTAGATTCCCAAGAGCTCGACCCTTCAGAAGGAATTCAAGTCCGTCAGGACATAGAACAGATGCGGAAAGACTCTGTCAGTTAATCCTATTGCCCCCACTCCCCCTCCCATCAAATTTCATCTGTTAGTGGAGAGAAACAAAGACTTATGTTTTAAGCATAAGATCGCGCCCAGAGACAGCTTTTAGGGGCTTTGGCTTTAAGTTAACTACACAAGAAGCGATGGCACCTTCCGAAGGACCAGACGCTGAACACAGGGCACGCTGGCCTCGCCGCCCGTCCCACCTTGTCCTGTTCCCGCGGAGGCAGGTGCGGCCGCCGCGGCGGGGGCTGCAGAA
>NW_020799105.1:6428440-6432412 GCF_003259725.1 Athene cunicularia
CGGCTGCGCAGGGGACAGCGGCAGGTTGGTGCCCTGGCGCTCCCTGCCCTGGTCGCCCGTGTTCCTAGCCGGCCTTGGGGCTGACCTCAGCGCTTCGCGGCGCTCTGCCCGTTAAACTTCACCGACTTATTAATGATACTCGGCCCTTAGAAGTGGTGAGAGCTGCCAGAGGCCGCTTTATGCAAGTGGCAGATGCTTGCTCTCAGATGGCTGGAGGGCAGCAGACAAAACCTAAACCTTCAGTCTGCTTGAAAAGATACCAGAAAGGCCATTTCACCTCTTGCAAAATTATGTCAGCACAGGACAGGGTCGTATAATATGCCCTCCCTCCCTGCAAAAGAGTAAACACTTAACCATGTATCTCTAGGAGTCTCTGCAGAGATTGTAAATACTGACGAGTTACAGGGACTTTGCATTCTTGCAAAGGTCAGCACCGCGATATTCAGAAGGCTTCTTTAAACACTTACTTTTAATTGCATTAACCTAACTAAATCAATAACCCCAAAGACAAGATAAGAGTTTTGTTTTGGGATAAGGAAAGAACAACATTTGCTGGTTCTGTGATCATTCAGTTTGTTTTCTAAACCCCACAGCACTTAAACCTGCAGGGACTCTGCTTATTGAAGACTCACTGCTCAGAAGCGGCAATGCCATAAGCATTGCAGCGCAGTCACATAGCTTTGTTTTATACAGCAACTAATAGGCAAACAGCATGTCTTTGCAAAGCTTGGATCAAGTGCTAATAGTTAGATGTCACAAGCAATAGACCAGATGATAAATGCTTTTCCAGGTTCAGTACTGCAGAAAAGACTGCTCTTTGGCAGTAGCGTACAATGCACAAAACAAACTAGAGCGCAGGTGGGAGGACAGAGAGATAGACAAAGAGAAGTTTGAGGGATGGGGGAGTGCGGGTGGTAACAAGGAGCTATATCTTTAAATACAGTCCAAATACCAGAAACAACCTGAACCTGAGAGATGATGAGAATCTGCAGCTCCTGCTCTCATACATATCCCAACCTCTTGAGACCAAACCAATTCTTCACACTGGACTTGCATGAGAGATACTGAATAAAATAAAGGATAGATGTCTACTGGGTCTCCCATAATTTAGAAAATAAGACTACAATAATGTCATGCAAAGAGGCCCCCTGCAGAGTATTCAGCTGTTTCTGAACACTTGGGCCATCCCAGATTATGAGAATTAATTAGCTAGAACAAAAACAAACAAAAAAAACCCCACACAGGATGGAAGATGACACACAGGACAGGAAAACTTTCCTATCACCACCAAATATGATAGAGGAAACAAGGTATTCTTGCAAGAGCGCTGAAGGAAATCCAGTATTTGGGCTTTGCTGGTACCAACTTGTTCTCTTGTAGACATGAGAACTCGTCTCAGTTGCTCTGTAGGGCCTCTAAACTTGCAAAACAATGCCAATATCTGATAGCTCCTTAGAAATCCATCTCTTGTGCAAAGTGCTACCCTCACCTTGTAAAACAGCAGATAGTTCTTTTTCTTCTTGGCTAGAGGGTGATCTGATCTCTGAGAAGAGGTACATAAACCACCTGCTTGAGTGGCCGGCTGCTCTCCTGGCAACACTCCTGCATTTCATACAAAACAAACTCCAGAGCCCCCTGGCAAGTGTAAGATTTCCAAGTTCTGGAATACTCACACAAAGTGTTTACTAATGACACTGTCAGATCAGTAGTAGATAAAATGTGCTGAGAGAGCACCCCGCTCTCCAGCTGTTCCAGCCTGGCAGCCAAGTCAGTTCCATGGGGATTATTACTAGATGCTAGACCTCAGAGCAACTTCCCAGACTACCTAAAAGTTGCTGAAATCTGAGCATTTAAGAAGTGTTAGGACTACTACGTATATCACCTCACACTAACAGACAGAGGTTCTGTGGGGTTCTTTTAAACAATGAAGCAGACAGCTTCAGTAAAGCATGTAGCGATTTTTTGCATTTCTATTACTGAAACATTACCATTCTATACTCCCTTTATTTTCACAAAATATTTGGAAAACTGACAAAAAGTTTTTCATCTCTTTTGATTATATTACATTACATGAGGGAATTAAATGGTCCAAAACTAAATTAACTGAGATTCATTTACCGTAATAAGCATCACCATGTAATTAAGAGAATAACCTTCAGATGCATGCACTTCAAGAGGGAGGCAGAGCCTCTGATGTCCCTACCACACCGACATAAGGTAACATTACCCAAGAGCATCACTAGATCAAATGGAGTTAAACAGCACTTAACCCTTCCCTCACTTTTGCTCTGGATGACAATAATAATCACAGTGAAGTTCAGCAATAAAACAAGCCAATATTGCCAGCTTTCAGAAAACCATCCAAAGTTTGCATATGAATGAAGCATTCACACTTTCAATTTAGTAGAAAAATATACATTTCATCCAAAACAAAGCATTTCAACACTGGTTCAATAAAAAAAGATGATACACTTAATCTTCACTGTATTGGCGTCTTTGATGTATGTTTGTATCAGAGTTTTGATAGTGAAAAGAAAAGCTCAGTACATTAAGGAAACACAAAGCCGGCGGCGTGGGAAATATATCTCTGAAGCTAAAGAGTTGTTCATTGATAATTCCAAAGAATTGGGTGTAGGAATATAGAAATAACTCACCAGTTAAACATATGGGATTAAATACAGACACCTAACCTCTAGTAAAATGCTATAACTACTATCACTTTCATAAAACCTCTTTTATGACCTCAAAAATTCATAAGCAATATAAGCTAGAACATACATACTGTACATATATCTTCAGTGCACTCTGTAGATCATGTGTCCTTTTAGCTTTAAAGGACACACATTTTGTTTCTTAAAACTTAAACCAATGCATGTCTGTTGTCAAACACATTGCCAGTCCAAATACTGCCAGACAAAAGCAGCTGGCAGGAGAGCAGCAGGCCAGCAGAGTACATCCATACAAACCAGACACCTTGCGGAGTAGGGCGATGTTTGGGAGATGCAGAAGCCAAATCTGTCATCCCATGGGAAATTTAAGATTCTTCAATAGCTAAACCTCATTTAGTTTCTCTTTTGAATATAAACAGGCCCAGGCAGATCATCTGAGTCAGCTAATGAAGGTAAAATGCAGAACTGCCACCCAGATCTTTTGCCTAAATATAAAGGCAACCATAAATACTCTCATCCTAGATCCTAACGTGTTGTCTGATACAGATGGGAATTCTACTCCTGAAGGTTTCGAAGGCTCAACACAAGACAGTATCACAGAGATAGCCAAACCCAAATCAAACAAAATTGAGATTTTATATTTTTTTTTAATACTATATAAAATATTTATGTTTATACATACTAAAAATTTCAAGTCGGTATTAGTCTACTCCTACAATTTGCACTTTCACAGCAACAAAACCCACTTACTCTGAAGTAAGATTGTTTTGAGACTCATTTCCATTCATATATATTACTCATTCTGCATAGCAGGAGCTGTTCGAAGTGAGATTTTTGTAATTCTTCACAATTTGACCTTTTAGATCTATGGTTAACCATGCATATCTTCTCCTTAAACTGCACATATCAACTTCAGACTAAGGTTTACAAAATCAGGACCCCAGACTTTAATGTCTAAATCTTTATTTCAAGTACTAAGCAATTAGGCTAATCTTCCAATAACACCAAGTGCTTAACAGGTCCCTGTGAAATGAACCAGTGCAGACTGAGTACCAATTTTTTCTAAACACACTTTGCACATTTTTTTCTCCATAGCTCTCACCTTCACCATCTAAAATTCTTGAATTAAAGTTCCTTCCTAAGAAATAAGATAATGCATTGGCTGCCACTGAAAAGGAAAGCTGGCTGCTAAACACTGTTGTGCAAATAATGAACTTTCCTATTTAAGGACCAAGCTGAAGATCTGGAAACCATAGATTTCAGTTTTAGTTAAGCCAACCACTTGGGGGGGGGGGGGGGGGGG
>NW_020799105.1:6432462-6477876 GCF_003259725.1 Athene cunicularia
GGGGGGGGGGACGGGAAAGACACACACGACAACACGGACACCTAAAATTGCAACAAGGTAGAGGAATTCTGTTTCAACAATTCATTCCAGATGTGATGGCTCACTGATAGCTAAAGGTATTTATTTTTCATTCCCTTACTAGGAGCCAAATGGCTTTTGTGATTCCCAAATGTGCCAGAATTGCATCTCTAGAGCTGGGCAAATGTTGCTTTTCAAACTTTTAGACACAAGGAAAGGATTACTAAGTTTTGTTTTTTCCTCAACCACCCCCTTGAAGGCACAACCTGGTCTGAAGAATAGAAATGTTGGCAACACCTTGAATCACTAATACGGAAACAGGTGAACTGTGCTTTATAGAGAACTAATCTGAGCCAGCCAGTACAAAGCAAATGTACTTGTGAAAAGCTAACAATTTATGCTAATACCCATGTTCAAAACCCAGGAGAATGTATTAAAATTTTCAAGTTTGGCCAGTAAAAGCTCCTTTTGTCTCCAAAGTTATTTATACTATTAGCTTCCCCACACTGCTTGAAAATCTAAAAGTCAAGTTGCTGGTAAACCATACACTTCCTCTTCAAAAGTTAAGAGTCTTTCTAAAATGGCAAATTTGTTTTTTATGAGAAGTCACATTCAACCCAGATTATTCCCTTACTTGAGCTTCACCATGTGTTTTGGTAATCAAGAGTAGTTTGCCATGCCACAGTGGGAACACCCTGTGACTCTCCAGAGAATTCCTAATAGTCATTGGATCTCAGGAAGAAAAGAGGCTATTTTGGCAATATAACAACACATAGAGTGCATTTCAATCATAGTTCATATACCTCAACACTAACTCACTTCAAGACATATTTCATCTCTTATAAGAGCCTAAAAAAAGCAAGCTTTCTGGACTGCTATTTAGTAATTAAGTGACATGCTACCTCCTTCCTTTCAGATCAGAGAAGTCTAAACCACAGCCCCCTTTCAAACCTATCTCTATCATCCCCTGCCCCTAAAAGCCCGATGCTCCAAATACACAGTTCTAATACCTTTAATATAAACTGTGAAGGAAATGTTTTTGCAAACTCATTCTGCAGGCTGGTAAGACTCTGAAAAAATAATCTGCTAAGAGAAGCATCAAACCTTCATGGTTCAAAGGAACAATTTATAGTTCATCTATTCCTTATGGAAGACAGTAGTACAGAGGAATACGAGTTGGATGTAGATACATCACTAGACTATGCGAGAGGTTAAGTACTGCATAGAAGTACACATTTTGTATTCACATGTGATATAACAATGCATTCCTGTTAGCCAGGTTAGGCTAGGCCTGTAATAGGGCACAGTTGTGTTAAGGGCTTATATGGGCTTAAAAGAAACCCCAGCATTTCAAAACAGAGTATCAGAATCTGTTTGGTCAGGAACAATATTTCAGAACATATGACCTTGTTCTATTAAGCAGTTTCTAGTTCAGAGAGAGTCACAAGATACTGAATTTATGTAAATTTATTTTGATTTGACTAAGTCTATTCCCCCTAATCACTGTAATTCCAAGAGAATTTCAGCATCTAAAGTCATAGCACCTGACACTGATCTGACAAGAGTTTACACTTGCGTTTTGACAATTTTTCCATAGCACTGACCATATTTTACAAGAAGTTCCCAGGTGTCCACCTTCTTTATTCATTCCATTCAAATAATGACTGCAACTGAAAGCACTTGTTGAAATGAAAAAGGAATCCTACGAATTCTGATGGACCATCTGTTGTATACAAAAAGCTCACAGCTTCCTACGCAAATTCAAGCCGGAAGAATTTTAGGTGCAAGCATCAACAAATGAAGAAAGCTTGGTTGTAATTCCAATTATACCTTTAGTCACACTGTACTAAAGAGTAAATCCCCAAGCCTTTGCTTTGGGGACATCACAAAGCTCTTAGGGTTCTGTCATTGAAGTACTGAGGAAGCATGAAAAAATCCTGAAGTCAGTGTTACCCATGGGTGAAGTCCCTTTATAATGAACCTTTTGCACCTGATCCTGGCAAGCTGACGTTCTTACTGTTCCATTTTTGTCAGTAGAAATGCAATGTGTGCCCTGATTAAAGGAGAGTGCTAGGACAGCTCTCACTGCTGTGCTTTCATTTTTTTCAGCAGCAGGTGAGCACACTGGCTGACATCAGCAACTCTTACCCGGCACCACAAACTACTCATCAGTGGCCATGCAGCTTTTTATGCAGTTCACACCACCTGAGAGCCCAGAGAGGAAGATCAGCTAAGTGTTTAAATTATAAAACCCACAGATTTACTGCAGGTATCTGAAAGCATCTTACTCCCCAGCAACACTTTAAACTGCTGTAAAAACAAGAACTCTTTCCTAACAGATCTCAGTGTACACGAGAGCCAACAGCCTACTATTAACATAGGCAAGCTTTTACATTTACTAACTTCAAAGAACCACTGCTTCTAGAAAAGAAATGAGGATCCACTTTCATGGAGACAACTCCAGATACTTCTAGTACTTAAAGGGGGCCTACTGAAAAGATGGTGAGGAACTCTTTATCAGGGGAGGTATTGATAGGACAAGGGGTAACTGTTTTAAACTGAAAGAGGATAAACCTAGATTAGATATAAAGAAGAAATTCTTTACTATGAGGGTGGTAAGATACCAGAACATGTCCAGAGCAGCTGGACACTCCCTAGAAGTGTTCAAGGCCAGGTTAGATGAGGCTGGGAGCAACCTGCTCTAGTGGAAGATGTCCCTACCTGTGGTAGGGGGGGCTGGAACTAGATGATCTTTAAGGTCCCTTCAAACCCCAAGTGTTCTATGATATGATTCTATGATAATGGCAAGAAGGCCTGATATAGACAGAAAATATCTGGACTCCTTCCACCTGGGGTGCCTTGCTGGAAGTAGTTAAGAAACAACTCCTTAAATGTAGCTTAATCATATTTTCAAAGTTACTGAGACCAAAGCAGAATCCTATTATGTTCTTCCCATTACAAGGTAGAACTGTGTTTTCCAAGACAAAACAGCTGTGGCCTCAAAGCACTACTACAGTAGGATGCTGAATTCCCTCTCCCTGCTCCTCCCCAATCCTTAAATATTCCCTTCAGCAAGACAGTCACCCTACAGATCCACAGCCATATTTGTGACACCTTCTACTGACTCCCACCAGCTTCAAAACAGGGGCTCAGGAAGGAATCTTTCTCTTACCAAGCATGATCATAGGCACAGTATTTCCATTTGTACTAACTTTCTCTGTTCTCCACTGTCATACGTTTGTGTCACAGAGTAAGTAAAGGTAGGATGTGTTCTTTTATGTTCTGCAATGTCAGCAACTCCTGACACTGATGATCTACATTCAAGACCTATAAGGACATAGGGACAGAAATAAGTTGCTGAACCCTGGTCTGTCCATAGGAAATTTAGTCTGGAAAATATTTGCTGAACCTTCCCAGAAAGCATCCTTTTGACTGATTTATATAGAAACCCCATGGTTTCTATAGAGCCTTTTTGGCCTCTGTGGAGTGGGAAGATTCTCACACCAGTATAGCTAAAAGGCTGCTAATCTTTGTAGACACTTATATTTGTGTTAAGAATAGTAATCTTTCTCTGTGTTACACTAGTATGCCAGTACAGGATTTCCTCTGACATAACTATACCAGCAGAGCATGCCTAATGCAGCAAGGCTCTTCATCCCTCAAGTCAGCAGCTGCCAGTGTGCTGATAAATCCTCATATTTAAATCCACAGCCCCCAATCCATGGAAAGAACAGTGTATACAATTATTCTTCAATGCAAAGAATATATGATTGGTTATAACAGTCTTTCCTCAGGGCCTCACAGACATTCCCTTTTAACACTGTATGATTTTGATTTCATAGTTTTTTTTCTTTGTTACCTCAAATGCCTCCTTCCCCCTCCCCCAAGTTTTTGTAATGTCAAGACAGCAGGTGATTAAAAGTAAACCCCAGAACTAACAATATTTCATGAGTTCAGCATGATATATAGCATCTTTGGTACCACATGGAGGCATGGATATCAACATCTTCTTAAGTGGACTTCAATTAGATGAGCAGTGGTTTATGGATGTAGAAGACACTGCCTAATCCTGCAGTTACAAATACATCTATTGCCTCTGGCTGAGATTCAAAGTCAGACTTTGAAAGAATGTGTATGCACTGGGCTGTGCACCTACCAGAACAGAGATAGAAGACATGAATTTGGAGAAAGTAAACATTGAGAGTCTGTTAAAAGGAAGAAAAATAATTACAAGTGACCTGAACTTTGTCTTCCTAATGGGGAAAAAAAAAAAAAAATTTAAAAAAAAAAATCACATCCATTTCAGTTACAGTGCTTGAAGAAAGCTGAGAAGGTTAAGGTTATCAGAACATGCTACACTAAACAGAACATAACCCTAACCCCAGCTGCCTCACTACTTTTATACAATAGTGCCTTGAGCAGAGTCCCTGTGATAAGTACTGTAGAGATGTTGTAAAGCTTATATTAAATTTACAAGAAAAAAAGTTGTTGTAATGCCACTAAATTCAACACAAATTAGCCACACACTTCAGTAAGTGTTCTCAGAGATCCTTTTAAAATCTTCTTGAAAATATTAATGCAAAATACAGCTTTTTTTCAGGTGCTTGTAGTCATAAGCTGTACTTTTCAATATCTGTTATTTTACACCTGTTTACAGACTGCTAAAATAGTAAAACCAATGTCATATCTAGTGTCATTAACACAGAACTTGAGTTGTTTACTGGCATAGCTCAGGTCTATTAATGCAGTGCAATATAAAATTTAAAATGGTACGGCATCCTCAACATAACAGAGGAGACATCCAGGTATACTCATGCATGCCCTATAGGGAAACTATACCAAGGTAACTAACACAGGGAGTTTAAAAACTATTCCCGGGGGGCATGGGGGGAGGGGGAAAAAAAAAAATCAACAAGAAGTGAAACACAGCCATGCTGGTTAGTAACTAAGTCTTAATCAAAACTGTCACGAAACCTCCTCTTTAAGCCAAAAACTTCACCCAGATCAACAGGCTGTGTTCAAGTTACTTGAATTAACTTCTCCACAGAGCAATAAAGCTATCAGGAAGGATGAATTGCTCCCAATGTCCTGAAATACATGTAAATCCAATATCCAAGCATTTACAGGATCCAATCTCTTAGAAGAGCTTGTATCATAAAAAAATCCCACTCATTCTGAACATTCCAAAGATTCCACATCCATCCCCTGCTTCATAAGTTTAACAACAGGAACTGATGGAGAAAGACTGATATTCTTATAATTTATAATTTTAAAACACACAAAATTCCTTAGTTTTCTAGCACAGGGACATTATGAAGTAATAAAATTGTATGTTTCATTTTTTTATTTGATTAGTGTCAGTATTCCTCTTTGTTATACCACAGGAACTAAACTGTTCTGCTTGTTTCATGTTTTACCTTTATTTTTTTTTTTATGTTGCACTAGTTCTTCAGAGCCTACATTTTCAAAAAATTCAGGTGTCAGATCAACTGGTTTCCCTGCAGTAACTTGGATCTTTTTAAAATTTATTCATAAAGATCAAGCCCAAAAGGGACCCATGTGATGACCCAGTTTAAGTTCCTGCATAGCACAAGAGAATCTTATAAGCAAGTTCACAGTCAGGCACATATTTCATGAGCAACCGAGTTGATAGGGCCCTACTCATGGGTAAGGCTAAATACAGGCACGTACACAGGGTAAGAATCTGAAAATCATTAAGAAGCAGCATATAAATCACTTCAGCACCCCAGCCCTCCTCCCCACTCATCATACAAATCAGTACTTTGGAAATACTTGAAGTAGCATAGAAAGGGTAAAGAATGCTTTTACAATGTAACATTAAGTTCGTTGTTACATTATAGCAGGCAACTTACTAAACCAAGTATAAATCTTAAGTGTTATGCCCTAGGCAACATCTTCACCATATCCTCCTCTTCCCTAGAAGTTCAGAAAGCCCAGTACAAGCTGGTTCTCACTGACAGCACATTAGTTATCCCTAAAGCTTTTCTGACAAACAGAGCAGGTTTTGCCTGTAAACCCTCACAGCTGTTTGACGACAGGCCAGCTGCCACTTCAAACTGGTATTAGCACATCATTCAAAGACACAGTTTCATAAAAAGCCCAGATAGCAGTTTCCCAATTATAATTCCTTTTGGGTGCTGGAGCAACACATTATCAGCTTTGCCTCCCTTCCCCCACACACTTTTATGGGACTGTGTGAAAAGGAAGTGTATTTTTTGTACCTCTGCTCCCCAAAATTACTTCCATCTGGTATTTTCAAATCAGCATATCACACTGAGCAGTTAACAACACTAGCAGGTACCTCAACAGCATCAGCAGTGCTGCCTTACACGACTGTCAGTACATAGTATGTTTTTGGATGACAGTTCTCTCTCCCCTTTAGATAGGCGGTTTTTAAAAACTGTGTTGTAATTCCCTTCTGGAGCAGTCTAAGAATATTTTGGTTTCTTCTACTTGTGTGTTATTCTGCATTGGTTTATAGATCAGTCCTGCTTCTTGCCCTCTTTTTAGTGAATGCAGTGCAATTGATGTAGTTTCAGAGTGTGTGTATGTTTCTCTATATTCTGCTTAGCCTGCACCTGCTGCACACACCACAGAAATCAAATCCACAGCATCTCAAAGCTGGTAGGAAGTCAGAGTAAATTCACAAGTCATTAAATGCTGCAGACAATACAGTAGTTCTATAGTGCAGGAGCATAGCAGGTACACAAAAAAATACAGTTACTGCTACCTGTTCACAAAATTTTATATTTAGAAACAAAGAGATGTTTTCTTTATTCTTACTGTTATAAAGCATGAACTCTGCAAGCAGAGACACACATCCACTGACAGGTCCAAGATCCACAGAGTATTAAGAAAACCCAGTCACCTCAACAAACAAAGAATCATCATCCATCCCAAATTCAGCAATTTACTACTTCTAGTATCAGAGCTAAAGAAAATGCACTGAGCAGCCATGCTGACCCTTAAAAAGCTCAAGTACCAAAAAAAAAAATAGAGGAAACCAGTCCTTGGGAACACTGAAGGAAAAGAATAAGCAACCCTGACTGCATCTCCAGCTCACACAGCCAGTACAACCCTACAAATTAATCTGAAATGTATTATATTTGTAATTTAACATGACTGTGCTAGATCAGCTAGAGACAAGAATTAACCCACTGAACCACACAAGGCAAATCAGATGCAATTCAAATAAAAGGGCCCAATCCCACAAGACTTAAAGATCAACTCATCTTAGTAAGACTATTGAGCTGGTCAAACATTTGTGAAGCAGGCACCTAAGCAGTAAATTTCCTTTTAGCTTGATGTTCTTTCTTCATGCTGCTGTTGACCTCTAATATTTATTCTTACTACTGCTAGAACCTGTGGTAGTATGAACTACATTGCCATATATCATGCATCTTTATATTATTAAATATAATGATAATGAAATAGAATATAATTAAAATTATAAATATTGAAAGTGCAATCAAATATATTTATTACAATAAATTATTTATGTATATTTATTCATCATGTTAACCCACTAGAGTACTTTTTCAGCCTCAGGGATCCAAAACATTGCACAAATCTTGTGGAAAATTCACCCATCCTTAGTACAAATGGGAACTGCTCCTAGGGCAGAACAAAGCTTTAACCTGCAATAGCAGCACCAGAGCACACAAGCTGCAAGACAGCACTGAAGACTTGATTTCTGACAAATTAGCAAGAAATATAGGGAAGGTACTATATAACTGATCACATTGACAGTTTGACAAGCATATCTTTATGGAACAAAGTTGTTCTTGCACAAAAATGCTTAAAAAAATATCTCTACTAACCACACAGCCTTAAGGCTTAATATGTTATCCTTAAGGCAGAATACTCAATAGCAGAGCTTTCTCTGGAACGTGTCAGCAGGAAGAATTCAAAATCTTGCCTAATTTGCACTAAAAAGCAACCTGATCGGATCAGATCATACCTGGTACATTCCAGCAACAACATGCCAACATCTTACAGAGCCATTTTTCTATACCCAAAGGGCAGCCTATACAGAATGTTATGCAGATATATTTGACTTGGAAGAATATAATGGGTTAAGGAAAACTGCCCAAGAACAGTCAGAGATTATGTCTTAATGATCTGCACTAGCAGAAAGGGGTATTCATGAAACTCCTTAGGCCTCATGCTCCTTTCCCAGCAGGTCTCATGCTGTTGCAATTGAAATTGTAAAAACTAGCATTCTTGTTGAAAGCCAGCACATGCATTATAGAGAGCTAGGTGCTACTGATCAGGGATCAGACACGGAGCTTCTCCTAGAGATGCAAATTCCAGGACAGCAGAACACATATGCTGCCACAGCCTGTTTCCAGGCCTACTTTCAACTGCCCAGGGCCCCAGAGCACTGAGGGATGTAGACAGTATAACTTGGAGTAGATCAAACACTTCTAATGAAACAAAGGCAGGATCTTGTTTATTTCATGAAGCAGGATCTTTGCTTGCCAAATGCAAACATAAGCCTTGGGCATCGCATATGCTAGGGGAAAAAAAACAAAGCAAAGAGCAATTTACAAGCTGCAGGTGCCTCCTGATGCCCTTCAAGATGTTTTAAGTTGATAACATAAGGTGAACCAAAACATTCTTAACTATCAGAAAGCCTCATAGCCCTCAGGGGGAAAGAGAAGCCTGATAACCTTTCTGAATGCAGTCTGAAGACCTTCACCTGCAATGAGTCATCACCTTGAGTAGACAATAGTGTATTGGTCAAGTTGCAGGGACACACCACCGGACTGATTAACACTTGAAATTGGTAAGGTTACATGAATTCAGAGGGCAAAGTTCAGCCCCTTTTTCTCCACCTTCTCTTTTCAGAGGTTTTCAGTCATATGGTATAGTCAAGTATTCAGGGAAAGCATGGATAAGAAGATCACTAAGCAGAGATGCATTGCTTGCAGAAGATTTGAGTTCTTAGTGTCTAATATCTGCATGAAGGAAACCAGATCCTCCATTAGATTACTCAAACAATAGTTGTTCAACTCAAATCCATTTATATAACAAGCCTAGAAATACTGACAGCTGATTGATACTTCAATGCTAAATGAAGTTGTCAAGGCCTGGACTGGCCACAAAACCTAATTTTTTCAGGTAGATAAAAGAATTAGGAAAGAAGTTCCCTTGAGGGAAACAATTACTGTCTTTTGTTTTTTCCAGCAGATCCCAGCAATGCAGTGAGAGGTCTGATCAAACTCCTTAACTCCCACACTCAGATTCATTAAAACTGTTAAAGTCTGAAGATACCTCTTTTGAAACATAAGTTTCAGGCTCAGAATGGGGGAGGGGGAAAACGGTCATACAGGTACCACAAAATAGCCAGTAACCCCTGGGTCTGTATGTTAACCTGAAATAGTAGAGGCCTGTGTTCAAGTGGCTTTCCTACACAGTCATGTACATGTCTATACAGAACATGCTTTGCTCTTCCATAACAAATAAATCTTGTCTTCCACTTAAAAGTAAACAGACAAACAATTTAAACTTGAGCGTTTTCAAAGACTTGATTTTAGCATCTGTGACAGCAGCTGAAAGCATTCAGTTCCTCGTATCTTGTGGATTCAGACAAAGATGCTTGTGGCAGTGCAAATGTACAGAAATGCACGCAATACTATATTCTGTCTACAGAGCACAGTACTATCTTCACAGGCTGGGCAATAACATTGTTAGGAACTCTTGCTTGCTGACTTGTGTTTGAGGAGGCACCAGTGAACCACAGAGTAGCTGATTTCCTCTTACAGGATGAATTCGCACTCATGTGATTCAAGACACGAACCATAACCTACAGTGAGTGTACACGCACGAGGTGGAAAGAACCAGCACCATCTAGTGCTCAGAAGCAGACGGAGCAAGCAGAACATAGAAGAATCTAACAACAATTTTTAGGCATGGAAGTACAGGACACACACTTCCAAGGAGACTCAGGCTGCACTTATCTTACACATAAAAAAAGGAGTCTGCAGCCGGCAAAAAACAAGCAGATATACCGGTCACTACCTTAGTGCTAAGACTTTATTACCTTGAAGGTCTTCAACCCAAGCTATAAGGTAATAATAAACGAGTTCCCAGACTCCGTGACTGCAAAGGTGGCATGCAGTTTTATCATTCGGGGTACTCCTTTGGAAAGACAGTTCGGAGAAGACATTTTAGGTTTCTCTCTCCTTAATACATGGAAAGCCTATCGCATGTTCCAAAAGACAGTGACCACTTTAGTGGCATACGAATACTTGCATGTCTTCAGATACATTCCAGACACCTAGAGCTGTTGAAAACAGATCAGACAGTGCCCTCCACTGCCAAACCAAGACCACCAATCTTCTCCTGCAGGTCAATGCAATGCCATGGACACTATGGTGTCCACAGCTCTCACTTGCTAAGTGTCTGCACAGTGCACTGCTGAAACTACATTATCTGTCTTCCTAGTAGGACCCAAAACTATTTTATTTTGCTGCCATCTCTCTAAACATGCCAAGTGTCAAATCCCAGAAACTTAAATAAAACCCTCAAATATCAACATCATCACATATTCAGATATGCACAGTTGGTTATCAGCTGTGGATTTCAGGAGAAAATTCAATTACCAGTGGCAAACTGTTTCCTGCTGTTAGTTAGAATTACAATTTGAATAATAGAGAACATGGAATGATTTTTCATGTCTGAATTTCTAATTTCCCCTCCAGCTATTTTAATTACACACCATCTCAACAGGAACTGAGATTAAAAGGCCACAAAAATAACTTAATTGATGTTGATCACCTGGGACAGAAAAGCATACCAGAGAGCAGACTGCTTTGTAGGCATCATTCAACCTACTGGGACAAGACAAAGAAGCCACCACTTCCACTGCTCTGTAAGACACTGTCAGTGACACTGACAGACTCCCTACAGAAAAAGTAGCCAGCAGTTACTCTCCTTGTAAAAGTTAGGACTCCCACCTTCTGATTCCGCCTTTCTCGATTTCCTAATTCTTGTATAGCACAAACAAGGCGGTAAAAGTTTCTACATGAACCCTGAACAAGAGCTCCTGGATGAGGTATTTTATTCCACCCAAGCCTAATTTTTGGCAGAATGTAACCACTGTCCAACTTTAAAGGAGTCATTATTGACTGCAGGTCCCTTTCATAAGGTCAAACTGCCTATACTGAGCTCAGTCTTTATAATTAATTGAAGAGCATGCCACAGAGCTCCGACTTCAGAAGTTTTGAAAGTAACCTTCTACATATGAATCAAGCATATGCAGTCATCTTTGCTCTGGCTGGGTCTGCGAAAAGTCTGAGGCAACATTTCTGAAGAGGACTGTCTCACTAAAGAGAGGACTGATGGTGCTACTCAACAGGAGCACAAAAAGCAACCTGAAGGTACAGTTTTCATCAAGCTTAGTTCAACTGAATTGAAGTCCAACTGGTTTGAAAAACATCTTTTTCAGTCATAAGTGTGGAATTAAGAGATGTGATTAGATGTTGGGGAAGCCGCCAAGAGGAAAGGGAAAAAACAAGATCGACTCCTTCAGCAGCAGTTTCGAGTTAAATCAAATTAAACATCACAGAACTGCTCTCTTATTTTCACAGAAAGACAGCTAAGAGCTGTCACTGTTGACCCTGGCCTAAAGCACTGTGGCAAGAAACAGGAACTAGCTCTTGTCAGTGATAAAGAGACACCAAGATGCATACCATGAGTTTTGGTCAGGAATTTTTCAGCAAGGCTGCTTTCAACTGTAATATACCAGTTTGTTGAAATAGGTCACATTTTCTTTGGATAAGACAATTACTCTAGAATGATTTCATAGTACAAAATGAAGCAAATCCATCTTTCCAGAAAAATAAAATCAAGCCATAATCACTGAGGGTACTTGCCCACTATGCAGGTTACAGATTCAGGTTCCTGGTCTAAACCCAGCGGAAAAGAAACTTGGGTCTCTGGCATCACAGGAGAGGACGTTAGCCAAAGAGGTACCAGGTAATTCATCGAAAATTTCTTGTTTATGTTTTTGTCTTTCCCCTCTTACTTTCCATGAAAAGATCAACTGAATCCATTCTAAACCAGAATAGAAGAATCTTCTTAAAGAAAAGTCACCAAGTTTTCTACAAATAAAAGCAATTCTCAAATCAGTGGGTAATAACCCTTGTCATATCTATCAAAAGACAACACTTATCAACTCCTAACTTTGGAACCTTTTTACCACTCCCTCCCTTGACTTTGAAAGCCTTACTATACCAGGTCTTATCTCTGATTCTCCAGAGAAACTTGAGTGTCTCGTCTCACAGTGTTGCAAAGACCAGAGAATAAAACTAGGCAGACTGTTGGCCTCAGAGCATTAAAAGCATCAGCTTCCTAAAAGGCGAGACCTCAGGAGCATTTAATCTATCAGTACTCCTTAAGACATTCTTACAAATCAATCCATGCGCTTTTTACACACTGCATTACACCATTATGAAATGCACTGTAAACCCAGGCTAATGCATGGTTGCTTTGTTGCCCCTAATTTCTGTTACCAGATTTGGACTCCCCTCCCAAGCAACATACTGTAATTATTTCCATCCAGAAATATCAGCTGTTATGTGATGATTACTCCAAATGGTTAAGGTTTTGCACCTGACCTTATGTTACCCTGATAATTTTATAAAAAAAAAAAACAAAACACCACCACCACCTGCTAATGTACACTGAAATATGAGAGCAACTTGAGCCCATAGCTTACCCTGCAGTTCCATTTTGAACTTCACTAGCTGTAAGGGAGGAAAGCATGAATGGGTTCAAGAGGGTCCAGAAATTTATATAGCTTCTCCAGAAAAGGAGCTAGAGAACACATCTGCCAAAGGAGATATTTCAGGAAGTCCTGCTATCAGAACTAACACTGGTTTGACTGTAGAACTGTTCTACAGTCTCATGTCCCTAGTTAACCCTTCTCCCAGCTGCACTACACCGCTTAGAAGTGAACTTTATGAAACATGAATACTACACAATGACCATCATTAGTTCTTGTTACTCAACAGAAAAATCAGTATGTGCTCTGTTACAGTGCAGGACATGCTGTTACTCTAGCCCCCGCACTGAGGAAGCGGCTGGTAACTGGTACTACAAACTTTAGAAAGCTTCGGACATTTCCTTGCTGGGAGATCTCAGCCTCACTTCCCTGCCAGATAAGCTGGTACTAGGAAACCATGGGAATGTTTTAGGAATGCTACACTATTCTTAATTCTGTTAAAGCTCTGGTGCTTACAAGCACAGTAAAATCCCATACCTCTATTTTCAGGTATGGAATGTACTTGTACTCACAAGATCCTCAACTTAGTTAAGATGACTTAAAAAAAAATAAATCTCATTATCCCTGTAGAAACGATATAGTCCCAGTTTGCAGGGGGGGATTGAGGCAGAATTAGGCAGAGGTACACTCATAGCCATATATCCAGTACAGGGGAAGACAGGCAGTGATGATGGGTCCTGCAAGATCAGTTGTGCTCCCCTTCCTATCTGGCATCTGTTTAAGAGCTGTTCACTATGTCTTGAAGGCTGGCAACCACATAGAACACAGTCATTTCAGAACACATGCGAAAAAGAAAAGGCATTTACACCACAACCAGCACAGAATAAGCATACTGTGAACAAAACTGGGAACTCTTCAGGCCACATTCTCCAGTGACATCTGTACTGAGTCACATTCTGTATTGACTGGCCATTTATATCCTTTTTCAGTACTCGCTATCCATGTAGCAAACTAAACTTGCTGCAAACATGGAAGAATTTAGTTCCACAAGGTAGGGAAAACATTTCAATTCTACAGGAAGTACAGTAGTGCACACAAAGTCTGAATCATTTTTCCAGGGAACACAGAGGAGGACAATCTCAAAACCACAAGCTGAACATGGATGTCCTGGGATTTGCAACTATGCTGTTAACAGTATCACCTTTTTCCACCATTCTGGATAGCCTTTTTCAAGTAGCCATGTGGCACTGCTTCACCAACTCCACTTAAGCCACAGCCACCTGCAGTTCAGGACAATTCTTTTGCAGCCTACAGTAATATAACCTGGCAGACTGAGAAAGAAGTGCAGAATGATTATTTCCCACCTTGAACCAGAGGGCAAATTCTGCAGGAAACTCAACCAAGCCAGTTCGTGGCTCAGTTCATTACTTCAGATCACGGCCAGAACACACAGGATC
The DNA here is from genome assembly GCF_003259725.1 of Athene cunicularia. Classification (NCBI taxonomy): domain Eukaryota; kingdom Metazoa; phylum Chordata; class Aves; order Strigiformes; family Strigidae; genus Athene; species Athene cunicularia. The sequence goes on from NW_020799105.1 coordinate 6,446,689, forward strand.
ATTCACAGTCACAACCACCCAAGTGCTTTCACATCCCAGGTCCATGGTCCTTCTACAACAGCATGGTACACAATCTTTGAAAGATAGTGCAGAAGATGGCATTCACTGTCTGAATGTGACACAATTCCTAGGAGATCTTCCATGCAAGCAACACTGTGAAGCCAATGTCCTGCTGCTTGTGTGGCCCTGCCTATGAGGGCATGATGCAGTATAAGAAAAAGGAGGCATTAACACAGTGTGCAACGATAAGAAAGAGAAAACAAAAATAAATCTCCTCAAGTAGCTTCCGGTGTGTCAAACAATGCTGTGATTGAGTTATGGCAGAACCCTGCCTGATGGCAGAACTTAAAAGCTTGCAGTGCTGCCTGATACTGTGTTAAGAGGAGTGTGTAACACAGGCACATTAAACCAGACTCATTAGGGGGTAAGAAAAAAAACACAAAGACACCAGTAAAAGCACACCTGCTTCCACAACACTAACATTCAACTATAGGGACAAGTGTTTCCCATGTTGTCTGTTCCATTAAAAAAAAAAAAAAAAAAAAAAACAGCCTAACATAATTACTTTTATCTACCCATCAACAGGACCAACACTGCAGGGAAACAGATAGTACTAAGAAGCATGGATCTGTAGTCCATGCAGGAGCAACTGGCCATGAAGTAAGGCATGACTGAGTCAGTGCACTTGCCTGACTTTTACCATAGTTGTGTTTGTCCGTTCTGTGTTCCCAGGAACTCAGTCTTCACATACTGGAAGACAGCTATAGAAGGACTAACCTGGTTCATCTTTCTCACTCCTGTAGCCTAACACTGCTAGTAGTGCAACACCTTTCTTCTCTGTAGATCCTGCCACTTGAAGCTACCTCCACAATATACTGAATTCAAGCCTATGCACAGGAACAGTTGTCTACCAACTACAATCAACGCTGAATAAAGGGAATACAACTGCTCCTATGCTGCAACAGGGAACTTAATTCTAAATATACCCTGGAGATATTAAGCCAGCCCACAGGAAGCATTTACATGGAAACTAAAATGATTTCAAGAGCTTTACATTAAGACTACACTGACAGATCATTAGATTTTCTACCTAACAAAATTTCAACCCCTCCTCCATGGCAGGTCATCTATTCTCTTAAACCTTTTATCCAAAAGTGAAATATTTTAAAACTCCACACCCCTCCCACAACTGAGGGTGACTGGTATACATGAAAGAAATTACATCCAGATACTGCACGACTGCACACCCCGTTTCCATAAGTTCTGCACTGTGCTGTGTCAGCTTCTCCCATAACAATCAGAAAACCACAGCAGCTTGGGAGACCACACAGCATTCTAGTCAAGGAACCCCGTCCAGACAGAGAGAAGGAAAATAAAGAAAAAATTTTAAAAATAAATCAAGGAGCATGAGGCACCTCAACTACTCTTTTCATGAGATATCATGACAGCAGTTATACCCAAACCAAAAGAACGCTAAGTAGTCTTTCAAGTCTCGTTTCCCAGTTTATCTATATAATCTGGCTAGTCAGAATGCTTAGAAGTGATCAGTACAGTTTGATTATCGTTAATGACAACGGAGAGGAATGAGATGACATTATGTTGAAAGTACAAAGAAATGCTGGCTTACCTGGGGCAATTTCAAAAAGATGTTTCCCTGGTTCATCAGGATTAGGTGGCAGCTCATTCACCTGATTGCCTTGCAGTAGTATCAAACCCTGTAAGGACACAAACACCAGTGAAAGAGGAAAGGCAATGAAGAGGGTAAGGAAAAGAAGATAAACGTATCACAAGTAGCAAATTCAAGCCTCACTCTTCCACCAAGCCCATGTTCCTCCCAACCTTATGAACAAGAAAAAAAATTGAGCTGGTCATGTACCTGCCTCACCTGTCCTTTCTCTCACACTGAACACTTCTGATTATCTTTCCTCTGGTATAACAGTATAACAAGCATGCACAGGTGATTCTCTTTGGTTTCCATAACTAATTATCCCTTGCAAAAGTTTCATCTTGAATTACATCTACTCTTCCTTCACATTTTAATTTCTGGTTGCAGCCTGCAGCAATGATGTGGCTGAAGTTCTATTTCTAAATCTTTATTCCCGAAACTGAAGAAAACCAGCCTTTTTTCCAGAGATTCTAAGTACACAGAAGTTTCCAGAGAAGACACTGGAGGGAAGCAGCTGATTCAGGTTTGCAAAGCAAACAGAGCTACCTTTTAATTGAGGAGACTATAGTTTCCCTAGCAAGAAATCTGAGCCCCTTTACTTCTCAAGTTCAAATGCTGCCAGAATTCAGATTAATTCTCATGTTGAGCCCAAGCGTAATTAACACAATGTATTCCAGTTCAGGAATTCTGCATAACTGGTGGCATAGTATCTTCAAAGTGAACAAAGTCATCTTCATCTATGGTAAAGCTGAAGAGAGATCACAGGAAGCTCTTGTCCAGTAATGTGAGTCAAACAACAACAAACACGCTATTGTTTCTCTGCTTTTTACAAACACGCTATTGTTTCTCTGCTTTTTTTTGTTTAATCTTTGACATTTTAAAAGCTTTCCAGCTAACATTCTCCAGGAATTACACAAAATAAGACAGATAAAAAAAAACAATAAGAACTGGTACTCTCAAGAATTAAGCCATGAAGAGTGTAATCAGCAGTTGCTACTCCTGCACTGAACTACCCTGGAATGGAAGCTGGTTCCAGACCCCTGTTTTTGCTGAGCAGAAAAGGAAGAAATACTTTGTTGCACTCAGTTGTTTTCATGCATTTCTCTAGTAAACATGCACGGTTAGATTATCTCCAAACAATATGGCAATAGCCAAATCCAAAACCACACTGGAGCATCATAATGTTTGTAATCTAAACAAATCCTAGCTACACTGTTTGTCAGCTTCCAGATCCATACTACTGAGTAATATAATTATAGCATCTCATGAGACAGAAAATACAGGATTTCAACAGATAGAAGACAACCAACCCATCATATGATATTTGCAAACTTCTCCATAAAATAGAGAAGTCACTTGTGTTATTTTTCAATACATCTGTTATGGCATAACTTCTCTGGTTTTGCCCCTTGGTAACACATTTTTATACAGATGCTTTGTTTGTAGAAACCACTGTAATAAACCACGGAGCCAGCTTGTATTAAATGTAAATGAAGTAAGTTTTACTCTCTTTGAACACAGAACATACAAAAACTACTACAAATAAGTTACCAGAACAGCAATGCTTGAGATGGAAAATACTTCAGCTAAGAAATAAACTCCAAGTCATGGAGGTTTACAAGTTGGCATTCCAGTCCTGACAATCCACCCTAATAAAATGACTTGCTGCTTTGAAAGGATCTGTTAATTGCAGAGTAAGTGTCTCCCAAGTACTCAAATTTGCTCTTCACAAAACAGACCTCAACCTACCATGTCATTACAGATTCAGCAACCTGCCACGCCTCAGTGACATCAGCCTAGAGACCTTCATTTAGCTCCTCTTGATGAGCCAGATCAACATTCTGGTGCAGGGAATTCCTGCCACACAGAATTCATTAAACTCTACTACAGTTAACCACATACTGCAGGGCAGTGCATAGATAGTTAAAAGGTAGAAATATGCAAGACACTCTGAATTTGAGTATTGATAGTCTATACAGTAAGTATTACTCTATATCCAACAGATGTGCAACAGCACCCAAGTGTTACTACATTAAAAAAACAAATCAAACAAAAGAATCGAAGTTCCAAAAGCAGAATTACCCCAACCACATTGCATATATGCAGAATGTTCAACAGCACAAACTACTGCCGTTACTTCTACAGAATGTAAAAGCAAAAACAATCACGAAAAAAAAAAAAACAAAACACTCTTAAATGAGTCAGATTTTGTACTGAGGCCTTCAATTTAGATATTTTGGGGTTTGCTTTGAGGAAATTGTGCATTTATACTTCTATCTCAATTTTATTTCCTTGAATTCAAAAATAAAAACTGTGCTTAGCATAACAGCAAAATATGGGGTTGGATGTTTTGTAGTGCACTAAGGTTCTTCATAACATATTTGACATACATTTGAGAAATCAAAGGGAAAAAACCCATAATGACAGCAGGGACAGCTCAGAAGAGCACCAGAGAAGTTCAGCCAAACTCTGCAAAGGGTCAAAGCCAGCACCTGCTGGGTCCACGAAGCATCCTAGAAGGGAAGATTAAAGGTATTAAAGTGGACATTATATATATTTTGTGCATTCTGTCCACATAAAAAAACCCTAAGAACTGCCTGACACCGGTAGCTAGAGTGAACTGTGAGCAGAACATGCTGAAACCAGTGAAAGACCAAATACTCCCAGTTCTAGGCTACTCAGTACAGAAATTTATTATTTGCCATGAGATACAATAAGAAGGAAAAATACAGAACATAGAAGTCAACTTGTATTTAAAAAAGGAAAACGGGAATGAAAGCAATATTAAACAGAAATCTATACCTGCTATCCAGCAGTACCTTGCCCTGTGCCCCATTCTGCAGTAGGCTCTGCTGTACAACCCAAAACAGCATCATACAGCCCCACTGGGCAGACATTTGTCTCCTTTCCTGCTGCAGCCCCTGTGAAATGTGGATGTGGCAACTTGCACAGCTGCTGTGCTCCAGGAGCAAAGAAAGAGAATGGTTGGATCTGAATGCACCTTCTTCCTCCCTTTCTTCTACTGAAGGAAACAAGGAGCACTGCCCACCAGAATGTCAGGTGCTGCTGTGCACCTTTGTAATCAGCTGGGCAGTGGGTAAAGGGCTGAACTAAAAGAGGATGAGACAGATGGCAGAAGTACCTCTCTCTGCAGTGTAACCTCCACCATAAGGTCCCAGCTTCTAGGTAAGATCAGATCACCCATCACACCATATCTAAACCGTCTTCTCCCAGAAAGTGAAGACAAATTTCCCAAGCAAGTTAAAGTGCACACTGCAACTCATAAGATTCATGCAAAGTAGAGGCAGAGTCCTGGAATATTATATCAGCCAGGAACAAAGACCAAACAGTGATCAAGGGAACACAGCATGATTGTCAAAGACAATTTTGCTTTTATCCAAGGCTTAGAATGTTTTGACAAGGAGCAGTCTCAAGTTTTGGCTTGAACAGGAAGACTCATTTTCTTAGTTTGGTTTCTATCAGGCTGTTCTGACACAAAAATGTTTAACTGGATGTACTGAGAGGTCCATGACCCTTCCCCATCTCTTCTTCACACCAAATGCACAAGTTTTAAAGTACTTTCATAGCAGGCTCCTAGGAGCACCATATTCAAAATGTAAAAAGAACAAAACCGTTAATGTAAGCATCTGCTTCTCACACTGCAGAACAAAGTTCCCTGAAGAGAGAAAAAGAAATTAGCTCCTATGTCAACCTGAGGCTGAAGAACATGGGTAAGGACATGTAGATATGTGAGTCGGTCACAATTCTGTGTTTTGTCTTTTAAAAGTTTCTTCATGAAGAATAGAACTGAAAGATTTAATACTGCACACAAATTCAAACCCTTCCTGCTTTTAGGAGTATATTGAACACCCCTTGGGAAATTGTAGCACAAGCAGAGGAAAACTAAAATATCAGTGTCACACAATTAAAACCAGAAAGGATTTCAGAGCAGCCTAAAGCAAGAATGCCAAGAAGCCACAAGAAAGGACCCCAAAAAAATCAGTTGGCTAGGAAAAAAAAAAAAGCTCTTAAGGTTGTTTTGTTGGTTTAAGTTAAATACAATGTTTATGCATTCTCAGCTGTAAATTTACTTTTCAGGTCTTTATCTTATTAATACAAGCTAGAAATGTATATATAGCAATAAAAACTAATCAGTTGATTCCAGCTGATCAGACTTTCAGAGCTTCAAGTATCATTTGAAAGCCAGCAATAGTTGTTTTTCTGTCAGAAAATTGAATCCTTTTAAGTGTTAACAGCTGCTTTCCTTTGAGGACCAATTTACATTTTGTAGAAAGAAAAGTTATTGAAGGGACAGTAACTGTATCTCTTTCCTTCCTCTAAGGTAGTGTCCTCTCAAAGTCCTCTAAGCAAAATTAGTCAGTCTCAAAATGGGTAGTGCCTAAAAGCCAGCACAACATAGAAGTCAGTCGTTCCTTATCCAGTAGTATAAAGCAAGCATAAATTCCTATTTGAAATAGTTGCCTAAACCTCACATTTATAATCAAGCCCAACCCAGCACTCTGAATCAAGCCCCGTGTTACTTCAGAAAAAGGCATGCTTTTGTGGAGGGTTCTTTCCCTCAGCCTGAATTAGTAAACTCACCAAAGACATACAGGCCAATCTCACATATTTTAGGCAAAACATACATGCCATCTTTTTGCTGTTTTATAGCATGGAATAGTGAGGAGGTACAGCAGTATACACACACCAAGAGATTCAGAGCGTATTTACAGTGAAGAGCAGGAGCAGTTCACAGAAAAGTGCTGTCAGACTACAGAGTTTCAGAAAGTCCACCTTTCTGCAGGAAACTGAAGCCAGTGATGAAGTTAAAAGGGTTAAGCCAGAATTTCATAATACAGTGACTACCAGAGGTTGTAACTTGCTTGCCTCCCATCACCCTTCTGCCTCAAAACTAAGCAAATGGACTTCCTCCATGCTTGATGCGCCATATGGTGCCATGTCACCTGCCCCCCTTCAGCAAGACACACCTTTGGTACATGAGGGTGATGTTTACTCTAGAAGAGATTACAGAGGCATGAACTGTTTGAACTAATACCCTAAACCAAAGCATTTTCCCAGTTCAAAATACACTTCCTTTTTCATCCTTTTCAGAACATACTTGATTTTATGTATTCTGTACAAAGTTCTCATTGAAGTGACTTGTTTCTTAGTCTCCTTTTAACCAGCTTTGATGAAATGGAGAAGATGAAGATCACTATGTAGCAGAACTCATTTAAGAAACAGACTGAAAAGCAACCACAGATATGGGACAGTGGAAGGAATGCAGGACTTGCTGCAGCCACAGTAGTGATGGGAACTGTACACAAGTATAGCTACTTTGTCATTACCTGTGCTGTGCAGTGAGGTCACAGCAAGCAGAGCTGGAAGCATAACAACAGGAAGAAAAGTAGGGAAATAAGAGAACTTAAAAGAATGATTTTTCAGGAAGAAAAATTGGGGGACATTCACTCTACCTATGAAAAACAAGAAAAGCCTGCAATCTAGACCTATCTCTGAAAAGTACTTTTAGGTCATAAGTGTATATAGAGCAAAGATCTTCAGATCAGCTTCTTGCGCACTTCTCTCTGCGTATGTCTGTGACTTGTACTGAGCTCTTCTATCTTATATAACCAGTACTTTTAGGGAATGAAATGCTTCTCCAGAGGGTAACAGGGTACCTAGCTCACAGCTGCCCAATCTGCCTGGCACACTATGGAGAACTCTAAATAAACAGAGCTGAAAAGGTAGAAAAAAAAACAATTCATCTTAGCTGGGAGGGTGCATCAGTTCTGACAGTTGCTGTCACTGGTAGAAAGACATTGCTAAATTTAAACAGATTGATGTGTCCTTGTCCAGCAGCCACTCAGACTGCATTACCAATCTTGCTTGGGATGTAAATTAATGATAGATTAAACCAGCTTAAATTCCCCAAGGTCTAACTTGATATATGCCAAAACATGCCCCAGAAATAAACTTCAATGCATTATTAAGTTATTCCTCCCTCCCTGAGGCCTTGGGAGCCTGAGATGGCTGAACAGCTCAAGGGCCAGGCAATCTGTTCAGCTTACTGGAAGGTCTGTATCCAATTTTTGATGATAGCATCACCTTGTGCTCTTTTGGGGGCCTTGGTGATTTGAGGAAGAATCTTAAGAGAACAAAAGTGTTCATACCTCAAAGGTATTACTGTCGTTCTCCCTAACAAGACCCATTGAGAAGTTCTGCCCTGTACCAGGCTCTGTGGAGCCAGGGTTTGGTAAAGAAAACCTGTGAGAGGAAACATGAGTGGAAAGCTTCCTTTCCTTGACTGAATCCCTCAAACGCACACAACTGCTGCCAGAACACTGGTCATCCCAATTCTCATACCATTACTTGTAAGACAGCACTTTAGCCACTGTTACAAGATGGGAGGCTGGGAATAGCGGGGCTCAAATCTGCCCTTGGGTATGCATTTCGGAATCCCAGGCCAAAGATGTTCATGTAGTCAGTTTTATACCATGTAGCCAGCTTTATACCAATGAATTACCTCCAACTCTGACTTCTAAGGATAAAATAGCCCAAGTTAACCCATGACCAGACTTAGCCTTAGCCTCAGTGAAAGACATAGAAATCAAATTGCCTCATATTTAAAGCACGCTAAGGATAAACGCCAAGGTTCAACTGATAAGTCAATTATTGTCTCAGATCCTCATGTTTCAGGCCAGGAACAGAGAGTAAAATGACAAAAGAAGCTTTACAAGGTGTTTGTGAAGAACTTTTCCAGGTTTACACAAGCATGAACTTGAAGAGCTCCCTTACCTCTGTTATTCATCATCTAGACATTCAGTAACAGTTTTGTCAGTAATAAGACAAAAAAGGTGACTTGCTAGCTCAGACTGCCAGCAGACATTCCTGCTTCAGCTATACTCAAGACTTTGCAACCTCAAGGGCTAAAACCCCGTCACTCCAGCCACAGCAAATGATCCTTTCAAGAGATTCATTCTCAGACTGGCACTTTGGATCACAAAGTGGATCAACTGTGCCACAGGACGTACCCAACTACAAGTTTGCCACGTTACACCAATCTAACAACTAAGTTGTCCGCATCGCAATTCTTCTGTCTATAAGATACTTTCAATGTCTCTGTAAATGCAGCTGCTTCCCCAAAAGAAAACTGAGTCTATAAAAAATAGTTTAAAGATCTTTAAAAAGAAGTTGTATGAGTAAAGAGGTGCTCTTTTTTGCCTTTATTTTTAAGGGAATTTGCATCTTCAAATTCTATTTGGAAGGCAGAGGAATGAAGACTATTGCATCCAAGTCATCACTGGAGACGTACTCTGCACATTTCAGGCTGGAACATGTAGTAACTTACCGTGGATATACTAAGCTCATTCATTTTCAAGGAAAAGTTACTTGACTTGCTATCATTTAAGGCCATGCACATCAGTTACTATGATCAGTTAACAACCTGATACTTGTTAAATTACTGCTATGCAATTGCTTCTCCACCAAGTGGCAGGAAAAGGGTCTGTCCTTAGACCACTGAAAAAAAGTTTAAGGATGTGGCATGCCTGAGCTTCATCAATATCTGAGAACACTATAAATAAAACAGTCACTTTCTGGAGCTTTGTAAGCTTCAGACTGTTTTACAGATTTTAAGGGCAGAAGAAATTAGTAGGATATCTAGCCTGGGCTACCACCAATTCACAAGCACCCCTGCTCTTTTTGTTGGTTTACAGTCTTCCACAGCTCTGAGCAGTATTAACATTCTGCTTGCTTCATACTTTTCTGAAATAAAGGAAAAAGTGAACGCAGATTCCAAGAGATAAAATAACTCACACCTTAATATTCATCTCTTGTTGGAGAACGGATTGCAGAGAGCAAGGCCATAGCTCCCTGCAGGAGCTGGTCGGCCATAGCTCCCTGCAGAAGTCGGTCACAGCCACCTGAGATAAACAGAGGAAAAAACCCAGGGTACAGTTATGCTAGCAAGGAAGGAGATTCAAGGCTCAGTGATGCTAACAAGAACTGTTGTGAGAACAAAGAGATAAATTGGGGCACATTATGACCTTGGGGGTGAGAGAAAAACAGCCGTGGGAGGGAAACAGGTTCAAAGCAAGAAAGATGTTTATGCATACCAGAAATGCCACAAGGGGCTGGGATATTACAATGTGACCTTTTCTATGTATCCAATGGCTGAGATATTATAATGTAGCTTTTTAAATGTATCCAATAGAGTTACAAGTAGTGTAATGTAGATTGCTTATATAAGGTGTGATTTCTTTCAATAAAGTTGAAGCTTGCTCTATCATTCACATTGAATCGGCTGCTTGCTTCCTCCGCCCACCGCAATCTCTGTGTTCTTGACACTCTCAGATTTCCACCTGTCCAGGAAAATCCTTACTTCCTTCTCAAGTAAGATTCCACCTGAAATTATCCAATTTTTGTTACACTGCATTTTTTGGAAAAGAATGGAGAGTTTCTCACTGACATTATTGGAACTAGATTTTGTCTGGAGGAGTATTTTGTGAGTAGAAGCCTTCAAAGGCTTATCCGTACTGGGAAATTCACAGAGGATTTCCAAAGCTGAATACATGTTAGAAACCTCTAAACCAAGGCTATAACAGATATATGTATTTTTTCAGTTAATCTATACCTACAAATCTCACTGGACCAGAGGGTTATGGGAGCACCTACAGATATGAGTAGCAGCAACAGTCCAGCCTGCATATTGCTGGTGGCGTAGATGGAACTATGAAGTCTGGTTATTTCAAAAGCTTTCCAGGTGCTGGCTGTCACTTTCTGCAAAGAAAAAAACCAACCCAAACCAAAGTCCTCTTCATTAGCAGCTAATAATCTCCACAATACTTGAAGACGGATGAAATTCCGGTCTGTTTCATATGTAAGTACAGCTTTGCTCCTTCACCTTGTGAAGTGCACCCTAGAGTGGAAAGAGAAAACAGCCAGCCACAAGGTGGATTTTACTGACAAGAAAGTCTCAGAAAACTTGTAGATGGTCCGAGAGGACAGAGGTGTGCAGAGGGAGAAACATCAAAACGTCCTGCTATTACTAGGTATTACCTAACAGCTAGTTAATTCCCATTACCAATATCAATGAGTATTCTCCAGGTATCCAGTGAAATGAATACAAACATTCATCAAGTTTGTGTGTTATGATCCCCACTTCCTATTACACATGCAGCTGCCCTGCTACTCTCACTTCTTTTGGGTATCACATTATAAAGTCTGCGTTGTGGAGATCACATTATTCTATAATAGTGAACAGCAATAGCAACAGAGTCAGCTCTAATTCTTTAGTAAGCTCTCTAGGTAGTGCTGCAGGACACTGTCAGGGCTCAGTTCCTGTCCCCCACCTAGTGAAAAGGTAAGACTGTGGAAGGACACAATGTAGGAAGGTACTTAGCAAAGTTCATACTGAGTGGTTTATCTAGAATGGTTGTGAGTTTTAAAGTGAAGGAAAAAAACCCAGGTCAACAGAACAGGATAAACTTTTGACACCCTTCCATCCCATTCCTATTGTCCTACATTTTGACTTTGAAGTTCACCAAAATTAGGAGACACACTGAAAGATAACAGGAAAACACTGGAAAGGCAACATGACAAAATAGCAGATGCATCACAAATTATTCCAAAATGGTACGCTGAAGTATCATACACAACATCAACTTTAGAGTCTAGTGGCCAAAACACATTTTAGAAAATTCTGTTGTCTTCTACGGTGCAAAATTCAAGCCCACTGCAGATGCACTAAAGCCTTTTATCATACCAAGTCAATATTGAAAGAAAAGTTAATGAATTAGTTGTAGAGTGGCTTCTGTTCCCCTGGAAATCAGGGAGGACTGCATGCTACGTCCTACCCTGGGAACAGAAACAAACCCAAAGCTACTTTAAAAACCCACACACATATTGACAGAGTTAATAGGAGCCTCAAAAGCTCTTTGCAGGTCAGTCCTTCCCCCCTTCCTCATAGGGGCACCTGAGAAAATATGCAACAAAAACAATGGCTGCGAGTTCACCCTCTAACCTTTGGCACAGAAGTCAGTCTGACAGAATGGACTCTGAAACTATGCCATACGGTACATGAATGCACACATGTTCAACTGTATGTGATCCATTAAGTCCACAGAATAACTCCTCCTCACTCCAGTAAGCTTATGCCATTCTCCTGTCAATAGATTACAACTCCATCTTTTCAGCATTATTTTCAAGGGAAGAACATCTGTAATTCCCTCTAAGGACCTGGAAGCACAGGTTTTCATAAAAATAGGCGATACAACATCCATAAACAAAAAGACATTGTTTAAGGTTTCTCTTCTGAAACATTATGGTATAAATGTCTCTTATTGTTTATCTGAAAAAGTCAAGTATGTGACCCTCTTCCAGAGTACACATAAATAATCAAGTAGGCAAGAGATCAATGGGAATTTCAGTGAAGCTATTGATTTAGTTTTTGCACACGAGCTTGCAGGCCATATTTAATATTTAAAAGAAACATGAGCATCTTTAGAGCTGAAGGAAATTAGGGATTAATATCAATTGATGAAAATATCTACATGGCCTGTAACAAAGTTCTCCCAGGGTCAAAGCTGCCTTCGTAAGCTATGTGCACATGCCTGTACCATTGTCCCTTCATTCCAGAGAATCCCAAGAAAGAGCTATCTACAGGTTGAAAAGTAGATCTCGCCTGTGGGATGTATACAGTCCTAGCTGAAGTCAGATGTAAATCCTAGTTTGCAATTGCTAATAAGAACAGTCAGAACATGGTCCTGTATCATCCTACAGAAATGGCTTCCCCAGTCATAAGTGTACTGCAACCCTGTTCCCAGAAAGGGACAGGGTTAAAGAAACTCTTTTCAACATGACTACCCATGGCAGCTCCTTCCTCATCACATGCACTGATACAGTTCAGAAATGTCCAGGACTCCCCATGCATTGTATAGGAAGATAAGGTACTTGTCTTAAAAGTACAAAATCCAGCAGTTGCTTGTAGAGGCCTGAGCAACACTGTTGTTCAAGTCCCCAGCCTTTACACAGCAGACTACCCATAATGATGGATCAACTCCCTGATTAGGTAAGTGCAAGACATAAGACAGACAACATCCTCATACAGCTACCACGCATGTGTCAGGCTCACAGGGGAAAATTCATTTCTGTTCTCACTCTACAATGAAATTTATGTGTAAGTCGAGCACACAGCTGTATCAAGCAGTTTAATAATAGGCTATAATGAGTGTGTGGATGGTGATATTGCACAAACTGTCTGCCACTCTGTAATGCCTGTACTGACTCATCAGGAGGCAGCAGTACAGTGACACTGTCTGGCTTATTCAATTATGTTCCCTCTGTTCAATGACTCTGGTTAGAGGCCTGATAGTCAAAACAACAGCTACATTAAATATGCTGCATAATATCCTACAGCAGTTAGGAAAGCCCTTAGCTCAAATACTGCAAGAATATTTTACAGGCTATTGAAGAACTTGAATGAGAAATTCTTCATCTTAGCTGTAAGCTATATCCCATCCTGTAGTGCAACATGTGCCCTCCATCAAGTGCTGTAGATATAGAAGGGTCAAAGAAGCAGAAAGTCACCCTGAAGTTAGTGCTGAGTCCAGACTGACAATTACAAAGTCCTCAGGTCTGCATTTCCCCTAGGTGCAGAAGCACTGTCCTCTGTTTATAACTTGTTTTAGAGAACCACATTTAATTGTAAGAAATTGGTGCTAGACCAGCAACACACCCAAAAAAGCATGTGAAGCGGCAAGAAGTTAGTCAAAAATTCCATTAATTAATACTTGGCTTAAGAGAAACATACTTGTGCAGTATTCACTTTATTACAAAAATGTTTAAAATATTCACTCCCAAAAAGTTGCAAGTTAAACAAGTTGTGTGCCCATGGGAATGTTGCATGATGACTGTCACATCCTTTAACACTATCAAACTGCCCTACCACTACTTGGCACAAAGTTAATTAGAATCTCCTAAGTCTTTTGCAAGAATAAATGTGCTTTGGAAAGCTGTCTTGCAGATACTTGCTGTCCCACGGACAAACCAATACAGCTGATTTCAACTTACAATTTTAAGTAGCCCTACTGTGGTTCAGTTTATTCAATTATCATTTACTGGTTGTTATTATATTGTCTAACCACTTGCTGACCTCTTCTGTCTCTGCTAGCTTCTAAACATCCTGATCCTATCCCTTTCCTCTTCTTTCACTGTCTACTTTGGGATGGCTCTATGACACTGTCCAATACTCACTGCACAGCAGGACTTAATCAGTGATTTCTACCCGAAGTGTTCTCTTTCCTTCATGCTCCATGAAGTCTAAGTTTTGAAAAAGGCAAACTTCAGACAATTTTTTCTGCACTGTAGAAGGTCACATTGTACACCACTCTGCTAAATTAGTTTTTGCTGTCAAACACACTCCTCCTTCCAGACGCAGACAGCACAAAGTTTTGTATAAATTCTTTCTCTGCAAAATTTGCATAGAAAATCAGTAGTTCCCAGGAGTATATAAAACACACTAAAACACGTATTACAGCCCATCCTCAAATCCTGCATACTGGCATGTAACAAAACCTACATACCTTACCCACACAAGCTAGCCCTCACCTCTATGCTTAATAATGGATTATTTGGGAAATAGTGAGTCCCGGCTGACTAAATAAGGTTTTTCATTCCTGCCTCAGTAATCAGGAACTCTATAGCTCTTCCTGCCAAACTCCAGTCTCATAGATGACCATACTACAATCTGGAGTATCTGAACACCTTCCAACACTCTCCCAAGCTCTACTACTTGCCTAGGTAGTAGCTAAGTCTTCTTGCAATGTCTCTTGCCTTTGAACCTCCTTAAGTGTGTATGGCTTTGGCTGGGATAGAGAGCAACTGAAATAAGCTGTCACATCAGTGACTGTGATCCACATAAAAGTCACAACCAATATGCCCTACAATTCTCTAGTCATACCTGAGGTTTAGTTTCCTCTTCATCCTTATAATAGAAGAGCTGGTCCCCACGCAGCACAAACCACCGCTGCTGCCAGTTCTTCATAATGCTCCTTTGTTTCTTCAGCCAGCCACACTTCAGCACACGTTCTTGAGGGTTTGGAGAAGTAGATCTGGAGGGAGGCCCAATCTGTTCACCCATCACCAAACTTTTTGATCGGGCTGAAAAAGCAATTACAGAGTAAATGAAACAAATAAATAAGGATAAGCACATACACAGAGGTGAAATAACAGTTCCATACTTTTTTCTCAGACATGGACAGACCATTACATGCATGCTCCTCTTCGACCAGGTACTTGTTTCTCAGGGTGTATATTCAAGTTGATGATAGTCAAACACAAGACAAACATCAACCTTTTGGTACTGCTCATTCTAGCAACCTTCTAAGTGACACAATACCTCCACTGCTCATACTACCTTTCTTTGTGGCAAGTCATTACTATCTTCTAGCTCTACATGGAAATAAGGATATTGCTCTCTCCTAAAGGGTTATTTACCCAGTGAGGATGTGTAAGTGTGGTGAGGGGGAACAGAAAAGTAGGAAGGGGAGACTATAAGAAAATATTCTCACTCCACACACTTATCCCTACTGGGCAATTAGTCAGTGAAACCAGCTGCCACAGGGGAAAAAAAAAAAAAAAAAAGATTCAAAGCTGAGAAAAATTCAGAAAGAGAATAGTCACATATAGATAACACAGCTACCCAAGAATGATTAGAGTCACCTCACTGTTCAAGGCTTTCTGACACTGAAGCAGAAAACCACAGTAAAAATAAAAGAGACAAGACAGAGGGAAAAAAAAACCAACATGTAAATCTCAGGAAAAGCTTCAGAAAAGTCTATTGTCCTTTCCTTCCTCTTCACACATGCCTACAGTAAGAGTACTGAAGCTTAGTGCATTTAAAGCTACTGTGAAGTAGCAGATAATTATTATATACTGCAGGCAGCAAGCCATTCCTCTAGAATGGATAGGTTTGATGACTTCATAGGTCTTTTCCACTTCTACTTCATTTGGATTTATGAAGTATCTTATAATAACAATTATTAAATATCTCATGTCATTTTCCTTCATTAGTGCTAACATGATCCTATTCCTTCCTATCTTCTACATTCAGATAACTTAAAGCACAATTTATAATCATCCACCTGAAACAGAGTTACAGTTTACAGGCCAGTACCAAAATCCACATCCCTGATGTCTCCTATTCATGCCATAAACTGTTGCAGCTAAAAACCAGGCAAGCTTCTTATTAAGGTTATCCCTGATACACTACAGCTAATTCAGGCTGTCACAACAAAGGGCAACTCTCCGCCTCTCAAAGTGCTGTCTAGTTTTGCTTCTTTGGGGTTTAGACAATTAAAATATGTGGCCTTGACACTACCACCTAACTTTGGTTTCTGCCTCCGGTGCCTCACCACAGTGATGGAACTGACAACATATGCCAAAAAATATTTAAAGCGGAGGTGGTAGTTGGGGGAATTAAAAAAATAGTAATAAAATCTACTTTGACCTTCCCCATGACCTGGCAGTCAGGCCAATGTGTTCTTCATAAACAAATGTAAACCCAGCACTTTTACACGCTAAACATTTCTGTCAGCGGAAGGCAGATCTGAATAGTACCACATCATCCATTACCGAGAAGTATCAGTGACAGCAATCTCCACTTGTATAGTGCCATATACTTCCCCGCCAACCCTGGCTTAAAAATCTGCTCACCTCTCCTGTAGTCATCTAGTAGGCACTCAGTCTGGCCTCTTGACAACTTCCCAGTTTTACAGGCAGAAGATGGCATTGCTTTATTAGTCTTAAATTTCAGACTCAGTGAAAGCCCAGTCTGAACACAGAGGGATTTTTTTTTTTTCCATTTCTCTGAACTGCTAAGGTAAGCTCTGCTTCCCAACAAAACTGCGAATAACAGGTTTTGCCTTACGCCTCACTCAAAATAAATTGTTTCAACCTATAACTATTTCCTGCTGTAAAAAATTATTTTTGTTTTCAGTTTCACTGTAAAATTGAATTTAACAGTTGAAATATTATAAGAAGTGCTGGTGACGTATCATAGCTTTTTCAGAATTACACTTCCCTTATTTTTGGCTAAAATACCTTGCTGAGTTTAACCTGAGCTCATAGCATTAGTTCTACATTAGTGAAGTTTACCAGCAAACTTCAGATTTGCTTGTCACTCAGCTCTCCTCAATTCTGATTATTTTTACATAGCCAAACAATAAAAATAATCTTAATATATAATTCACTTAAAATAAGGTTTTGATGCATCCAGACTTACTCTCTAAGCTTAACTCACCATAGTCTGAGCTCTCAGAGCAGCAATTTCATTCCAGCAAAACATATAAGGAAACGCTTTTCACCATGCAGCAAAGATCCTTATGCCTTAATGTATCCCTTTTTGGCAACACAGTGCCCTCTAGCAGACGATTCCAAAAAATACTAGAACAATTTGTTTCCTCTCCCTGCCCCACTTCACTGCCAAGAAATGGAGGATCCTATGTCATACACATGGAGTAAGAAAATAGACTTTTCACATTTGAATCTCTATTGCAGAGGCCCATAAGGATTTAGTTGATGGAACTATCTCTGCGTTGTCCCAGGCCACATTTTACAAGGACTGAACTCTAATCTGGTTTAGTCTGTTCCAGATCCTTTTCCACATTCACGTTACAACATATGTTATTACAAGAACAAGTATACCAAGAATCTGCTTTTCCAAATGGAACTACAATGTTCCTTCGGTAACATCTTGGCTATCAACTTAACCAGTTAGTCTAATAGTAGCAAAACCCATACTTCATTAAACACCTCAGTCATCTCCACACTGAGCACCTCATCACTCTCCAGATTAAGCATGCAACCAGCAAGTTGTCTTGAATATAGTTAGATAAATGCCCTCCTACTTCACCCCTCTTCCTAAAAAGAAATTAGGTTTATTTAACTGGAAATCTACTACCTTTATTTTAGCATCTATATTGACACCAACCTCAGAAAAGACATCAAACATCTAGCTTTGGAATAACCCAAAGTATGTTACCGCCTATTTCCCCTATCACACCTGTTGGTGTTATTTGTACAGCTCTACCTAGTAATTATTTAATATAGCAAAGAGTTAAGTCCTATATGATCAGCTGCTAGAGAATGTATATCTTCATATTTTTATTTTAAACAGCACCATCTCTTAGTTGATTGCTATGGTTGTTAATTCTTCATGCTGTCTTAGCTTTCTATTTCCTCAGAGTTTCTAGTCATGACAGGTAATTTCATTACAGAGATACTCAGCAACCTCATCCATAAGTCAACAACATGGATCAGATAGAAATTTAGAAGGAGGAATTATTTATGGCTATTAACAGCATTATGTATATATTGCATGCGTCACAGAATACAATAATTGCATAGAGGTCAGAAGAAAACTTTCACTTTAAAGCAGCAGGTATCTGATACTGTTAGTATCAAAATATCTGCTTTAATAATCTGATCCAGTACATCAAGCCCTTGATTCTTAATAGTGGATATATATTCTTAGTGCTCATCTATTTAACAGAATTATGGAATCAGCAGAGCATAAAGAAGAAAACAAGTCAATAAATTGGACTCAAAACAACTCAGCAGATACTTTACATGCTCTAGAGTTCTGAACAAGTAATGCCTTTTCAGTAACACCACACAGTTTGGTTTTGCTCTTCACATTTTCATTAATTGATTATTGATTCAGCCATATGCTTAAGTTCTAAACAGGAATCAATGTAGAAAGGATTCAAGCTCTCATTGGAAAAATGTTTACAATTCATTTGCACAGCACAGCAGTACTGAAATGCCAACTACAGGACATACCCACTGAGAAGCAGGAAAATAGGCAGTCAGAGCACAGTAAGATGACAATCGACCAGGCAGACCCATATCTTTGCTGCCCCACAGGCAGCACTAGTAATGAGACAAGCCTGTTTTTTGGGATAAATCATTAGAAGGCAAGTATCAGAATCAAAGACCCTGGAAATACTCCTGTGACTGGAAGTGACACTAGTATGGAAGTTCTCATATCTAGATGAAGATGGGAGGAGGAATACGAGCAAAGGCAATGGGGTGACAATCAACATCCTTGAGCAAATGCCTGGGCTAGACTAAATAAGCTCCTCATCCAGAACCCCACAGTTGGTTGCCATATTTCTAATGGTAAATGTACCATTACTAAATGTAATAAGGAGTGGATGGACTAAACCAGATGAAGCCATGCTGCCATTCCTTAAAGAGATAATAATCCCTATCCCCATCCCAACTCAGCCTTGCCTAAAGCTACTCTTTCTCAATTTCTCTTCCTGCCCCATTAACAGAGCACCACACACACACGAGTTCCTCTGCAACTCAGACCTGCCTCCAAGCAATATACACATTCCTGTTTTCTCAACATACCTATTTTCTACCCTAAGCATACACATAACATGGACAACTCCTTCCCTTCCCTATCCATACCACCTCTCCTTCCTGAGCTCAATCCTGTCTGGCAACATTATACAATCTCTTCTGCTCTCTGAACACCACTACAGATTTGAGCAATCAACGAGTACCTACTTAAATCTGGGATTTGGAAATCAATCAAGTCCATCCAATTCAATATGAATTAAAGTTGTAATCTTTTGAAATTTGATAAGCAGTTAGCTTAAATCAATATAGTAATTATAATTGATTCTGGCTGACAAACTGTCCTACAGTGAAGGCACTTTGATCTAGTGCTTCTTCAGTCTAATGACATAGCAGCACTACATATTGTCTCTGATACAGCCTTTTTTAAAGTACTAGCCACAAAGGGAAGTGGTTTCACATACAATAAAAAAATACTCATTTGTTTTATTCAATTCAAACTTTGCCTCAAAAATGGATGCACTGAAAACACAAGACTCGTATGCCTTAGAGATACTATATTTGTCTTCACCAAATTGCAGGAAATAATCTACTTGGTTTAGATTTGTTTTCTGTGTCCATTACACATCTGTATTTGTGTTCAGATTTGACTGCTAAAATACCACAGCCAGCAAGCACAAATGAAACCAAGACACTTCCTCAATGCAATCTGAGAATTTAGCATTTGACAGTCAATAAGGAAAGAAATTAAAGGCATAATATTTGAAGTGGTTGGTGGTGAGATGTGTTCAGGCAACTAGGATATCAGTTACAATAAAGTGGCAAGGGCTTTTAGCTCCCTCAAGCCAAACAGAGTAGCAATCTGTTCAGAAACAAAGGGTGTTACACAACCACATGCCTGCTCACATTTTGTGACCTGAAGGACACTTACAACATTCAGAAACACTACCGTAAGAGCAGGTTGTGCTCCATTACTTCTATTCAATAAAGCCACACCCATTTATTCAGAACATTTTATAGACTAAGATTATGTGATGTGTTCTACTTCCTTTCCTTGATTTTTCTTTTGGCCAAAATAAAAATATAAAAAGGATATTTTGCTCTGGAAAATAATTTTTCATAGCCACCATCAGATATTGCTGAAGAAAATGAAAGGAAAAATAAATGGGTGTGAAAACCTCTGTTTCCCAAGAGAAGCCACACACTGGAAGCAGTTCTGTAACCTTACTGTTCAACCAAAGGAAAAGCAGAGACACAATTAGCTTTAGATGTTTGTCTAGTAACCTGTATTTTCTGCAACGGTTGGGATACTAGACTGCACATACCAAAACAAGCAGGCCAGCCAAGAAAAGATTCTGACAATCTGAAGGAACAATATATTTGTACAAATATTTACTTGATATTATTAAGTTCCTGCAAAAACAACTGCATTACTGAAAGCCACTTTGTAAATCTGAAATCCAGCATAACTAGGGTAATTTCATTCACAGACTAGGAATGACTGCTATTGGAAACTGGCTATATATACAGGGTAAAATACCTCTAAGTCCTTACCTGAAGGGCAGAAACTCTGGTTATAGATATTCAGCCATAGGCAAGACACATTCTGTTTAAAAAGAAAAATCAAAAACAACCAACCAAAAAACCACCATACCAACCACAGAGACAGCCTTTTGAGCAGAAAGAGCAAAGAGATGGATGAAGGAAGATCTGAACAGCAAGGGAATGACTGAAAAGCACATTTTAGCTACAGAGCACAGATACGGCCAAAGAATTTGAGCCAGGCTGAAGGACTCTGACAAGAACTATACACTCTAGCAGAAGATGCACAAACAGCAAGGCCACTAGCAGGTCTCAACTCCACAGGACAGTCATTTAAAGAGTTTATTCCTGTATTTCAAAAGGATTTGAATTACTACCACAGGTTGTGGGAATATGTGGGGGTTTTGGCACCTGTCAATGAATAAATTTTAAATTCTGCAGGTAATCTACCACCAGCTGTGCACAAGAATGCCCTACAAATACATGATGCCATGCTAGTGTTATCAAACCACTAGTATTGTATCACAGGTATGTGACAAGATGGAAGGGTGATGGCTTGATTCTTTCTGCTGCTACAGATCAACCTACTGATTTACCATGTAGTAAAAGCAAAATACTTTAGCCTAAAAAACACAATGAATTGTGGGAAGCCACTGAGGACTGTCAGCATTCAGAGGAGGTAGCCTGCATCTTCTGTGCAGAACTGGGGAATTTTGCTAGGTCTACATTACAAAGCACAGGTCTATACTACAGCACAATGGGTGTAGGGTAGAATAAGTAGGAAACAGCTGGTACCACAGACCCAACATCTACACAACACTTATTTCAGTGATTTTATTTGTATTGACCACAGAAGCATACTGCACATGGAGCACATTTTCATTCAGAAGTAGTCCAAGACTATGCTACCAAAGCACAGTAGGTAGGAAAGATAAGGAGAGCTGCTTCAACAGCATGCCATTGTTCCAAACCAAAAAGGATGCTTATGTAGACAAACTATCCAAATGAAGACAGACAGGATCCATCTACTGACCAAGTAAGCTGAAGCTAAGGACAGAGGCATACACGTGGTAGAACTGACAGCAGATAGTAATGCTTTTAGATATTATAGTATTAGTGACTAATAATTACAATTAGCTGTTCCCATCTCTAGTTTTACTGCTCCCAGTATATCTGAAGCACGGCTGAATCTGTACAGCATGAATAAAAATGCATACAGAACACGTAAGAAAAACTATTGCAAAATATTCCTTGTCCTATCACAGACTTAAGATACCATTCATTTAGCACCCTAACTACTGGCTCTTTATTTCTCAATACTCAGGCACTTTGCTACAGTAAAAAACCCAAACGCATGCAGCAGTATGAGTTAGGTTCTCTATGACAGAGTGCAATACATTAGAGCACAACCAGTCCAATCTGCCTTCATCATGCTCCCAACTTTTTATTCACTAACAGTGATCTCCTCTCCCTCCTAGAAATAGGAGGATGAAGTAGATTCACAAAGCTTGCTGCAAGTCATATTTTAAGAACAGTTTTCTCCCAGCCAATGAATATAAACACAAAAGGTACGAAACAACAAGGTAATACTCAGTATTCTTGAGACAAGATTAGAGAGCTACAAGCTCCACGAACTGAACACTAGTCCCTCAAGTAATACTCATATGCTTGATTTATTTGTTAAATACTGAAATGGACACACAGAAGCTGGAGGGCAAATCCATTATAGATTTATGCTAATCTATACCAGTAGACAGGAAGTTCAGACCAGCTTCATTACCAAGAGAGATTAAATATTTTTATTCTTTCTCATGGCAGGGGGGTGGGGGAGTTAAATGTATTCTTATCTCTTCTTCTTGCTGATCATGAGTAAGCTCTGTAACCAGCAGGTCAGAGCCTCAAATTCAACCTGCTGTGTCCTTTGTTACTGCAAAATCAGAGTTAAAGACCATATGGATAGGCAACCCAAGTACACAAACATGCTCCCAGCAAAGACTGTATTTTAATTCTCAGGTCTCTTTATCTGCACCATCCTCTGATAGTTCCCAACTGGATCCACTGCATACTATTCAAAGGACAGATCAGCACTTAGCTCATAGCCATTTGGTGTGTTGCTTTAAAGCACACCCACTTATTACACAGAGTGGGCAACAAATCTATCTAGTAAACTCAAGCACCAGCTCTTTACTCCCACTGAGCCTTGGTAGATCTCGTGAAAGTTGTACATCATCTCTATCTGGTTGGTTAGAACTGTCTACCTGACAAGCACTGCTGAAGGAATCACCATGGCTAGCAAAGCTCTGTAATCCCATGAACAACTACACTGAGCTACAGCTCACTGTTCTCAGAAGAGGAAGTCTTACTCCCTTCTTCCTACACCCACACTGCTCTTCCCTTCTGCTGGTGCACCCAGCCTTACGTTCCTACACTTCACTGACAAGGGGAGACCTTTTTATAAGAATAGTTACTCACTCAAATGGCATGAAGTTTTCAGATTTTTTTTTTTATTCCTTGCAGGATGTCCAGATTTTAGTGAATCAAATCGGGTCACAGAAGGCAGATTCCATGAATACCTCATATTCCCTCTGTTATCAGAAAAAGTCTCTTGTAATCCTCATTTTAGAATCCACACATACCACTTCCTTGTACCATAGGTTTTCTCTAAATTTCAATGCCAGTTCACAGGATGACCATCTTACTGAAGCATAAAAAAATTCTTAACACCTGCATTTAAGAGGAAGGATATTACAAGCAACTTCTTTCAGATGCAGCAAAGAGCTAGTATCTCAATTTACTGCCTTTTGGGCACAAAGGACACACCAAAAATCTTTGTGGAAAGAACACACTTAGAACACACTGTCAGCAGCAGCTTCCCCTCCCCACAATTAGTTTTAAATAACTTAAACACATGCAGGCCTAGGCAGAATCTAGGCATAGATCCCTTTCCTTCCAGCTCACCAGACATCTCATACTGCTGCCTCATCAAGGCACTTCCCCTACTCACCACAGTGTGCAAGTGCCTTTATTGCTGCCTCAAACTACCTCTGCCCATGATGCAGGGAGCTGGAGAAAACAAATTAATCTGTTTATGCTGCTGTGCTTGCCTATCAGCTACCA
The DNA here is from genome assembly GCF_003259725.1 of Athene cunicularia. Classification (NCBI taxonomy): domain Eukaryota; kingdom Metazoa; phylum Chordata; class Aves; order Strigiformes; family Strigidae; genus Athene; species Athene cunicularia. The sequence continues at coordinate 6,470,378 of NW_020799105.1, forward strand.
TGAATGTAAAGGGAAAGCCAGCAAAGAAAAAAAGTAATTTTGGTCGTAACCCTGCAATGAAAAGGAATACATTTATGTAGGCACTAAAAATAACAGGTGACTGTCCTCTGAGGCAAGAGGTGCTAGCACTTACAGTCTTCCACTTCACAACCCTACCAGTTTCACCCTGTACTCCTTCAGTGGGTGTTTTACAAGTAATTAGAGAGCCTATAGCTTTTTCATTTTTTAATACTTAATTCCCTCCCCATAAGTTCTCTCCCCAGCAGTCCAGCTACACTTTGAGCTGAATAACCGCTCTTTATCAAGAACCCTTTCCCTCCCCAGGAGGTAAGGCCATGGCTCATTATTTCAAGTTCACATTGCCTATGCTTAATAAACTAGGGGCTGCCTGCAAACTTTTCAGGGCATTTCCTAAGGAGAATGATTTCCTGCCAGAGCCTTCAGGCAGGGAGGGAAAGGCAAGAAAAGCACTTACTTCAGCACACACCATGAGTCCTCTGTGGAAAGAGAGGGGCATCTTTACAGAGATGACATGATTACACCTTTGAACATCCAGGGTCCCTCTTCATGGGGCATACCACAAAATAAGAGCAGGAATCTGAACCTGTCTCTGGAGGAATCCCACAAATATCACTTCCTATACTCTCCCTGTATGTGCACATGGCCACTGAACCAGGACAAAAGAGACAAAGTAATTACAATGCACAGCTGACAATGCAGCTTGCTGCCACACATCCCAGCACTAAGCAGAACAGTGCTAGATTGACTAGTTACCAAGAGGCAAATGTAACCCCCTGCTTCATTCACCTCCACAGAGCTGCACACAGTTGAAAGGGACACCCAATTCCATCCTTGTTCACTTTTCTCCCATGCTTTACCCTTTAGTCTGAGCCTATTTCTTCACACTGCCTTCAGGCCAGTTAATCCAGCAATGCTCCAGCCCCAATGCCTCTCTCCAGAATCTCTGTACCATTACCACAGGATTTGAGACTCAGCTTTATCTCACTTTCCTACAAAGCAAAAAGATGAAACCCAAGCCCACACCACAGAGCCACTACCTCCTCCATACCAGTGCCTCACAGACCCCCTCCTTCATCAGTCCACAAAATGAGCCATAAACCAAACCATATTTGCTAGCACTTCATTTTAGCCTTTTATTCATCTATCCTTCTAGAGCACAGCTCCTGAAGTTGCCTCTCCTGCCTTAAAGAATCACTCATTTAAGGAAAGAGGGTAGTGACCCTCCCCCTTGCACATGGGCTCCTCTTTAATGGTGGCTCTGCCATGCCAGCCGCAGCTAGTCACACTGATTGCTCCTTGCCCCGGGGTCTGGTGTGCTCCCAGCAATGTTGGTGGGTTCTCAGGGGCTGAAGGAAGTGTTTGATGCAGTTCACTGCTCCAGAGCTGTTTACTTTGGTTCCAGGAGTAAGAAGCCGGCTGTTATTACTTGCCTAGTAAGCTGAAGGTGCCAGCTGCTGACCTCCCACGTGCTCTGGGATAGCTATGCGCATCAGCAGCCCCTCAAACCAGAGTGCAGTGTGGGGCTGTGGAGGCACTGGTGTTCCTCTTTGCAGCACTAAGAGGCTGCAGGTGCTAGCTAAGCCGTGGTTTGGTGGGAGGGACTAGACACGTGGGAGAGTTCCCCTTTTCTGCCTGTCACTAGCCAGTGAAAGGAGGGCTCTTCACACAGCGTGATTTTGAAGGGAATACCACCTGAGGGAGCTGCCTGCACTGAGCACACTCTGAGGTCTAGGACTTGCTCCAGCAGCATGGTGCTGGCTTCTGCAGGAGTTGAGCGAGAAGGTGTCACCAGTTCTCCCCTAAACCAGAGGAAATTAGAAACATGACAGTGAACTCTTGTTGTGCACGGGGCAGCAGGATTGCTTCTTCTCTGTGGAGGACCTGGAGAACAGTCAGAAGCTGGAGACGGATGCCTTGGTAAACAAAGTCTGAGCATGCTTAATACTGTTTGTCTATCTCTGGATCCCTGTGAAATGTATTTATTTAATTGTTCCTAATTTCTTCTCTCTGACACGTCCTTTTTCACAAAAGGAGTTGCACACTGTTTCTTTTTCTCCTTTTTGTTGAAGTCTCCTTTAACTACTGTTTCTTGCTCCCTTGATGGGCCTGATCTCGGCTCTACCTGTTGTACAGGTTATCCTGCTACCTGCGCCTGCTACTGGGGTTGTGAGGTTATCTCTTAGGTGAGGTCATCTCTTAGGTGAGGTCCAACTCCTGCAATCTCAGTGCATCGGTGATACTGAAGAATTATTAACTGGCCAGGCAAAATATGACTCTGAACAAGCAGCATCTTCTAATGGAGTCAGAGGTCACCTTTGCTAGTCTAAAAATGCCTAATTGGTGTTTCCTTAGATGTTATTCATCATCATCAAAGTTTTTATTCCTGAGCCTGGAAAACTCAGGATAGATGAGAACTGAAAGCCGTGACTGGTTGATAGCCTTCTGCTGTGGTTAAGACTGTCTTGAAGTGATTAATAATGTAATTTCCTTTAGACAAGAAACCTCTAGAGGGATGACCCAACCACCCTATGTTTCTGGTACAGGAGAAGTTCCTGGAGGCATCCCCCACAATTTCAAACCAGTATGTTCATCTTATTATGCTGATGCCATCCATTTACACAACAAATAAAGCTGCGGGGTTGCATTTATATGTTTAAGCTGTTCTTAACTGTTGAGTTCTTAGTCGGATGTGTTCTGATAGCAAAATGGCCAGTAAAAAGCTGTTGAGTAAGAAGATAATCCAGTATTTTTTCACATACACTGAATTTAGGGAAACTCATTTCACGTCCTGGCTCTGCCTTGGACTTCACATGTGGTCTCGGGTCTTTCCTAATCCACAGACGTGTAAATGTTACCTGTGTAATGTGTCATTTGCAAAGATAAATAGATTTTTAATTGATAAATTCTGAGATACTGTGGTAGTAAATGGTTGGCCACCTAATTATTTGATTAACATAAAATTATCAGTTCTGAATACAAACGTCTTGTGACTGACAACTTCAGAGATGTCTAAATTAGCAAACAATGCAGATCATTAGGAGTAGGTCTGTTTGTTAATGGCAGGGAACTAATATCCATGCTACATATGCATTTCAGGTGGCTCTGTTCTGGACTAGTTCTATTCTGATCCAATGGACTGAATAACTATTAGTGGCTGGAGAGCATTAGGTGTAATTTTTAAAATATCTTCCCAACTAGTTTAATCAAAAAGGAATTCTAGTTTGTTTATTCTGAGACTGCTTCACACCATAACAAAAGTTCAGTAAATAAGAATTAGATTTGTTTCAAAAGCCCACCTATAACCCTAACAAGCTCATGTAAATTCTGAAGTGTACTACTGTAATTCTCATAACTGTCATTTGCTTTTGTATTAAATAATATGCTTTCAGTCTGCAGAATTAAGGAAGTCTGGATTTTTACCCATTATGCCTTCTATCCTTCTACCACACAAACCCAGTTCCTCTACATGTTCCTCAAACTTGCATAATGTAATTTCTTCTTCTTCCTCAAATACCCATCTCCTTCCACATCCCAAACAACCCAATACATTCCTACATCCCTTAGCTTTTTGGCTGACTTGAATGTATGTGTGCTCTTACAAGACAGTCAATACGTGTTTTCTGGATGGTCAGTTGGGCATTATCTTTCAGAACATGTATTCTGCTGAGTACTATGTGACAGTTTCCCCTAGATGTACAGATATGGTTATCTTTCCTCTGTCCTGTCACCAATTTTCTTTAAGGTTATAGGAGTCGAATATATTTTGACACTCCTCTTCTGCTTTCAAATCTGGTTGGATTTAGCCAAGCAGATCAAAAATTGATAGGGCAGAGATTGATAGAGAAACCATGCAAACATGTACCCTTACTGCCTTAGGGAAGCAGTTTAAATACAGAGTATTCATGCTTCTGTAATCAAAGACATAGCACTTTCATTAAAAATACAATGACACCATTGCAAAACCACTGAATATTAAAACCTAGCTGTTCTCACTGCAAGCACATGAAGATTACATGGTAAATATGCACGCTCCCAGAAGGCTGTAGTAGTACTTTACCCTCAGAAGTCTCTCCTGGCAGCATTACTATACACCATCCTTAGAAACATTTTAAGTATGCTAAACCCACTTTTCATTAAAATTGAATTATGACAAGTTTCAGAGAAGGAAAAAGGAGAGAGGGAGATAACTCTGTTCCTACTACAGCCATGCTGAAGGATACCTGAGGTAAAACCAGTTCATCTGCAGCAGGCTAGCTAGCTAAAATGTCTCCCAACACTTTTTTCCAGGCTCTAAGTTTTAATTAAACCAACCAACAAAAGTTTAATTATTATGACTGTGAAGAAATATACTGTGTGTGTGTGTGTGTATATATATATATATATATATATATATATATATACTGTAAAATATGTATGAGCATGTGGCAAACAAAAATAATAGGTCAGAGAAGTGCAGACAGTTCCATAATGTCAGACACCTATTAGTACAAAGTCCCAGTAAGGAAAGGTCTATTCTTAGTACCTATACAACCAAGACAGACTGTGCTAAAGACAGTAATACTGTAGAGAATCTATCATATCAGCAGGTTAACCCTCTTGCTATAGAGGGCAATCCCATCACACCACTTACTAAAAAACAAATACGTACGTTTGTAGTCATTCCAGCTTCCATTTCCTAGCGCTTTTAAATGCAACTGGGCAGGTATAACCTGTTTGAGACGTTTCAAACCATGGAGTAAATGCTGGGTTTTATTTTTTTAATCTCTTAATGAAAAAAAAATTATTCCTTCAGATTGAAGGATGTAGTCTGAAAACTGCTTTCCCTGCCCTCCACTCTGGAAGGCAGTATTTCTACGTCCCATCACACAGAAAGAATGTGAAAATAGATGTTTTCCATTGCAACCACTTATTTCAGAATTCTGTACTCTGCCAATTGCTGTACATAAAACACTGTAGATGAAAAAATAATGCAAAATCCATTCAGGCCTAGCCAGGATGAATGATTTTCCAGAAGGCCCATTTAGGCACATTAAGATTTTCAGTCTGTGAGATTTTAAACCTTCCTAAGTCTTATGAAAACATAATATACCTCTGAATGTATGTTTCTGAGTTACAGATGAGAGCTTGTTGATGGAACAGCAAGGACTGCACTACACTTGACAGTTACCTCTAGTAAGGCAAATTATCTTGGTTCTCTACCATACCTTTCACAGATATTAAGAAGTCCACACTCATGATTTTCAAAAGCCTGAATGTGTTTAAACCCAGGAGCTTTATTAAGGACCATTCATAAGTCAAACAAAAATGACAGCATCAGATGTCACAAGTGAAGGTTTAAAGGTACATTCTCAGCAGAGATTTGGAAATACAAGGGGAGCTGATGAAGCATTCCTATTTGCACAGCTGCAGGGAGCCTGAAGCAAAGAGCTGGACACACACAGGTGGTTTGAATAATTCAACCACAAGAAATCTACACTAAATACGTGAACATCCCTAGGTTCAGCTTTACTGTTGCCTCCTATCACACTCATATGTCCTTTCCTTGTCCCTTCTCTTCATTCTGTCTGCTCAGTGAAGTCACACTGCCTCCCTTACACAATTAAGTCATCAGTGACAGAGCTAACAGCCTCTGCACTGATAAATCAGCCAAGCTCACACAGCAGCTTGCAAATCTCTAGCCCTTGTTGACACTCACTGTCAGCAATAGATGGTTGCGGTCTTGTCAGTACTTTGCTTGCCCACCATTATACTACCTGAACCTTTATTAGCAATCTCAACTGAGAGTACAGGGAGCATGAACTACCATTTCACATTCAACTCAGTCTTGCAAGGTGGGACGCTTACCTTCAAGAAGTATTCAGTGTCTTCAGCACTGCCTGCTTACAGCTCCTGTGAACAAGAGCTATAGAAGAACCTTCTAGTATTAGGTCCTCCTTTGTAACCTTTGTAAGAGGTTACCAGTGCTTTGCCATGGCCTTGCAAAAGTAGGAAAATTCCTGAAGTTTCAAAAGCTATCAAGCCAGCTCTTTTCATTACTTATAAATTGACTCAGAAATAAACCTACCACTGCACAGTTCACAAACCAAACAGAACAAACACCAAGAGAATGACATATGCTTCTATAAATTGAAATTGAGTCACAACGGTACACTAGTTTGTCCCCCAAGCATCAGTAGCCCACAGAGATCTAGGATAACATCTGTCCCATAACTAGAATTCAGTACATATTAATATACAACTTAAGTCTCTTCCAGATGAATTGAAGAAAGTGGAAGAATGGTAGGTATGCAGTTGTGAAAACCTGTGTTCCTTACGCTGCCACAGACTTCTTGTACCACTCTAGTTGCATCGTTTAGCTTGTCTCATCAGAGCTGTAACAGCCCACAGGAATGCTGGATAACAAATATATTAAAGACTGGAAGGAGATTAGACACCCCTTAGAAGGGGGATGGCAAAGAGACAGCACCTACGAAAGACTTGCTGAACTTCTACAAAATTGCGTAATTAAAAAATAAGTACATATGACTACTGTGGGTGAGGCTGTACATATCTGATGCTGACACCTCTGGATGGCAGGGATCTTCCTCCTTCCAAGATACTAACAGCTATTCAATGGACTGTTGGTATTTTAAAGACTGTTCAGCGTGTAATACTGCTTTTATATATATGATGCAAAGTGACATTCAGCTGGAAATATCTGTCTCAGAATCACACCAGCTAGAACCAGTGACATTTTCCTATTTTATAATGGTGGCTTTATAGAAAAGCCTTACATTTACATACTCTTCTGTCTGCGTCTGCTTTTGCTCCTGGATGACATTAATCTAGTCTGTTTCCGATGGGCGGGAAGATACCCCTCTGAGACTGTCGTTAGGCTGCGAATGGCAACGATGCTCAACAAATGCCATGTCAAACAAGGAACTGGTGCTGCAGCAGGAGATCGCACAATATATGCCCTGCAGAGCATCTCCTCCAAGGCGAGCTGGAGTGGAGACACCGGCTGTGCCCAGCCCCAGCTGATCGCTTTACAAACACTCGTACCACACCTCGCAGGTCGGAACGACTGCTCAAGGCAGCTGTTGCAAACCCTGGGCAGGTTTTCCTTCCTTCCTTTGTCTTGCCCACAGCTCACACAGAACTACTTTCCCCACCTCCTGCTTCCAGCCCTGGAGGGATAACGTGCAACAGCAAACTGCTTCTCCACGATGCTGCAGGTAAGCTTGGCTCAACTGTCTCCAGCTGTTACAATGAATTTCCGCATCAGAAGCACAGCATTAGTAACCACCACAGGGGTGCAAAGGCTCCGTCAAGTCCCAGGACGCAGTACAATTTTTTTAATTATCCCCGGTGCTCAGCCCTGACACTGCCGACGACGCTGATGAACACAAGCGCAGGTCCCCCCCTCCTACGCTTCAATTCTCCCCGAAGCTTTGCAAGCGCCGCTGGCGGCCGCTGCCCCCCCCCCTCCCCCCCGCCCC
>NW_020799105.1:6477926-6570927 GCF_003259725.1 Athene cunicularia
CCGGGGAGCTGTGCCCGTGAGAGCCGGGGGGCAGAGGGAGAAACGACCCACTGCTCTCCGCAAGGGAGAAAAAAAATACCTCTTGCCTGCCCTGACAGCCTAGAGGGAGAATGCCATCACTCCATTTTAGTACCCATCGTTTTCATTTGCACTCCTTGCTAAGCTCTCCCTCACCCCTTCCTGGGTGGGGATGCAAAGTCTGCAGTGAGTCGGTACTGGGGGGAGGAATGGACAAACATTTGGTGAAATATTTAAATACTATTAAATAGAATCTATAAACTATAAATACGTACTTGCATGAAAACTGAATCCGAGTAATTGGCACATCCTGCCCCTGGGCGGTTCTTAGCACAACCTCCTTCCTCGCTATCCCCATCTGCCTAGCAGGTCGTCCTGCAGTGTAGAAAAGGGTGTAAATATTTCCCTAGTAATGTACATGCCCTGCAGTATCACCCTGCAGGTCTGTATTGCTGAGTTGCATTGACAAAAAGCGTCTGAGATTGGTAACTTCCTTCTCTGCCAGAAGATTCACCAGATCTTGGATACTGAATACTGGCCATCAAGTCACATCTGCAATAGTGGAAGAGATTCTCTGATCTTTACAGAGGCTGTGCTTCTCAACATGCAGGTTGCAGCAATAGCTAAGATGTTTTGGAGCTTCAGCTGCTTTATCTGCTGGTGGAACCAGCTGCTTAGAAATGGTTGCAAATCTCTGAGTTCTTGGTGGCAGTCTCAGATTTACACACTTGTAAATGAGACTAGGAGTGGGATCTGGACCGTTGTCTCTGTCCTGAATACACAGGGTCCTGCAGTTATCTCCCTGCTAATCATTTGTCTTAGCTGGGCTTCACCACAGTGAAGAGTAGCTAACTGGTGATCGCTTGGCGGACAAATTTAGCAAGCATACTGAAATTGGATAACCAAGAGCATTGCCCGAGGGAAGTTACACTTCTCTTTCTGCCCGATGTCAGTCCCCAGATCAAAAAGTCATTCCGACCAACCATTTAACAGAACTCTTTCTCCATATTTTTAGCATTTCTTGTCTGCTTTGATGCTGTTTATACACATCATTTTGTAGTTTGAGCAGGAAGCCAAAAGGTGTGTACAGTAAAACATGACAAGAGATAAAGTTAACTGAACTTTTAACCTCAGGGGAAACATAGGATGCTTCGTCCTGCTAAGTCACTTCCGATGAAAACTTGATTTCCCCTCTGGGGAAAGACATATATAGGGACTTATATAAATAATTATCATGATCTTATGATCATGCGTAAAATGAAGACATTCAAACAAATAACACTGTTCCACACTAACTATTTCGTTAAATAAAAAAAGTACTTGGTGTAAAAAGAAATACTGAATTTAATCCTGTTTGAAATCTTTTGCTTTGACTTAAACATTTCAGCCCTTCTTAAAACAATTTTCAAAAGAGCAACATCATTTAAATTATTTTTTTAAATGTTGGAAATTTCCTAATTTTTTCCCCAGTTTAAACACAATAAATTCAGACCTGAATTTCTCAGAGGTAGTTTTTGAGGCAAATAAACTGTCAGGGGAAAAAAAAAAAAAAAAAAAGTGGCTCCATGCTGGCTGCAGTCCTTTGCTCTGACAATTTAAAGAAATACTTCCTGAAAGAAACACTGAGAATAGGTCCAATAGAAAGGTAGTCTAGCAAGTGTCTAGAAGGAACCAGATCCTTTGGGAATGTTTAATCCCTGGAGCCTGTGTACTGAACATCTTCGACTGAGCAGGATGATTAGGACAATATATCTCAGTGATCTGTATTTACCTTAATTCTCCTGTGAGTTCCACAGCCCCTTTCCGTCCCACAGCTAGTTTCTCAGGGTGTGTGTTCCTCAGCTGTACCGACCCCACAGAACCACATCCCATGGAACAGGGCTGGAAATGCACATATCTGTAGCCTAAATCAACTCTTCACCTGCCTGTGTCCCACATCACTGCCAGTTGCACATATCTGGCAAGAGGCATTTTCAACATATAACCTTCTATACAAAAAGCCCCTATGTAAAAGGTGACAGAGCTTAGAGTAGTTCATGGTGATGCAGGAGGGAAAAAAGGTTGAGCAATGGCTGATTTAGCTTATTCTCCCTACATCAAGTTTTGTCTGACTCAGATGCTGCTTCCAAACAGCAGGCGTATTGACAACTTTAATTGCTTGTGGAGGACAGTAATTGCAATCTGAAGAGTACCTAATTTAAGTAATCAAGTTCATCTGGCAGTTCATCTAGGGACGATTATTTCAGTGCAGTAATTTTACTTAAAGGACTGTAAAGATGTGAAGAATGAAGGAATAATCTGTGAAAGTTTTACTTTCATTGTATTTGCTTCAGGTCTCTCCCTGATTATGCAGTCACATAGCAGAAAAAATGGATACTGGTTTAGCCCATTAGCCCTGTATTTCATTGCTAAAAAAAAGCTGGTAAATCCAGGGGTGGTAGAACTGAGGAACATAAGAGATACCATTCTGTAATACCAGTTCTTCCCTCTCACCTACAAAGATATCCTTGAGGGGAGTTTGAAAATACCCTGATTAGAGAATTTAGACAGAAATGCCAGACAATGCATCTGGGCAGGCTCCCCAGTTTGATAGTATTTGATATTGTGTGCTGAGTCTCAGACTGAGTTCTTGCATCAGCAATTCTGAGTAATGACTGCCTGCTGCTTCAGAACATGATTCATCTGTGTCCATGCTATTGAAACCTAAGGTTATGACACCAGAAAAATTCTTGCATAGAGGTATGTAAGTAGTTACAGTGGAGTCAGAGCAAGCAGTAGAGTTACTCTTGTACATAAGCATGCTCTACAAAAACTGTAGAAACCTATACTGTGGCCCTGAAGTGCATTAATAGCCTTAACACCAGCCTCTCCTGACCACCACCCATAGCCTCTGCCCATAGGTCCAAGAGCTCCAGTTAATCCCAGGCTTGGGCCTTTACTTCTAGCCTGAGTTACCTTGTAGGAATATTGATCTCCAGCTTAGTTATACTGCTGTATAGGTCTGGACTGTGACCTATGAACAGTTTCCTCATCTTGACCTTATATCTGCCTTGTTGCTGTGGATCTACCTAAGAATTGCTGGATTGTGTCTGATACCGGTAACCTTCACCCAACCTGGTTCTGACTATGAGTTGTAAGTAGTTTTCTTAGCCTGACCCTAGACATGATTCATCATAGTGAATGTGTTTGATGATCTGGACTCCTGCTTGAACCTGACCATTGCTTTTAAGTCTCTTCTCCTTACCTCACTCTGTAGGTACTGTGGGGACTATTCCCTACCCTGCTGTGCTGTCCCTCCCTTTCCCTTAGGGAACAAATGGTCATTGCTGGTCATCCCATTCCAGAGCTAGGCTAAAGGTGGCCCAGTATAGCAGGCTTCTCAGAGAGACCTGGGAAGCTGCTGGGCTGTAGGCAGTAAGACTTTTATGACTGACTTATCTGAGACAAGTGGGACAATCCTGATGGACTGAGATACCAATGTCAAGGTGTGTGTCAGTTTTGGAAGCCACTGCTTTCATGGTTCTATACCTCTGCTTGTCCAAATCCAGAATGGCAGTCTATCATACAGCACTAAACATCTACAAGGCTAGAAAATATAAATCAGCTGATTAACTAAGTACTAGAGAAGCACTACTATTTGTCTATTGTGTGAATCTAAAAATAAATGTACTCATTAATTATCTGCTGCCTGTTTGGAATGAGGGAAATATCACAAGTATTTACCATTGATTGCTAAACACACATAACGAAGGAAAGTGATGTGGCCTAGGGATTAGAAAATTTAAGGAGAATGGGGAGGCATGGCCTCCAGCCTTAATACCGACTGATTTCCCACAGCTATAAGAAAGATATTCAGTCCCAAGTCCCATCCACCTCCGTGCAGTGTTTTGAGACCTGGGATTGGCAAATGCTACCTAGATGCAAAAGACGATAATAAGTTAATGCAGCAGGGACACTCACAGGAGAAATGATTCATCTGTTGGCGCCAAGGCTGATGACTGGAGGCTATGAAACATGTCAGGTGCTTAGAGATGGAGGAGTGCGTGGGCCAGTGAAGTTGCTGAATATGTGTGGGGGGGATTGAATGGATGTTTCCCCAGGCTGCACACAGAGCATGCTGTCACCGACCAGTTATTACACAGCATATCCTTTTTTCCTCTTCCTCATCTTCTGCTTCCATATGCAGGCCAAGGACTTGTTGTAACTAGCTGATTGATATATTTTCTTTACTCATCAGCAAGATGCATCTGGATCAAAGCCCAAGATCTAATCACCCTGGACTTTGGCACCACTGAAATACAGATCTAGTTTATTTAGATTGCAACTTTGGTTACGATCTGTTCTCATGGGATATAAAATGGAGTTGATGGAAAAGGGTCCAAAGAAACAAGAAGGATCATGGTGTGCGTTTTGAGATCAGTAAGTGTAGAAGCATTGCCTCTGCAAGGCAAGCTAGAATAATTATGTATACAAGAACTGTGGGAATTCTGCTGAAGCATAAATTGACAACTTTTCAAGTATCTAATGACCAGAAGGAATTTTAGTGTGATATGACCCCTGCTTCCAGACTAAGTGATCAAGTTCAAAGCTCGTGATGATTATGCCATCTGGCTTTCCAAGCAAAAAGGGCCACTGGTCTTTCAGCTGCCAGTAACCAACAGTTTTATTGGCAGTCTTAGGAAATATAGCAAGAAATACGTGGACCATGAAGAGAAAATTCCCTTATTCTCCTTTTGAGATGGCCTCTCTAGTACCAGATAAGCTGATGATGCAGGATGGAGAAGACTGCAGATGTTTTAGAGCAGCTCTGGAAACAAAGTTATGGAAGTTCAAAGGTATTTTTGAGAAAAATGTGAATAGTTCAGGAAAAAACTTTAGAACAGGGATTATCTAAGGCCAAGAGATAAGAAATTGAATGATTTCTTCAGATTTGGCTGAAAATTAAGAAAAATGCATAAACCTAATTGTATCTTGGGCTTCCCAGGGGTAATGCTTCCCGGAGGAGGCAGTGAATATGCCAAACACATCAAGACTACTAAGAGAGGACAGGATGATGATCTCATGGAATTATATTCAGGAATGAGGGGTAAGGGGGAGACTATAAATAAGAATAATTTTTAATGTTTTGCAGAGTGAAACTAGGTGATTTCTGGGTATCTTTATCATTCTTTTACAGTCACTGTTCCTTCCCATCTAATCACATTACACAAATAGGTCAGGAGTAATTAATCTTTAGTTTCAGGATGTGAGAGCGTATCTCTAAAGAGCATGTACAGCTTGAGAGAAGGCAGTCCTCATAGACTTCAGTGGGGCATGAAACTTACCAAGCAGAGATACTGCTGCCAGCCAAAGATGACTTTAATTTTTTTCTTCTCTGCAGTGATGCACATGCACAAAGTATATCTATATCCCTGCAGGATCTCTCCTACTGTAGCAATTACCTGAAAATCATTTGACTTTATTCAGAAGAGTGCCCTGTGATTAGTAAGAATAGGTTTTTTACTTAAATGACCTGCAAAATCATTTTATTGTATTTTATTCTTCATAGTAGATAAAGAAAGCCTGACTTGGTATTTTCTTTCCTTTTTTTTTTTTTTTTTTTTTTTTTTTTTTAAGATGTTGATGTTGAAACAGGGGTCTCTAACTATGTCAAAGGTGTGTACTACACTAATGAGAAGCAAAATCTTTAACAGAAATTTCTGGCTTCCAAGAAATTATTAGGCAGTACAATTGAAGAGGTGACAAAAGGAAGGCTAGACAGATCTGATAAAGATTTCCAACTTCGTTTTGTGATGCACCTTCATACACTGGAAGCAGGCAAGACTTAGATTATGAATGTAAAAACTTTCTTAAAAACAACAAATCTCTTATAAACCCAAAAATTGTAGACTTCTCTAAGCTTTCTAGTCAGTGAGACAAAGCATGTCCCTAGTTCTTAATTTATTTTGTATATTTCCTGTTCTATACCAGTGTTTGTGGTATCATCCTTATGACACCAATGGCAATGTCAGGAACAGATATTATATGTCCCCTTAAATACCAGGAATTCTCTTGCTATTGCAGTATTCCTAAACGTGTCTGCAAGCAAAATTTTCTTCAATAATGAAGGCAAACATAGGGCTCCTAAGACAGGGTGTCTCCAAGTATTGCATCTCATTTGCCTTTCACAGGGTAAGAAGATAAATTACATGTAGAATGGATACTAGCTTTATGGACAACAAGTGCGTATCTTGAGTTTGTGACTACATGATAGCTATATTAATGAGGCAGACATATCTTTTTACCTTTGCAATATCTACTAGAAACACCCCAGGGCAGATCAGAGATTTTGAATCATTTGTTTCTGCCTCATACAAGATCTAGTAGATATTTTGCAATCTGAAATAGAATGGAAATGACACTGCAACTTGTGTCTCCTAGCCAGATAAAATACTGAGTAACTTAATTTAAATTCAAATAAATTTTTTCTAAATTGTACTTGGCTTTAAATCTGTTTCACATCTGAATAAAGGCTATTCAGATGGTTGAGGACTAGGGCACATCACCTACAAGGAAGACAGACTTTCTTAATCTCACAAAGAGGCCAGTGGGGGATCTAATAGCAACCCACAACTAGTTAAAGGACAGTGAAAAAAAACCACTTCTTCGCAGTGACAGATGCTAAAACAAAAAGCAGTGCCCCCCAAGTTTCATCTTAGAAACTTAGATCAGCGCCTAGGAAAATTTTTTTCACCAGAAGGGTGGTGCAGTACTGGGACAGATACCCACAGAGCAAGTGAGATGTCAGTCTTCAGAGGTCTTCAAGATGTCTAAATTAGTCTGGTTTTGGTGCTAGCCCTGCTCCAACCAGAAGGCTGGCTTAAGTAACCTCCAGAGGCCCCTTCTGTCCAACATTTTTGTGAGTCTATCTGAAAGCCAATTTTCTGCTGCTATATCTGTTGGTCTAACAAAATACTACTTTTCTCTCCAACCCTTGTCTCACTATCACCTTTAGATCATCAAAGGTCTAATAGAGCTGCTACGGCAAGCAGCCTGTCAAATCAGGGAAATAGCAGCTGAAGGTATTCCTTCCATCATTACTTCTTTCAAATGGATGATTCTTCTCTCAGAAATTATATATTAAATTAATTCTGGTTTTCCTGGAACTTAATTTATTGATTCCAACACAGAAGAGCATTTAAAGGCTTAACTTAAATGATGAGAGACTACTCACATGCTTCACATCAAAATACATACTTAACTGACCTGCTGGATCAGAATTTATTGGAGTAGTTCATGTTGTTTGGATTTTGCATTATGTATGCAAAGCATAGAGCCTCAGACTTCAAAGGATGCTACATGACCAAGTCCCAGTTAACTCTGCTGTCCAGCCCAGGTCTCTGATTCTAATTGTATTATCTACACGGTTACACCTCCACTTGTAGCTTGACATCAGTCTGCTCTCACTCTGATCTCCCAATAAAGTTTGTCTGTTTGAGTTTCTCTGACATTCCTGGGACAGGTGGGATGTGAAAGCCTGGAGACATAACTGATTTTTTCTCCATCTGTTCTGCACACCCAAATCTTCCCTGCACCTTTGAGAACAGTGACGGCAATATATCCTTTAGTCAGGAGCTGCAGGACCTCATGAAACAGCTGTATTAAAATGCAGTAACCTGGGCAATCACTTATCCTATCTATCATCTCTGGGCCTAGAAGAAATGAGGTCCTTGATTCAGAGAGGAGATACAGAAATGCATTATTTAAAACTTAAATGCTATCTCTGCAGAATGGATTTTTAATTTTTTTTTTTTTTTTCTCTTTCAGTGGCAGGAAGCAAAGAGCAGTGCATGCATATTTTAGACACTGGGGACTGAGGCTGGAATCCTCAGGAACATACCTCCTCCTGCTGTCTCAGGGCAAAATATAGCCATTTAGGCAGATCTGATTCAAAATGAAACTAGGGTGAAAACTGGAGGCTAGGTGAAAAAAAGAAGGGAGCTAAAAATTTAAAATGTGCTGTTATTTTGACACTGACCCATTTTTATTCTGTTTCAAATCATGAGAGATAAAATAATGAAATTAAAATAAGAGTTGTAATATTAACTTATTCATGTTTTGGAGGCCCAGGTATTATCTGTAGCTCTGCCACTGGCTGACAATGTGGCTCTGGGTATGTCACTTCAATTATTAATGTCACTTTTTCCAGCCTGTGAAATGGAGATTGTAATACTGACCTCTCTGATAAGCTTTTCAAGATGCATGAAAGAAAAATGCCCAATAAAAAGTATATAAGTATATAAATATAAGTAACATTACTTATTAAGCAAAAATGTGACCTGAAAATGTCTTCCTGTAAATATTTTTGGATCAAAATATAACAGAATATGTAAAAAGCATTTTTGGTTTTTAAATAATTATGGAAGCATTTTTGTGGGGGAAAAAATAATTTAGGGATCATAGTCTTTTAAAACCAGCATTCAGTTTAGAGTAGATATAATCCTAATAAAAGTGGTCTCCATTTTGGTAATCAGCTTCTCATTTACAAGGCTCTCTGTTTCCTGGAAGATGATAAATACTTCTTCCCTTTCCCTGAGCCAGTATTTATATGTGGAACAGATTTATTTGGACTATCCAACTGTGTATTTATACAAATGTCTTCTCAGATATGATCTCCTGTGGAAGTTGTCCACACGTTGCAGCTGCAATATAATGAGTCTGCACAGAGATACTTAATTTAAAAATCAGAAATTTGTAGCACCAAAAATACCCCTATAGTTCTAAATCCTTAGCAAGACAGTCCCTAAGCTTTGTGTCCCTGCAGGGAATTTACAGGTTGGAAAAAAAAACACGTACTGAAAAGCTCTACATTATTGGATTTACAGAATCAGAACTGTACTGTGCATTAAAGTTGTATGAATAGGACTTTTTTGTTGTTGTTTAAAAACAACCAAATAATCCTCTAAAAATTATTAACTCCCCACAAATGACATTAGTCTTACGATATTCTGGTTTATGTTATGCTTTATTTAGCCTGACAATTATTTTTTGTTCAATGTTTAAATGAACATTGTTTGATGTTTTCAAAACAAAACATCAACTAGTTTAATTCTGACAATATTGGAAAAATCCTCTTCTATTAAACATCCCTTATTTTTTTCCTTTGCCACAGCTGACCTAATTTACAAGTAATTTGCTTCCCCCCAGAGGTCCATTCTTCATTCACAATCTTTTATCTGCTCCGTTACATGCTGACACCTTTATAATCTGTGCCCCTAGAGTGAGAGAGTCAAAGTACACCAGTGGTTGCCAAGTGGCTTCTCTGCTGGGTGCCCAGCTGAAACCTGGCCATTCCGGAGGCTGGTGGGAGTCTGAAAATGTCATCCTGTAAATGCTCACACTGCTGAAAGTAAATAACCAGGAAAGTACGTCGTTATATTTTGCTCCATGACACTCTCATTATTTAAGATGGACTGAGGAAAAGAAATGGAAGCTGCAATTACAACATGAAAATTATAATAACTGCGTACCTGCAGCGATGTACTTCTGCTGCCTCATGTAAGAGCAGACCTTGAAAGCCCTTCTGTCGTACTGCCACCTGGTGACGCTCGGAGAGGAAGGTGCCAACACAAAAGACGCTCAGAATTCTATGTTACAGCCGAGACCCACAAATCAGCTGATATCTGGAGGTTGGGGAGAGGCTAAAAGGCTGTAAGATACGATTTCATATTTATGGTCTGTATGGAAAAAATAGGTGCGTGGGAAAGGAAGAGCTCTGACTGTCTCTGGCAGGAATGCCTGTATTGGGCAAAGGCAGGCTGTTCGAATTTTTCATCTTTATTCTTATCTCATTTGAGCAAAACCATATGAAATAAAAATAGAAAATAGAAGTTAAATGGAAAAGGATAAGAACTTAAATAGAAATAAAAATATTACTAAAGCCTGGCATGTCTACTTTAAGTATTTAGTCATACACTTGTCATCTGTGCATTTAAGATGTCTTTTAAGATGGATTCCATCTCTGAGCTACTCTTCCAGTTGTGCAGAATTAAACACAAGCCATGGGACTGGCTTTGACCAAATTTTTTTTGTAGTGGTAACTCTGCCAATGGTCTGAACAAAGGTTCTGGTACTAGTTTGTCACTACATAGTTGGCATGAAGGGGATGAACCTTGCAGATGACATTCTGGATGTATGTTGATCTCAGAATTTTACAAGGTAGGCTTCTTCTTTCAAGTTAGAGGCATCTGCACATTCCTTTAAGCATTATGTAGTGACTGATGCACTGAGATACATTATTTAAGTTTCACCTCATGACTGGTGTCTGGTTTTTAGACAGTTTAACAACTCTTACTACTTAATAAGCATTCTTAGGCCTCCATGTGAATCTTGACATTCACATTTCCCTGCTTACAGAGAGGCAATTCTTTCAGGCAGACAGCTTTTGAGATCCTGTGTCTGAACTGGCATCCTAACACACAACCTTGCAGAAGAAATTTGTCAATTTGTCAGATCGGAGACACTGCTCTCCAGCTCAGGGAAGGTATGGCTGCAAAAGAGACTCCTACCTGACACGTTGCCGTTGCAGAGCCTGTTGCACTTCACCCTTGTGGTGAGCCTCTCTGCAAGGAAACTACTGCATTTTTTTACCAGTTCCTCCTTTACTCCATGTGGTAGCAGCCTCTGATTCAAATGTGCAAGCTGTGCTTTCAAGTTCTGGTGAATACATTGAGCTCGCAAATGATCACGTAACCAAGGACTAGTTTCTTGTTGCTCTGATTCTTTAACAAAATATTTCTATGTGTTTTGTGCTAGGGTTTCATGTCAAGTCTAATATTACCTCTCTGCTGAGTAGCAGCAGCAATTTTGTCTGTCCTTATAGGTCAAGTTCCTAGCACAAAAGAAAACACTAATGTAGAATGTGGCTATAAATTAAGTAGATATTAAGATGATATTTCTTATTTACCAGATGACTAGAGTAATCTCAATACCCTAAAAGCAGTCTTTTCCTAGGAAAAAAGGAAACAACAGAACAGTCCCCAGGGAAGCTACTCAGCTTCAGTAATTGTTTTTTTAAACCAGAGCAAAACTACTGCTTTCATCAGTTTGTCCCAATTCCTTCTGTCCAGAATTTTGTATGACATGGCAAAAGCTAGCAACCAAATGCAATTGGAGCATTAGTTCAGTAAACAAGGAATTAAAGAGAGGGGAAGATACATGAGTTCAGTTTAGAGAGCTAGCAGAATATTTGTATAAAAGCCAGGCTTGTTCATGAATAGGGTGTAACAGCTCATTAAGCATTTATTAGCTATTTGAAGGTACCTGAGCAGTTTTCACGGTGGGAAAGCAGCCATCCTGGATACATGCAAAGCCTCTCTGGGAGCGCAGCTTATAGGAGAGCAAGGTCACAGGAGCAGGAGTTTATAAATAGACTTGGGAGCTGCAAAAGGAAAAATAATAGTAGTTAGTAGGGGGACACATCAGAGATGGAAAAATGTCTACTTGTGTTGCCAGGATTTTGCTTAATTTGTTCAGCTTGAACTTCAGGCTCCCTATTTCCTCTAAAATGACGATGAGAGTTGCTGTAAGCTGTGCAAGCTACACATCATCTTTGCAGAGAGCAAAAAGGTGTGCTAAACAGGAACTAGGACCAATTTCTGAGACTTAAGAAAGTGGTGTTGTCTGCAGAGGTTTTGGTGCTTCTTCTGCAGAGAGAGTGAGAAGAGTAAATCTTCCAAGAAAATAGCTCTTGGTCAATATGTGTTTATGTAACTGTAGTTTGTGCTTTTGTCTGAGGCTGTGTCCAAGAGTGGCATTTTCTGATTAAGTGTAATAAGTCTACCTTGCTGTTTTGCAAGCATTTGTAAAAATTTTCCTGCAGAACTTCTGTATTATGATCCTTTCATTCAACAGCTTTTGAGTTGATCATAAAAATAATTAATTCCTGTGTATCCTGCTACTCTGAAGTACAGGAGGGGGGGAGAAATGATATGCCGTATTTTGCATTAGCCTTTCAACTTCCCCAATCTCATTAGAATAGCATGACTTCCAGTGTGGAGATCATGTGTTCTGTCAAGCTGCCTTAAAATTTTTCCTGCACAACATTTTTCTAGTCAGTAGGTGCCATTTAATCAAAATAGCACCTTCCCAGAGGAACTTTCATATTTGATACTTTTTTTCTTCTGGGGGAAGAAAATCTGTTCATTTGATCAAGATGTTTGGGTCCACAGTTTCAAACAAGAATGTTTTCACTTTTGTTACAAATCAGTTTTTAAATGTGGTTTCTTTTTTCTTGTGTTTTAAGAAGTTGGTATTGTTTTACTAACTCTGGACTAATTTTGGTGGCATTTAGTTATGCACAGAATTTTTTTTGAACGTAGTTTAAAATTACTTAGGGTTTTTTTGTGATTATACAGCCCAGTGGTTTCCCCCTCTCCCTCCCCCAGACTACTTTTAAAGGAGCCAAAAAAGATGAGCAAACAGGGATGGGGTGGGTGTCAAGCAGGAGACTTACATTTAAGGGTTCATAGGAAACAACTCCAGGATTGCATGGATTGGAAAAGGCTGAATACCACTGCTTCAGTCTGACCTCTAAGAAGCAGGTTATCAGATATACTTTTTAGTTCATTCCTGTTTAAACACAAAAAGCATCAGAAAAAAATCCCATTTTGATTTACAGATTTTTATTGGTGGAGGGGTTTTGTTCCAATTTGCAATGAAACGTTTTGAAATGGCAGAATTTCATGTGACAAATTATCCTTAACATGTAACACTGCTACTCATGATCAATCCTCATCAGCACCAAGGGTGCAGGCAGCATGCTGGGAGGCACAGAGGATGAGTTGCAGACTGCCTGGCCTTGCTCAGGCAAAAACGCCAGGGAATGGGAATAGATCCCTTTCCTCTTGACTCCAGTACTAACACTGCAAACTGTCCTGTCTTTTTACAGTCCATCAGTCATGGTGCCAGAGTAGTCAGTGGTGTAACAAGACCTCCGGATCCAGAGTCAGAGTACTCAGGTCCAAGAGTACTCAAGTCCAAGGGGTTCTGGCAGGCAATAGGCAGAGAAATGTTGCCTCACAGATGTGCTGTATGTCTTTACCAGCTACCAGCCTCATGGCTTCATCAGCATGAACTCCATTTAATTTAAAGCTGAAGTTTAGTTATTTGTGCAGTTGTGCGAATATGCAAGTTACCTTACAGTCTGCATAGTGTGGCCATGCACCAATACAGAGGGGGTGGTGCTGCCTGGGGACGGCACACCTGAGGGGTAGAAGGCCTCTGGAGGGCCCTGGCCAGTTTGGGGCTGACTGGCTTTTACTTTCCACCTCCCCAGACTCTGCCCTTCAGGGAAAACCCAGCCAAAGAGGTGGGGTAGCCTACCCTGACGCCCCAGACCTCCCCTGTGTCTTCGCCAGAAGGGAGAGGAGCTGAGCTGCTCAAGATCACAGTCCTGCAGTTTTTCGCTTTGTAGTCTGCTGCTTTCACTTCATTGGGAAGATTTGCTGAAAGAGCTGAACGCCTTCTTCATTGCATATTTCAAGGTTTCCTGAGAAAAATGATGAGTGAAAATGATGGTTAAGCAGATGGTTTAAATTTTTGCATTGCCTTTCTCTGCGGTCTCTCTGTCAGCTTCTGTTCTGCCATTGAAAAGAGGGGAGGAAAATGAAACACAGCCGCTTCCTTTTATGATGTTAAAGAAATTAAAAATTATTTCATGAAATTTTTTTAATCAACATTCTTTTTATCAAGAAGGAGAAAAAAAAAAAAAAGATAGCTAAATTTTAGCAGGAAAGGCAAAGAATGGAAAAAACCTGCATCTAGCTCAACTTTTGGACACTGCAATGTTGAAAGGGACATGCATTTAGCTGGCTTTTTTTCTAGATTGAAGGTTATGAATGTGTAGCAGAAAAATGTATTGTCTCAGCAAAATCAGCTGCATTTTTTTTCTTATGTCTACAAAGAGAGAAACTTGCTGAAGGGAGAAATACAGACTTTTCTGCAAAGCTCCATCCCATTTGGGTTTGCAGTTGGGCTGAACTATCAGCCCCTCAGGTAATGGCAGCTGTGGAGCAATTGCCAGAGGTCATGTTTGCTCTTGGTGTAACCAGTCAGGCCATTTGTTGAATTTATTGAAACTGAACTGTACTGCAAGCTGGTTTTCTGGAGAAACCTGCAGTAGCTGACCCCCAGCCTCAAGCTGGAAAAGTGCTGTTCTTCTAGCTGTTCTGGACCACTAGGGTTACGAAGATACCTCAGTGTGGGTGGTATCATTAATGAAAAGGCATGAAAAAGGGTTTTTCCACTTGTGTATGGAGGTTGGAGTGACAAAGAAGAGAGGTTTAATAAGAATCAACATAAGGGATATTATTTGATGCTGTGAGACAGGTGGACTTTGTAGTTATCTTCAGATCCTTGCCTCAGGAAGCCACTGTATGTCTGGCTTGGGCAGGACATCTCATCTTCACTGGGCCGTGCATGATCTACTTAAGAGTGCTGCCCCTATCAGATACCAATTTCCAGTTGGTGTTGGTAGAGCTGGCTCCTGGGTTGAGAAGGTTATGAATGTTCTTTCTAGAAACCTTAAACCAAGTTGAGGGTTCTTTGGAACAAGAAGCCCTTCACATACACACAAATGGAAGTATGTGGGAGACATGAGCTTTTTTTTTTTTTTTTCTTCTGTGAGATTGGGAGGAAGAAGGATGAAGAAAGGAAGAATTTTTCTCTCCATTTTTTGTAGGTGAAGGTGCAGTGCAGCGGGTTATTAATATAAACAGCCCAAACTGACAAAGGGTGTTGTGGTGCTGTCTCCTACTACATTAACTATTAGCTTGTCTTTACCTCTTGAGTTTTTTTCGCTACAGATAATTTGGTTACAGCTGTTTTGCTCCAGTGAAGCAGCGATTAAGTGGGAGGGTGTGTTGAAACTCTGGACTTTCAACCCCATCAGCAGTTAGTGCAGATTAAAAAAGAGAAATGGTGCTTCCTCTGTTGTGTGGATTAGAAATCTACTAATGAGTATGTGGTTGCTTGAGTCCTGACAGCATCTAGTGAGGCGGTCACCACTACATAGGGAAGGCTCCGTGGAAATAGACCTCTCTGATCAAACAGCATGGAGGGGCTGCTGCAAATGACCTTCTCTTTTGTGGTTTTAAACTGGCACTAAAAGGGAGGAAATGGAGCACGTTTAGGCTTGTTTCTGAGTTAGGAAGGGGAAAACAATGATGTTCTCTCTAGGTTGGTATTAATATTCTTTTTTGTGTCTCTGTGTCTTGTGCTTCTGCCATTCATCTCACCACTGGTTTTGGCTAGATTGCAACTGAGAAGGTATCAGCTAATATATGAACGGCCTAAGGCAGAAGAGTAGTGGATGTGTTGGCACAGCCTTTTACAGGCTGTGTGAACATGCTCAGCCTATGCTCAGAGCTGCCCAGAGGCCTGATAGCCCTGTCAGTGCAGCACTGAGCTCAGCCAGACCTATGTGTGTCTCAGTGGGGATCACTGAAGTGGCCAGAGATGACATTAACTGGAGTTGCCCTGGATGTGGGTAGCTCAGTGCGACCTTGCATCTGCTTGGAAAACACCCTGTAGATTATACTTAGTTTAGCTAATGCTTTTGAAAACCTGGTCAGTTTAACACTACTGTCTGTACAGGCTGGAACAGAGCATTTTGCTCAGGATCTAAGGCAGTATTTCTGTTTGCAGCAAATTTACAGATCTGCTTAATTTGTGGTATAATCTGTAAAGGGATGAACTAAACCTATGATTTTGCTGCTGCCTCTATTTATCTTTCAATAAATACATTTTCACAGTAAAGGGTAAGAACAGTCCTTTGAGACTGTGCCAGAAATATCGCTTCATTGAGAGAGGTCCCTGCAGTGTATAGGCAATCGCTGTCCTGTCTTATTACTTAACCCTGTTGAACAGTGAAATCAGTCCCTTCGACTTGCTGCTTCTACCTTCAGAAACATCAGGAGCCTCCAGTCTGCATACTGCACTAGCTTAGCTAGAGAAGAGAGTTAGTTTTCCTCTGAATACTTCTTCAGGCATCTGAGTGAAGTAGATGTTAACAAAAAACAGATGGCTTTAACCTCCTAGGGTAAAATTCCCTCAGGTTTCAGTCACTGTAAGGCCATGATCCCACTGATTCTTAAGGTCACCATAAAATTCTTGGGGAGAAGGAATTTAGGAAACACTTGAATTTCCTGTGTAAAAAATGTTTAAACTCCACCTCTCCTTAAAAAACAATTATAAATTCTTTCAGATGTGTTATTAGAGAGAACGAAAAAGCAGCTAGACAACTGAAAAGTAATCTTCCCCCAACCCTGTAGCTAATCAAGGCTCCTTTATGTTGTCAGTGAGTATAGTGCTTGTTTGCCTCTTGATCTGAGTAGCTGCCTTGACCATTTTAGTGGAGAGGTCAAGGCATTAGAATTCACCTCAGCATTCAAATGTATTTATTTTAAGGGTACTGCATTTGAGGAAGGACTCAATCTGTTGCCTGTCCTTTAGGCATAGGTTGCACAGAAAGCATGAGCTTTGTGGTGCTGTATTCCTGTAGTAATTTGATAAGCCCTAAATTTAAAACCAAAATGAAACACACACACCCCTTTTCTTGGTGAACTATGGTATGGGGGGACATACCTGCTTACTCTCCACCCAGGGAGTGGAGATGCAGTGCCTACCAGGTTTGTGCATAAGCTGAATTGTTCTAAATTGCTTTGGGAGCTTGGCAGAACTGAGCATGTGGTTGGTTCACTTGCTCTTCACTTCTGCTTTCCTCAGGAAATAAGTGCAGCAGCTAATCAGGTGATTCACAGTGGAAAGTTTAAAGAGCAGAGTGGGAGCTGCTGCATACACCAAGATGTCTAGTAGGACAGAAGCAGTAATGTTAATTTCTCTGGAAGTGGTTATTGACTGCAACAGGAGCTGCAGAGTCTAGGAGCGCAGGTATGTCAAGAGATTTGCTGTGAAAGCAAAAGTTTGCTGAAGGAAATTGCAGTATTATCTGCAACTGTTTTGTTGTGGTGGGATTGTATTCAAACAGCAAAGGTTTCAGTTAAGGTTCACCCTAAACTGCAGTACAAGGGGGAAAAAGGATCAGTGATTTGATTGTATCCTTTAATCTAGGATTAATAATAGGATTGCAAGATGCAAGGGGTGTATCTGTTGCTGCTACTAGTGGAGACTTGTTAGATTTGGTTTACATGTCCTCATCTAATGAGCTGTTGTTTTGAAATTGAATTGCCCTGGACTTGTTCCTTTGAGTTTTCTACAACTATGTTGTCCATGACGGACCAGAAGCATTCTTTTGCTCTTGAGATGATGGCATTGCTTCAGTTCTAGGAGGACCACATCTCAAAAGCAAGTATACCCAATATCTCTGCTCTTCTCTTGGCTGCAGTATACCAGTCAGAGAAGAAACTGTTCCCAATGAGATATTTAGAAGCTACTTTTTAAAACAGAAAAAATGAAGAGTGGGTACATGAGGGAGACCCTAAGTCAGATTTATAGCTACTTTTGGATTGCATGGATATGCTCTTCAAACAAAAAAAGTAAAAATCATAAAGTGTTTGAAACTGAATTAATGATTTGTGAGATGGTACTGCAGAAATGATTTGTCCAACTTAGTTCTACTCAAAAAGTAGAACAGATGAAGTCCTAGTGTAAATGAATGCAACTCCTTTGGTAGTAATGGTGTCACACCTTCTTGAAACATGCTGAAATGATACTTACATTGCTGAAGAAGTATGGGCTGCATCCTACTGAAATGGGACTTGTTCTCTGAACAGTATTCAACCTTCTCTAAGCTGATGGGTTTTTTTAAATCCCTCTGTTACTTGTATTTTGTCAGCTATTTCTATTTCAATGCACCAGTCATGTTAGGCTCCTATTGTATAAAGTGCTGTCCCAATTAAATGGACCTGGAAAGGATGGGTAGGATATTGAATTTTGCAACTTGTTTTATTTCATTGCAGCCCTGGTATTTGAGAAGATAGTGATATCAAAGAGTAAATCTTTTTGGTGATATTTTTAGGTTTGCCTCATGAAATATGTCAAGTATGATCACTAGACATAGAGCTGATAAGTATAGATAATTTAAAGGCAGAGTGACCCCAGGGAGGAAGAACTGAGGTGACTGGGAACGACAGAGGTAAAAGTACATGGACAGCACCTGGCACACTGTTCGTTCTGAGGTACTGTCATTTCCTGGGAGCACAGTGGTGTGAGCCACAAAGAGGGAGTTTGTGATTGATTTGGGAGAGAACTAGAATTTGTGAGAGAAGGTGGTTCATAAAAGAAACAAGTGATGTCTTCTTGGGTCTGTTATAGCATCAGGCAGCTTTCCTGGGGAGGTAGTGAAATTCCTGTTTCTAACATTTAAAGTGATTGACTGTCATGACTGTTTAATGAGCAGATTTATCTTGGCTGTCAAGGAGAGGAGGGGGGTATAAAGGGGTATCACACAGTGGAGTTTTGGGTTGCTGTGAGTTGTGTGTTTCTGATAGTCACCAGAATCCAGGGTTTTAATAGTCAAGGAAAGGCTATTAGGAGAAGGAATATTTAAAGCAAGTAGTCCTAGTACTAAGGGTCTAATATTTAGTCTAATATGTCTCTTTTTGTCTGGACAGTTGGAATAAATAAGAAGGCAAATTGTTGTCCTCATTTTGCTTTCATGTACTTTGGAGATTAAAGATTTCCATGTACACTCAAATATCTGATATTTTTCGCAGATACTTACCATGAAAAGTGGACCAAACTCTGAAATTGGGTATGAGACTTGATTGTGTTTTGGTCAACCATCTTGCCATGAGACTCTTCTCTGATAACAAAGGATTTTAAATGTATAAGTAAACTTCTTGATCTTGGTGCAGTTTGGGATTTTGTAGCTGTATGGGATCATTCTTTGAACTGCTGGGAGTGTTAATCCCAGATAAATATAATTGAAATGTCATTTTAAAAATCATGCTTGTTAAGCCACTAAACTTTTAGTATCAATGTTCTGCCTGTACTTCTGCCATCTTTGGTCAGGCCTTTCTTCCCTTTTGTCTCATCAGTCTGAAAAGGCATAGCCACATTGCAATATGATTTCACACAATCTTCATTTAGAACAAAAGGGGAAATACATGAATAAGTTCCTCTTCCTTTCTGTTACCTGGCACTACGTTCTGAACATTAGCATCAGGTTTATTTGTTATATTTTAGCTTTTGTGTCTTTTAAAATCTTTATTATTTAGATTCTACTTTTTGTATCATTGTGGTATTTACAACTTACCAAAACTGAATTAAACTGTTGTTTACACTGAAGGTCAGAATAAATGCTGGGATGTAGAAAAGAGCCAACATATAAGACCTTTTCAAAATGTCTCAGCTATCCTTAATAAAAAAGATACTTCGATGCTGCACTCCATGATACTGTGATTGGCTTAGAAGAATAATTATTCTCCAAGAGGAATAGAAAAATATTTAGAAGTCCAAATGAAATCATAAATGGAAGAAAAGGCTATTAGGAAAAGGAATATTTAAAGCAAATAGTGCAAGTGGAGACAACAGACTAATACTAGAAGACTGGTATTTAGTCTAATATGCCTCTTGTAGTCTAGACTGTTGGAGTAAATAAGGAGGCAAATCATAATGCGCATTTTGCTTTCATGTACTTCTGGAGATTAAAGATTTCCATGTATGCTCAAATGTCTTACATAGTCTGTTACAATTAGGTCTTCATTAATGAAGTTGTGTGTACATATCTGGTTTTAATATTCCTGTGGAGAGGGGAAGAATTCTTGCATTACATAGATTCATAGAGTGAGAATTTTTTGAGTGACCAGTCCCTCTTGCCTTAGCTGTGCCAATAGCAAGAAAGGCCTGCTAAATAAATTATGACTAGAAAGAGAGAAAATTGGTAAACACATTTGCAGTGGCATTCAGTGCATTGCAGTTCAAGCAGCACCATTGATTGGTCAGTCCTTGACCTTCTGAGGCCAGCATAAGCACTTCATTTCACCTCTCCGTGCCTCAGTTTCACCATCTGTACGGTCTGTATGCCTCTGTAAAGGATTTGGGACTTCTCTGTACAAATGACCGAGGTGAATTTAGGCACTGGAAGTGAGTTACTTGTTACTTAGCATTGATTTAGTCTTAGCAGAGTAGCTTCCAAGGTGAGAGATTTCCCTTAGGAAGAGAGTGGTGCCGTTTGGGATGTGAGAGCAGCCTCACTGAAAAAATAACTCTCAACTATGCTCACTGAAGCCTTAGAACTTTCTCAGCCCCAGGGTTTCTCAACACACTGTACAGCTTCATGATGACTCAAATGAGCCAAAATCCCATACCAGGGTTAAGTATGACATATGACAAATATAACTACCATGCAGTCATGAGGAACGAGTCTTCCTGTTTACTCCGCGTAGAGAGTCATCACACTTTACTTTTTCTGCTCACAGGGCTATGTTGTCTTAACACAGATAATTAAGGAAAACAACAGCAGTGAAACAAAATGTTGTTGAGGTAGGAAGTTCCAGATTGACACTGTTGGAGACTGATCAAAATTTTGTAGCCCTCCATCTCCTAGAAAAGGACGGAATATGGGCTGTGGTAGAATAAGTTACCTCCTGCTGTAGTGTGAGGGATCAGCATTTACATGCAAGTGTAGGTGTCTGCTGGGACCATCAGCTTGCTGCAGGTGGTGTAGTGCATAGTGACAATATAATGTCACCCTTTTCATCTCTGCAGTATGGAGCTACTGTGTGAACGTGGAAGTGACACTGGTTCATCTGGCTTAGAGTGGGCAGGATGCAAGCAGTAAACAAGCTGCATAACTGATAGATGAAGAATCCCAAATATAGTATTAGTGTTGGCTCATAATTTCTAAACCAGGCTCATAACAGTGTTTTTCAAAATTTATTTGAAGGGGTATATGTATTGGTAGTGCAGATCTGACTCTTTTTTAGTTACATTTGCTTTTTGCCATTTTTATTCACAAGCTAGAATGGCGATCAAAGACACAGTGTAGAGAAGGAACCTATTTCCTAGAAACGGAGGTACATTGATATTCTTCTTTGAGGGGGTGTAATGATGTGTTAAAAGATTCCTCTAGGCTCTGAAAAGACAATATATTTGGTAAGTAAGGTGATGAACTATGTTCATCTTGGTGACAATTCCCCAGCTGCCTGCACACACTATGATAATTTGTGTGTCATATTTTAAGTAATCAGATGATGCCCTAGACACCAATAAGCATATGGCTGATTTTGACGGAAACTGGAGAAGGCTGATTTCCATTGGTGTAAGTGTTGTCATTATGTAGATTCTGGGTAGCAGGGTGAGCTCACAGGCGGCTATGGCAAAGGAGTAGGATTGCTACAGATTCAAGGCTGTGTCAGTGACCTCCCAGAAGACTATGCATGAAAACAGGGTTGTAAAGTAGATTAGAAGACTTGGGGTTGAGATGAGGGTACCAGAAGAGTTCCTATACCTGTAGTGCAAGATGGACCCTTGTAAGTTCAACTTGATGGAAATGGGCCTCCTAGAAGCACCTTGCTTCTTCATTGAAGCATATCTATTTCAGTTTACAGGATCAGCAAAACAAGTAATGCTGTAGTGAAAATACATCTTGTACAGAGCTGTACATCTGCAGTATAGAAGAGCTGAATGTTGATGCCATTTTGGTCCAGGACACCCATTTGGGGAATCCATGTCTTTTCTACACAGCTCCTATTCCTGACAGTGCTTCAACTCTGCTCTAGGTGGGGAATGCATCGGAGATGTGCAGCTTAGTTTAGCATCCAAACTCAATGAAATGTGTAACCTGGCTCTTGGGTAGTTCTCTTCTGTTGCAGATTTGATGATAGTTATAGTTATAACTTGTTTTACAATTGGGGTGACTGAAGTATAGGGAGATGATCTGGCCCAGTGGGAAAGGTGGGGCTGGAATCCAGTTTTCCTGCATGGTTTACCAGTTTATCCTGCCAAAGCCCAGATGAGTTGTGTAGCACATGCACATGGGTCTCATGGGAGAGAGCTTGTTCATGTGATTGCAAGGTAGTAATGCTCTTGTCCAGGAGGAGGGTGCTTTGCCATTTTTGTAAAAGTGGCTGTCAGCATTTGCATACTTCTAAACTCTCCAACTCCACTAGTTAAAAGTGTCAGTGTACAGTTTCATGGGACACTTGACTGGTAAGAGATGATGCTAATTGTAAATAACACAGTATCTTTAACTTCAGGTCTCATTTCAGCATGGACAAAGCAGCTGAACTCATGTGGGAGCTGGAGGATTCACCTGGCAAAGCAGGACAGCAAGAGCAAAGCCCTGCTGATGTTGACAAAGCAGAAGTGCCGGGACAGCCTGCACACAGCAAGGACAAGCCACCCCAGAGCAATACGCTCCAGTGGGAGACTCTAGGCAGACAGTTTGTAGAGTATGAGCAGGTCGCTCCATATCTCATCTCAGAGGAGCAACAGAGAAGGCTGCTGGACTTTCTTCCCCTCTTCTTAAAGGTTAGTTCTTGTTTTCTTTGGTGCAGATGCAAAGAATGTAAATTTGAGTTTCTGTTCCTCTTATCCATTCCGTGGTCACCCTAACTGCCAACAGAGTTAATTGGAGCATGATCCCTTTGTCTAGGTGATAATTACTTTAATTCCATTGGCAGCCTGGGGAAACAAGTTTCTTGTCCTTTCATCTAACTACCCTGCTATGTTAGCATGAGAAAAGTATATGGGTGAGCACTGCTTTACTTTCATGAATGGCTAATTTCTATTCTTGAAGTCAAGGGATATGTTGATGAGCCAGGCATGTTTCAGAGTGCCCTGTGAAGAGAGTCACTTCATGTCTGCCTCATCTATTTTATTATTTAGTTGGGGGCTGAGCACAGTTTCAGCCTGGGAAAATGTTGTTGTGGCATGCAGCCAGCTAGAGGAAATGCAGGGATACAGTAATGGAATTTTTGGGTCAGTGACAGTGCTGATATCTAATTTTAGTGCTTGAGAGAAGAGCTGTGTTACAGATAGGGAAACTGTGGCATGAGGAGAGGAAGGTCGTACTGTGGGTGAGGGACACAGCTGAGAACTAGAACATTGTAGTTAGCAGACTGCCCTACCCCATGCCCTCGAGCTTCCATCAGCCAACAGTTTCTGACATGGCCATACTGAAAGGTGAAACTGGAAGAGCTCTGGAATAAATGGGAATCTTACGGGTTGCTTTAGTTTGCTAGTCTGTGAAATGTACAGGGAACCGTTTGAGTGAACCATACAGCAACAGAATGGCAGAGCTTATAATGACAGGAGCAGAAAAACTGGCCTATCTTTAAATGTACTCTGGCTATGTTGTAGTACAGAAGAGTTGTTTTTCTCTTGAATTACCTTGGGTATTTGTGGGTATTGAATCTGTGTTTTTACACTCACTATGTAAGTATTTCAGAAAGAAAATAAAAGCTTTTTGCTGAAACTGTATTTTAATGGTGGCATTTTTCAGACATTTGTACTTGTGAATTTTCAGTGTTCTTGACTGACCACACTCAGATCCATCTGTTCCCTGCCTGGCTGAGTTGTTTTTTCTAAAAAGAATTCAGTGGGTAGGTGAGAGGAAAAAAAAAATGTTAATGACATGGTGACTCTGTTTATATGGAAGCATTGTGGGACATCAAAAGTAATAGTCTGTAGTAAGAGGGACATTTTGAATTGTGTGTGCAGGGAAATCACTATGCTTGGGGCTATGAAGTCTTTGGTGTCCGTGCCAGTAAAGCAGGAATAGTTCCAGATAGTCATAAACATTTCACTTAGCTGGATGGAGCATGAACCTGTGAAGCTTATAAATATTGGTGCAGAGCAGGACTTTGAAATCGCTGTAGATGCTGGTGTCAGTTAACAGCATTGAAACAGGCATTGTCCGTGTAGTGCAACAACTGAGTTGTGGGCAGGATCTGGTGATGCCTGTGGTGAAGAGTTTGCTGTGTTTGAGAACAAGCTTGCCCTGGTCCAAGGCAGTGCAGACAAAATGAATGGAAGGGTCTGAAAATGCAGTGAGTGTAATAGCCTGGAGTCTCAGAAGTAGCCTCCTCATTTAATCTAAATGGCCCTACAGATATTTTATAATTACTGAACAAAGCTTTCACTTTTCACCACTGCGTCTCAACTTCTGTATTTGTTTGCCTAAAAGAGTGTTCCTGCTGAACCAAAGGCTGTATTTGAGCAGAAGAGCATTTGCTCCATGTATGTGCCTGTCACTGGAAATGAATCTCTCTCTGCACATGGCACTACTTGTGCTGCGGCAGACTTGGCTCTCTTGGGAGCTCACCACCACTTTATCAGGTCACAAAAATTCTGGCTTTGCAAAGGAGCAGCATTCCTTCCTCAGCCTTCAAAGAATGCTCTTCAAAGTCAGATCAGGACTGATTATTTCACAGTTTTCTGTAAAGGAGCACCTTATTCCATAGATCTGCTTTTTAAATGGCATGCTGAAATTGCACTGTTCTTTTTCTGAGACAGCACAGTAACAAGATACAACCTTTTTGCTTGAAGCAAGAGACATCTATTCTACTTTTCCTAGAGCTGTTTTCAGACCACCTATCTTCCTTCCTCTTGAAGCTCCATTGAAAACATACATCCTTAATGCTTTGAGGGTATGAATTCATTCCAACAAAGACAGGCTTTTCTGTGGAAGACAGTTTCTCCAAACTGCTACCTTCCCCTTTTTTAAGAAATGTATTGTAGGCTTTTTGTGAAATTCTTCTGCTGAGGTTTTCCTGCCTCAAATTTAAAATGAAATTGAAATTCCCAGATCTCAAGCTTTCTGAGTTCTGTTGCAGCTTTAGTTTTTGAATACCATCTAGTAAACAGAAAGTAAGCAAGTCTTGGTGAGATGAGATTATGTAGAAAAACTTCAGATTTGCTGATCATCAACTAAGTATGAATAGCAAGAATGCCTTCCATGCGAAGGTAATTTTTCTGGAGTGAAAGTTTCAAAGGACTGAGGAAGTTATTACTGAACAAAGGTGATGAAAACTATAAAATCTAGAAGTCTTGTGAATTAAAAATTGGACAACAAAGTGGGAAATTGCTTATTTATCACAACACAAGAGAAATAAACTTAAGCACTAGAGGGTCAAAGGAAAGCTGTTAACCAGGAGGCAAGCTGAGTATTGCTAAGGGACTGGCATACGCATACACATCATGTGTTTCCCTTCTGTAGGGCTGAACTTCACACGCTTTAGAATTGTGGAAGGTGATTTACCAAATTGCAGTAATACTTGCAAAGAGAGGATTTTACAAAGGGGATATTTTGGTTACAGCATATGTTCAAAATGGAGATGTGAACTTCTCATTAGCTTAACACTTGATTTTGTGCCCTAAGAGAGAGAGTCTTACCCTTCATCTTTCTTAGATGTATCAGTGGAGTTTTGCAGTGCTTTGTAGGCATTTAGGTTCAGATGTGTGGCTAAAGCATGTTGGCCTTGCATCAGTCATTTAGGAGTGCACTGTGGAGGATCTGGTCCTTTAGCTTTGAGTCATCACATCCTTCTCCTTATGACTTTTACTCCCCTCATGTACCAGCCTTCTGCTTTGTGCTAAGGCCCTGGGCTGGCTTGGGGAAACACATCTCGGTTTGAGTTGGGCATTTATGAAGTTCTTACAGAAACCACCTCACTTCCTCCTGTTTAACAGGAGACTGCGTAAGTCCTTTCCCTCCTTGGAGGATTTTTCATCACTTACTTTTCCTTTCCTTGTTTGATCATGCAGATGCCAGTACATCTCTGTCTTTTTGTCTTGGAGTGCTTTAGCTCTTACTCAGCTGGAGAGAAAGGGCACTAACCAGGAGCCACCTGGGGCATGGGGGCACATTACTCACTGTTTCACCTTGATGTAGAAGGAAATGGTGTAGGAGGAAAATGTTAGCCATCTGCTTGTGATTCAGGCCTAAGCTGGGAGTAATTTTAATGTGCCCTCTGTATCTTCCCTCCTGGTGCCTCAGAAAGTATCAGAATGTTCTATTACATGGCTGGCTTTTGAGCTAGCATCTCTCCATGAAGCATGGAACAGGAAGGACAGATGGCAACAGCAGACATGGGGAACTTGTGGCAGAATCTTACACGTATAGAAACAGGCATAAGAGGAAGAAATAAAATCATATTACATTGATACCTTGTTATTTGAGTTTCCCTTGAAGGCAAACATCCTAAAATGGAGTCAGGTTGATATTCTTCCAGATAGAGATCTTTTATAGCTCAAAGATGAGTATGGAACTGATTAGGTCTGTTCTTAGAGCGTGTTCTAGAGGTTTGTGTCTGACCCACAGGAAAATCACCTTTAAAATCAAATCAGAACATTAGTGGCCTCATCTGTAGTGAGATGGACTAACTAAATATTTGCAGAATGGTAGCAATGCTATAAACCTTTGATTACTGCTCTCTGCTGCATATGGTCTGAACTAAAATTTATCCTGTTAGCAAAAGCGTGAGTATAACAAGCCCTTTCTGAAGTGTTGGAGGGTGTTCCTCTTTGAGGGGCAGCAATCTATCACTGCTTTCTTCTGAGAAGGAGTACATCTTAATGACAAACATTGTATATTCTTAAGTGGCTGTGGGTTTCTTGTCATTGTATAGGCCCAGCTTGGTTCTGCTCTTTACAGATCTTCCCCTCACTTCTGCATCAGAAGTGGAGGAACTGGTTAATCTTGCTCCTGCAACTGAGGGTCTCTGAAAATCATTTATGGTCAAAATCCAAAAAAATTAGATTGCTTTTTTTAATATCATTGATTGATTGAAAATTAATTGATAGGCGCACTGTGCAACTGCATTTCACTATTTTGTAGCCCAGAAAAATGAGTTGAGTGCAGTACCAGAGGTCAATAAGTAAAATGAAGTAAAAAGTAGGTGCTTGCCTAGACAGACAACTGGCACTTTGTGGGGAAAGAAACAGCTTGTCCACAAGCTGCCATCAGCAAAGAAAAAACAAATAATTGAAAGCAGTGGCAGGGAATGAAATAATGTTTGTAGAGGAACTTCATTCACAAAGAGCTGCACTGATTTCTTGGCAGACAGTATTATGGCATGTCTGCTCCAAATTATTTTAGGAGAACAGATGTCTTAGTATTTTTGTTACCTTCCTTTCATCAACTGGCCTTACAGATTGATTTTTCTCAGCTTTTAGAAGGAGGTCACTTTTGTAAAGGAAATTTTCAAGGTTTCTGGGGTGTCTCAGTCTAGTATTTATAGGTGAATGCTACACTGTTGCTAATACATTGATCTTTGTATCATTAGATGCTCTGTATAAAAGTAATGCTACCTGATTCTTGGAGGCCAGTGGGTGTGCTAGTATTAGTCTACTGTAATATTATTTATTGCTTTTGAATTATTTTTTTTTCCTAAAGTCAAGGCTAAGAAACATGTGAGATTGGATCTGTTTGTCAGACTCACAAAAGGGAACCATCAAATCTTGCTGTTGTTATTCCTGTCAGTTTTGCATTGAATTGCTTGTCCATTCTTGAACAAGTAATTTATAAACTTATTTGTAAATTGTCTATAAATTTGTCTATACATGTCTTTTCCTTGTCTAGCTATGCATTTAGGACTATAGCTTCCTATCCAGGGGTGCTTATTATAGCATAGGAAATGTTTAGAAATCCTGATCTGGTAAACCTTTACTGTCATCATCTCAGCATTTTAGAAGTGCATCTTTTCCTGTATTATCATCAATCTGTACTCATGATGTAAGCTGTCTTGTAACGTTGCAAATTTCTAGCCAGGCAGAGTTGTCACTCCAGGCCTGGCAGCCTACAACTTAACCCCATAGGCAGATGGGTTAGGCAACTCATATTGCTGCAAAATCATATCCACTGCCTTTTGGGCTAGAATAGTGCTGGTTTTTCAGCTTCTTTCCCCGTGTTTTCTTTTATTTTCTTAGTTTGCAACAAAGATTATTTCTGTCCAGCAAGAAGTGCTGATTTTATAACCCTCACTTTCCTCCCAAAATAGAGACAGGCAGAAACTTTATGAATGTATTAAAACAAAAAATACCCCCCCACAACCCTATACCAAAAGAATTCCCAAACCCAAAGGATTTTGCTTGTTTGTTCATTTTGTGATTTTTATAAATTTATTGACTTGAAAGAAATAGTTCAGTTTTAGGTGAATGTTGGCCAGTATACTGCTACCTGGGAGCAGTCGTACTGTATTACCATGGTTTATTTTTGACACATGTGTTGCAAATGCTCCATGAGAGCAGCAGTTCCAATTCCATTTCAGTCTCAGTAGCTGCTTCAGTAGCTAAGACTTTTCAGTGACTTGCTAAACAGAGAAAATACAATTTTATTTTTAATTGTAATTCAGTTGAAAACTATGACCAACTTTACTTATGGGGAAAACAGTTTTTGGAGGATATACTTTTACTCAAAAAATTCTTGGATAACTGTAGCTGTAACCTCTTCAGGGTACAGGGTATTTATGTTGTATTTTGAAAGGGAATAGCATGCTTTTTGATACAAACAATTAGTGACACAGGGGCCATGAAAAACATTTATATTATTTTGATTTTATTAAATGTAGAGAATAAAGTAAATGCTCGCTAGTAGGTTCATTATGTGATTCAAAAGGTCATTCCAGCTTGGCTTCTGTATCTGTAGTGTCAGGCTCCTGCCTGTCTGGCAAATACTGCTTAATGGACTACACTGTCTGGGGAGAGAATTTTGCAGGGTAATGTTAGCTTTATGTTTGTTTATTTATATTTATTAGTACTTCTCAATCTACCAAAGACATGCTGTATCAGAAAGACTTAACAGTTACACTTGAATTTCAGGCCTGGGAACAGTCTGCTGGAATAATCGTATTCCCCAACATTCAGCTGTTAGCCAGTGAGGTTTCCAAGCTTCTGACAAAAGAAATTAAGAGGAAGATCAATGGCAAACCTGCAGGTAATGACCCCATACCATATCCACTGGATCCACTTATTCTGGGAGTGTGCTTTTGTTCAGCTGTTCTCTGTGCTTACCATGAAGGAAAGGGGAAACAGGAAAATGCCATCTGTATGTAACAAGCCAGATCTTCTACTAGGTGTGAGGTAGCACCAGTTTTGGATGACTACACTGAAGATCTGGCTTTGCATGCTGTGCTGGCCTTGGTTTTGGAACTTTTGAAGCTGGAAATGTATAATACAGCAGCTGTGCAGTAAAAGAGTAAGCTACACACTATTGAGGAGCTTTGTTTAATGAGAAAATTACTGCTGGCCACACATGGCTTTCCTGGTGGCTGTTCAGGTCAGCTGGCAGACTTCATGCACTGAGTTGGTATTCCTCATGAAGCTTATCAGTCTGAAACATGTAGTTTATATGAACTGACCTGAGTCTGATGCTGGATCAATAATCCTTTTTTTTGTCCTTCTGTGGACTCCTGCGACTGTAATTTTGTTAAATTTGTCAGATTTGTTAAGAAAGAATGAATGCAGCATTTTCATCTTTCATTAAGGAATTTAAGTTTCATGTTTTTGTGGTAACAGAGGAAGCTCGTCTGGCTTTGGACCAGTTGCTACAACAGAAAGGGGAAGCAGAAGATGGCCGTTTGCTCCTGAAATCAGTGTATCTGCTCTCACAGACTGACTCAGTAAGAGAAATGACAACAAAGGATTTTTTGGTTTGTTTTGTCTTGTTGGGTTTTTTTCCTTTTTGTTTCGGAGAAGCTGTGTAGCCACCCCAACAGTGGAACACCTAAGTCTCATCATGTTTGTGTTACACCCAATGCTTTGTGTTTCTGCATGCCCAGGCTATACAGTCAGATAGAGGACACATCAGCAGATTTATAGGTTTATAGTCCAGGTTTTTCTAAAAGAGGGAAGTAAGTGCTCTGTGCTTTCAGATACCCTTTTTGTTTTGATCATTAGATGGCTTTTTTTTGCTGGTGTTTCTCTGATTTATCTTTCTTTTTTTTTTTTTTCTTTTTCATTGTGTATCACTGCTCTTCAACCTTTCTTTGTCACTCCAGCTTACATATCAAAAAGATGACCAGTAGGATCTCTCTGTCTGGTAATGCAGTGAGTGGTTGGATCTTCTATCCTGATAGTCTCTCACTTTGAAGCATTTCAAAGCATTTCACAAGCTCTACTGTACAGCCATCCTGAATGCAGATTGGCATCAGCAGTACAGCCTGCTAATGGGGATCAGGGCTGTGTTTATCTCCGACATTGAGCTAGACAATTTGTCTCATTTTATTCAGACACATGAAAATAAAATCTTACTATCAGCTTCTAGTGGACATGTTTCATGTCATAAGGATCTCTATAAAATCATATATAGTCAGTCACAGCATTAAGCTCCTAATAAGGTTTGTGTTTGTCACAAATTTAAGACATTACTATTTTTTGTGGCATACACACAAAATTTACAGTTGTACACAGATGTAGCAAAGATGGGAAGAAACTAAGTGTTGAGAAACATTGTGGAAAAAGCATCTCTTGCATTTATAAAAGCTATAATTAGAAGTGTGTGTGCAGTTATTCAATATGTTACAAAATCAAAGGTGTTATAGCTAAATTGCTGCTATGCTGTGTCAAGGAGAGAATAGAGAATTCGTGCTTTTAACATACACCTCTGCAGCTGCAGGGTGTCCTGTGAACTAATGATAAAGGAGGCACTGTCTGCCCCTGGACTTACTGCTGTTTTAGCTGTTAGTTTGCAGGTTGTGTGCTTTATTGACTGTAGGTCTTCTGCAGGACACAGTATCTCTGTCAAAGCTGTAGTACAGCTGGAGTGGGAAGTCCCAGATACTGCAATGGCAACACACGGTCAGCGTGTTTACTTCTGCCAAGTGGATTTGTACAGCCATGCTATGGGATTGCCACGCTTGTGTGCCCTAGAGCACTTGTAAGGATAAAATGCTCAAGTAGTTCTTTCATCTATCATGACTACATTCAGTGTGTGGAAACACAAGGAAACTGTGGTCAGCTTCTGGAGGGGCTGATTTTTATTTTCCTTATTTAGAGAACTGTGTGGAACATCATTGGATCTGGCCTTCCAGCTGCTCTGATGCAGTGCCTGTACCTTTTCTTTACTTCTCCTCTGACTGGTGATGATGGAGAGACAAATGAGGATGACACCCAAACTCAGGAAATGCTTGTTAAGGTGAGATATGCCTCTGTGAGTTAATTTGTTCCAAGTACTCACATATGTTCACTTAAGCTTTTAACTGGTGATTGATTCAAACTGCCAAAAAAAGGGGTAAATTTGGACTGAAAACCATTGAACAAGCATCAGGAGTAGTATAAACCAATCTGAGAAGATGTCACTTTATCTCTTATTTTTTTGTAAAACAAACCAGCATGTCTTTATGTGGGAAAAAAATCCATTGAGAATATACTAGTGGTAGTTTTATTTGTTCATTTCACCACATCCTTTCTCCTGGTATTAGTATCGAACTGTAATTCCCCCCATGCCCATGAATTTTTCTTCATCTCCCAGATATTTGTAGAGGTGTTTATTGTAGCTGATATTTGTTTGCTTTTCAGATAATGCTTAACATGTACAGAGAGGAACAAGGTGTAGAGGAACTTCTGGCAGCTGATAA
This sequence comes from Athene cunicularia, assembly GCF_003259725.1. Classification (NCBI taxonomy): domain Eukaryota; kingdom Metazoa; phylum Chordata; class Aves; order Strigiformes; family Strigidae; genus Athene; species Athene cunicularia. Next base: position 6,509,465 of record NW_020799105.1, read on the forward strand.
ACTTCAGTCATTAATTATAGCAACTGCTTCCCTGTGGGACCAGTGTAGCCACTCATGGAAAGTACCTACAGGCCGTGTGCTGAGAACAATTTCAAAGGCTCAGACCAAAACCAGCATTGTGTACCTACAAGGTTTGGTTTAGTAATTTGGTTTCTCCTTTCCTCATAGTTCCACTGAGAATGAATTCTCAGGAAGAGTCTACCTGGGACAGATTTTTATCTCTGTGTCATCTGGTAGTCAGGTAACTGCAAAGCATGGGTTCTTGGCTTTCTAGACAGGAGCTTTATCAAGTACTGATAGCCATCTGGAAACTGAAGTTTTTTCTACACAAAAAAATAAAATTACAGGCAAGAACCAGTCCCACCTGATCACACTATTGTAAGCAAGGACAAGATGTATTATATTTTTTTGAGTTTGTGTGATTCAATGTGTGAGCCTAAGGCTCATGCACAGTCTGAATATACAGTTGAGGGCACTGCCAGAGGGACAGTATCTTTTGGGACAAATCATGATTGAATGAGTTATATCTTCATTTCTTCCTTGGCTTTGTCAGAGTAGATTTTTGTTTGGTTTGTTTTTGTTTTTGTTTTTATTTAATTAAGAAGTGCAAAGGCCATGGGTCTGAATTTCTTAGAAGAAAAAAAGTTTTATAATCCAAACTTTACTGTCAGTGTTCCTTGTCATGGAGCAACTGCATATAGGTATTTTTATTTTTTAAAATAAAAATTTGGCTTCCTGGGTGAGATTGAAAGGCTGAGGAATAGTAGTTCTAATAGTATGGGATGGTTTAGATATTTTGAAGCTGTCCTGGAAGGACTGGCCATCAGATTAGACAGGAAAACTAGGCTTCACTGCTCAGAACAGGATGTGTCCCATTACAAAGCAAAGAATTCATCTGTGAACTCTGCACAGAATTGGTGATTGACTTAGTACAAGGCAACTAAAAAAGGTCAGCCTCCACTTACCTTGTACTCAAACAGCTGGATTCACTGTATATTCATTTTGGTGAGTGGGTGGGCTGGAAATTTATGCTCCTGAGACTGAATCAACTTCTAGGAGTTAAGCAAAGAAATGCATGTACAGTTTAGAACCAGAAATGTTCTTCATACAGCCTCTGAAGTGAATGTAGTGTTCATATATCCTCTTGTCTTTTCTTTCTAGAAAAAGAGTTATCTGACTCCTATTTTACTGGGAAATAATTTTTCAAACGTGTTCTGGTTTTGTTAGTAACTTTGAACTTGTTTGACTGTCAGTTCTTAAATACCTGCTTTTTTTTTTTTTTTTTTTTTTCATTAAAATAGCTATTCAGAATCTCTTTAAACTGTCTGATACCCTACCTGCTTGTGATGTGTGTGAAGCTGCTAGTATTGTCTTGTGCTTTGTGAAAGATTCCTATCCCATATCATCAGCTTTATTAACAGAGTTTGAAAATAATGATGGCTACCAACTCCTGCTAAAAATTTTACTCAGGTAAGTAGGGAGGTTTTTAGTGGGCTTGTAGAGGATGGTAAAACTTCATTTTCAGAATGTGTGGTGGTCTGTTTTAAAATATGAATCATGTAGGTAATCCTGTGTGAATGCAAAGGTAGTAACAAAGACCCTGATACTGGGTCTTTCATTCCTATTTTAGGAACAGAAGCAGTACATAACTTCTTCTACTGAAACCATAAGGGAAATTAATCGTAGAAGTTAGTCTAGAGGTGAGATAGGAACTTCCTGAACACAAGACAAAAGGTTCTTCATCAATCAGTATTAGAGGGGATGTAGGTCAGAGACATTTGTCTCTGTTAAGGTGAACTCTTGATCCAGGAATGCAGTCAGCTAGGGAGGGAAACCTGATCTCCTTGCTGTGCAGAAAACAAACAAACAAACCCATCCAAACTTATAGCTGAAATGTTTACGTTCTTCAGAACTGAGGTGAATATGAGCATGTCAGAACAAATCCCCACTAGTTATTCTAAGCAAAAGTACAAAGTGGAATCTTTCACTCTCCTTCTCTCCTTGCGTTGTCTAACCAGGCTCTGAGTTTGCTATGTCAAAACAGTACATTATATCACTCCCCCAGAAGCATTTAAGAACCTTGTTCTGGTTTCCTTTAATACTGTATGAAGAGAGCATTTCCAGGTCTTCTCAATGTGTTGTTGTTTCCATTCTGGCTTTGCCTTTTCTTCTCCAACACGTGCAAGAATTTTGGTCCCTGAACAGTATGTTAGACTGAAAGGGAGGTGGGGTGTATTTAGTAGTTTGGATCTAGAGGATTGTAATATGAATCATGAATCCAAATATATCCATAGGTGAGGATGATTTCTGGTGATTTTTGGAAGGCCCAAAATTATTAACTTAAAGAGGGAAAAAGTTTTGTCTTTTTCTGGTAGTGTTTTCTTTGGTTACCATAGATTGTTTAGCTTTCCCCAATAAGCTGTGCTGAGATATATAGTTCTGATGAGATTCTACCCATGTAAGGGCAGAAACACCTGATGTTTATCAGTAAGGGCTGTGACTGCCCCCATCCATTTTTAACTGGTGTAACTAGTCTGGAGAGACAGAAATAACATACAGGTGCTCAGGACTTTGTATTAGTCTCCCTTCCCAGTATATACTTGCAGAAAGGGATAGACAAGATAGACACAGAGCTTCTTTCCTGAACATTTTGTGTGACCAGGTTTCTCCTCTGATGTTTGGAATTTCTTTTTCACGTAAAAAGATTTTTACTGATTGCATTCTTTCTCACCAAAACAGATACTAGCATTTACCCTGGCCTTTTTTATTATTATTGTTTAGATTAAAACAGAACATATTTGTTTTGTTTTCTCCTGAGATTCTTTCTAAGTTCCAGTATGAGTCTATTGCTCTGCTCCTAACCCATGCCCAGATGTTGCAGTTTTCCTTAAGAACTGACCCCTCTAAGCAGTACAGAATAGGACAATGTGATAAGCAGCTCTGTGCCGTTTGACACTCTTACTTCAGTCTAAACTTTGACAAATCTGGGGTTACAGTTCAAATTACTTCCTTACATAGGAGAGACATACCATCTTCATGTCTGATTCACAAAGCTCAGGCAATATAATATTTTCCTCTTCTTAAGGGCTGAGATTTTTCTGTTATTTACCTCAGTCAGCAAGTCCCTTACCTTGCCAACCATATGCTTACTTTTTAATGTAAAGTTTCTGTTTTAATTTTTTTGATATCTCACAGAATTTAAATTTTTACTCCCCAAAGCAGGCATTCTTTCGGAGAGAATTACTTTTTTTTTTTTTTTTAAAATTAAAAAAAAGTACACATAACTGGACTAAATTCCAATATTTCTCTTCCGCTTCTTCAGAAGACTCTTACAGTGTCACTCCAATCTTTTTCTTCAGATTGTAAGCTTTGTTCTGATTCAGAATGTGCCACCATGGTGTGAAGTTACTGTTTGTAAGATGGTTAAACAAGTCACAGAAATAAGACAAAAAGACAGTAAAACAGACTGGGGAGGAGTGCTGAGTGAAATGCTCTTGTGTACTCAGTACCTGGTGATATATCCAAAATGTTTGTATTACTAAGGCATGAACATGTGACCATCCTAAGTTTTGTTCCTAGATGTGAGGGGTTGCAGCAAAATGAAGGAAACCCTTATCTGGATGAGATCTTGGACATGCTGACGTGCCTTACAATCTGTGGAAAAACTGAACTGAAAGTTTCTGGCAATATTGTACACCCTCAATTGCCTCACTTTGATTTTGAACGGACACGGTCTTCTGGTACAGTATATATATATATATATATATATGTGTGTGTGTGTGGCTATGTAGGTGGATCATAGACAAATTAAGGTCTATTCATTATGTGTCTTCAGATAGAGGAAGGAGTATGAGATGTCATCTTCTAATCTATGTGCTTAACACTGCAGGAGCCTGAATGCTACCTACATCAAACTGAACTGACTGTGTCAGCTGTAGGGTCTGATTCAAGGTTGAGAACATGTCCCCCAGTTACACCACTTGTGTCTGTGACTCTATTTCCACTCTCAGACATGATTTAACGTTATAGTTATGGTGCTTGCAGTCTTAAATAGTACTGATGTAAAAATAATCTCATCTGGCTTTATCCCACAGGAATGACAGTGAAGAACCTTCAGGCTTTTCAGGTGTTGCAGTCCATTTTCCAGAAAAGTAATGATCAGTACCTGTGCGGAAGAATCTTGGCAGCAATTGGTACCATATGGGCCTGGGACACGGTGAACTTCTTTCTTCTGGAATGGACACTACAACCTATCAACCAGTTTACTGATATAATCCATTTCAAACCTCACCCAATCCAAGTCCAGTTCTTCAGACTGGTGGAGTCCATAGTGCTAGACCTGTCCTATGTCCCCCATGAAATTTTGAAGAAGGTTCAGTATTTGATAAAGGAAAACATAGTGCCATTCTGCACCTTAACAGCTCTCCGGTGCCTCCTCAGCATGACCAGGAAGGACCTGTTATTCAGTGACATATTTCGTGACTCTGGGCTCTTAGGTCTACTGCTGGCACTTTTGAGGAAGCAAGCCAAGATCCTGAGGAAGTCAGGTACAACTTAATGTCATTCACAATGACTGTTGAAGAAGACAGATCAATGAATGAAGAAATTAATTAATCACTTCCTACAGTCTGTACATTTTATGTACTGAGTAGCTATACTTTGTCCGCAAGACAACTGGCCTAATTTTGATATAGTAAGCTGGGTCCTGTCTGAAATCTTAGCTGTTCATCATTCTATTCACTACCTTAAACAATTCCGGGCTATACTTCACCAGTATATGATGAAATATTCTGGAAGGTACCATTCAGCCCACATTTGGAAACCAGTCTCAATTTGGGATTCTCTAGCATACCAGCTTGAAAGTAGAGGAAGAAAGTGTTTTCCTCTGAAAAAAACACTTAATCCTGAGGATTGATGATAGAAAGCAGTTTCTTGAATTTTGGCCATATATTACTCACAGTTACCATGCATTGTCATCTAATATAATTATCTCCTATTATGAAAACAGGAAGGTAATATTCCTGGTGTGGTAGTTGTGGGGTACAGCTGACTTGGGGACAGACTTGCATATTTAAAAATTTATAACTGCTATTTTAAAGAAAGAACAATGCATGATAACGTTTTCAGTATTGTATAAATTGGGAAATGTCTTTAAATTTCAGTTCAGTAGTTGTTTAGTAAAGGGGGAGGGACCCAAAGTACTAGGTATAACTTCTGGTGCAGTAAGCACAATTGAATTATTTATACATATTTATTCCAAGCAGCAGAAGTTCCGGAATGCAGACATCCATTACCTGAAAGGACACTTAGATTTGCATTCTTGATTATCAGAGAACTAGTTTTGTACAAGAGTATTTAGATAAGGATTGTCAAGATAAATACTGAGGTTCTTGAAAACTTACCTTCTGGTTATGGCCTGGTGCATAGGGGCTTTCTTCTGTCTTTGCATTAATTTCACTGCTTTAGATCACTTGGTGATCTAAATTTTATAGATTAAGTGGTTGAACAGCTATGTAATTTGTAAATTCAGACAGACAGACGAAGAGGGACAGGTGGGAAGACACTGTGTGAAGTGATCACTCCTTCCCTCTTTTAGTTTCCAGAAATTTAGCCTGCAAACTTCAAGACATTTAGATCTAAAAATAACCTACCTTACACTGTCTGGTCCCAGAAATATTTGCCTTTGAACATCCAGGGAATTTCTGCTTTTCACTTCTATTTTAGGTGTTTAAGTATTCCCTGTTGCTATAATACCACTTCACTGCTCATAATCTGTAATGTTCTTTTATTTCTGTGTGTTCCTACAAGGTATCACTAAACAAGTAACTCTACATTAGTTGGGAAGTGGAAACACCACTATTACCAGTATTGCCTATAGTTATGCAGGAGAGCTGGGCTGCAGAGCATAGAATTAGACCTGTGTTTCTGAATCCCAGACTAGACCCTGATGACTAGACAATGCCCTGTCTGTATTTTGTTGCTCATTTTAGGGTTTGAGTAGCCTGTAAGTAATATTTAAGAGAAAAATAGAATTTGCTGGAGAATTGGTTTTCCTTTTTGGTTTAATATATTTTTGCTACAGTTAAACATGTCCTGTATAAATTGTATTACAACTTTTAATATACTGACAGCTGGAACCCATCTGGTTGGTCTTGAAGGAAGCACAGAGAAGGAATTAAATACTGTGATGCTGAAGATGGTGGCTGCCCTTACAGTGAGGTCTGTGAGGAACACTGGTAAGAAATGACATATGACTGCATTACCTTTGTGATATTTAGTAGGAAGTGGCCACAATGCTTCTTAAGGAGCACCAACAGATTTTATGATTCTTGTTTCAGTGAGAAGTGGAGAACAAAATCTAGAAGTGTAGAGATAATAGTCTAACCCACGAAGAAACATGGCAGATTGCTATGGCTTGAGCTCAGAGGGCTGAGTACCAGGCAGCTGCTCACTCCCCGCTTCCTCCTCAGGACTGGGATGAAAAAAATAAAACAAAAGGCTTGGAAATCGAGATAAGAACAGGGAGAGATGACTTATGCATTATGATCACAGGCAAAAGACACACTTCTTAGGGGAAGAAAAAGAACATACATTTAATTCAGACACTAAAACCAACAACACCATTTAACAGACAGAGTAGGACAGTGAGACGCATTACCACATCTTAAAAATGCCTTTCCTCCACCCCTCCCTTCTTCCTGGGCTCAGCTTTACTCCTGATTTCTCTATCTCCTTCCCCCCAGCAGCACATGTGGACAGGGAATGGGGGTGGGTGGGTGGTGGTGCAGCCAGTCCCACTGCTTCTTCCTCCTCAGTGTGTGTGTGGGGGGGACTTACTGCATTCTTCTTCTGCTCCAGCGTGATTCCCCTCACAGGAGACAGTCCTCCATGAACTTTGACATTAATCCTTCCCATGAGCCACAGCTGTGGTGTGGTCCCCCTGGAGTGTAGCAATCCTCCCAGTGCCTACCTATAACAGTGGGGGCTTCTTGCCACAGAGTACCAGCCTTCTTTAGTTGCAGTCACCTGCTCTGATGTGGGGTCCTCCACAGGCTGCAGGTGGGTCTCTGTTTCACCATAGCCCTCCATGGGTGGCAGGGAGGTGGCCCTGCCATCTCACCTTGGGCTCCAGGGAAGCTCTGTACCTGCACACCTCTCCCAGTTCTGCTCCTTTCTTCCACTACCTCAGTGTTTGCACAGATATCCTCCTTGCAACTCCTCCACACAACTCTTAATTCCTCTTCCCAGGTTCCCCTTCCTAAACACATTATTGCCAGGCACAGCCACTGTTGCTAACTGGCTCGGCCCTGGTGCAGGGGTGGGTCTGACTTGGAGCCAGGGGAGCTTTGAGAAGCTTCTCACAGGGGGCCACCACTGTAGCCCTCCCCTCCTACCAACCCCCACCCCCCCGCCAAATCCAGCACACAGATATTCTCATCCTGCATAATGAGCCTTATCCATCCCAGTAGTCACCCTGCTTCCCTCATCCATGTGGATACTCCTGAAGTGTTTACATGGAAAACACAGAACCACCTTGTAGAAAACAAAGCTGTGTGTGAGAGTTCTGTGTATTGTTTGTTCATCCAGTTTTCTTCCATGGTATCTGTTATTTGAAATCTTGATGGTATCAGACACATGCTGAGAAACACTCATACATTTAGCACTGGCATACTTAAGAGCTGTATGTGTGGGGATTCTTGTGGAACATAGTAATATAGAAGTGAACTCTTCTGAATACTGGAATCACTTAATTCACTCTTGAATCCTAGAATCATCATGACTGCAGCATCTTACACAGTTCAAATATATCACAAACTAACAAACAGTCCTCTTCATAAACGAGAGAGAAGTTTAAGTTATAAACTAATAAGGCATCTTTTCCTTTGCATTCATTATTTTACTGGGAGGCTGTCATCTCTGATGATTAGAAACCATGGTCATCCAGTCATTTTATGCCTAGTTGTAGTTGTGCCATTCAGTTTACATTATCTTTAGCATAATCAGCTCTTCTTGCCTCTTCTGCTGTATTTGTAGAAATATGGTACTTCACACCAACACTGGAAATCTGTCTGTGAAAACTACAAGTAAAGGATAGTAACTAACAAATGTTACTGTGTTTGTCCCCAGTTGTTCTGAAGGACTATGGAATGGTGCCGTATATTAAGATATTTTTGGATGATGAGTGCTACAGGAGTGCTACTCTCAGCATCTTGGAGCAGCTATCAGTCATCAACTATGAAGAATATATGAGCATTATTATTGGGGCCCTCTGTTCTTCTACTCAAGGGGAACTGCAGCTGAAACTAGATCTGCTGAAGGTAATTATTGTGGCTTTCCACTTGGGTATTTTTTTTAATGAAAACTGCTTGGCTTGTGGCAAATTGCTCTTAATCTCATGCCTAGCACTGTTTTTTCCAGAAAGATAAGTACAAAAGAAAAAAGAGCCATGGGCCAGTTTTTGATTCTGGTAAATTGCATGCTTTTATTTTTAGTGGCATGTGTGTGGTCAACACCTTCATTAAGTATCAGATTGTGAAGTATTTTGGGGACTTGAATAGTAATGCAGGACGGGGAAATGGAAATGGCAAAGGGCACAGTTGTATGAACAGTTCTATGTAACTTGACAGAGAAAGGAGGAAAAAATGTAAATGCAAGTGGAGACTGATGTGGAGGGAGGATGTGAGAAGAGCCAAACAAGTGAGATTGGAAGGAGCAGGGTAGGCACGAGATGATCAACTTGATCTGATAAACTTCCAGGGTTGAAACTTTACTGTCCATAATTTTGTCATCTCTTGCATAGGCCAGTGTCATGGAAAAAGAGATGTGAGATGATGGAAAGGAGGAGTCTTATGAATGTTTGGAGGGAGGAATCAGAACTATTCATATCCTCTGTTGTGTTTATAGAGGGTCTGATCCATAAACAATGAAGCAGGAGAAAGAATGAGTGTGCTTTACTTTGGTTTAGATCACAGGCATCAAATGGAAAAGCAGCTGTGTTCTAAGCACTAATTTAAAATTTCATTCTACCTTCTTTACCAAGTGTGAACTGAGTTCACCTTTCAGCACAATACAGCAGCATATTCTGTAATAAAAGAACCATGTTACTTTAAAAAAAAAAACCCCAAATATGACAAAGTTTAGTGTTTCAAATCAAAGATATAAACTTTAACAATATTTGTGGAAAAGTTGAGTACAGTGTCCAAACTAATATGAAAATGAATGCAGTTTCAGTGTCTAATTTTGACAAATGATAACTGTATTAAAGCATAATGTAAGCAAATGAATTTATTATCTACAACCATTGGGACTGTGATTGTGTTACACACAAATTCAGATTGATTTGCTAATATATATTTAGCTGTTAAAGCCTGAGCCCAAATGCAATTAGCACTGCTGTATTCCAGCATAGCACGTGGACAATTATGAGGAATAACAAATAATGGAATGTGAAATAAATTCTGTTAAGGTTAACTGAGTTAGGGGGTTTCCAGCAGACATCAGTTTCATAGATTCAAGACAGAGGAATACTAACTCATAGGCAATTACATTCTAACTGAGTTAGAGCTGAAGGAAATGTGGTTACTGTTGACCTTCTCTGAAATGTGTTAAAGCCATCCTGATAACTTCAACTCTTGAGTTATTAAATTTACTCTCTGTTCTGAAGTCTCTGCCTGGTTTGATACATTATCATGCAAAATTGAATGACTAATAGAGTTCTCCCTCCCCCTCCAGTTCTGCTAACTCTTTCTGTACAGTCCTAGATCCTGTTACAGGGAGATATATTTATGTTGGAAACTGTTCCTCTTCAGCAGGTTGTGAAGTGAAGCTCTTTCACTGGATATCTGTTGGGAAACTTTAAAATTAGCCTTTTCCAATGTGAAAAGATACAGCCTCAAATCTGAAAGGTCCCCCCATCATATTTTCAAAATGAATTGTGCAACATCCCCAAAATATGGGATGGGTTATACAGTAGACTGTTTCCTTGCAAACTCTTTTTCTCAGTAATTTTACTTCTACCACTATAACTCATAATAACTTTTCTTACATTTGTTTTAAAATGGCAAGCCTATAGCATTCTGAATTTGCAGGTAGTGTAGGTTGGTTTTTATGCATGTGTAATATACACTTACAACCTGCTTTAAGCCCACTGAAGTTAGAGAAAATCTAATGACTTCATTATCTTGAGATCTGACTCTTCATGGCTTTTTTCCTCCAAAGTGTTGTGCAAACTTCAAAAATACCTCTGCTGAGAAAGTGAATTATTATTGCCTTTCTTAATGAGGAGAGCCTGCTGCGGGCAGTATTCTTTGGGCCATCATTTGTCACTGCTTTTTTGGAAGGGGTCTGCGCAGTTATGTGAGCAAAAGTCTCATGTGGCTCCTCATGTGTATTCAGGGCTGTAGGAGGACTTGCCTATAGAGAGCTGCGACTTCTTCTTCTCAGTTTCTGTATGAAGTTATTTATACTTTAATCTCTGCTTTCATTTATTTAAGGCAAAGGCAGATTTCTTGAGAGAGTCTGAGAAGACTGATGAAAGAATAGCCTAAGATCTGAAACTACTTCTGGCCAAACTAACTAGGATATGTAATGCAGTCAGTGGAGTTAAATCCATCTGGCAGCCAGTCACAAGTGGTGTTCCTCAGGGCTCGGTGTTGGGACCATTTCTGTTCAACATCCTTATTGATGATCCTGATAAGGACATAGAGTGTCTCATCAGTACGTCCGCAGATGACACCAAGTTAAGTGGGAGTGTTGATGTGCATGAGAATAGTGAGGTTCTACAGAGAGACTTGGATAGATTGGATCGGTGGCCAACATTAACAGGATGAACTTCAACAAGGCCAAGTGCCAGGTTCTGCACTTGGGCTCCAACAACCCCATGCATTCCTACAGGCTTGGGGAGATGTGGCTGGAGCTGTCTGGAAGAGAAGGATCTGGAGGTTCTAATTGACAGGCAGCTGAACATGAGCCAGCAGTGTGCCCAGGTGGCCAAGAAAGCCAACAGCATCCTGGCTTGTATTAAAAATAGTGTGACCAGCAGAAGTAGGGAGGTGATAGTCCCCCTGTACTCTGCACTGGTGAGGCCACACCTGAGTATTGTGTCCAGTTTGGGGCACCTCAATACGAGAGAGATATCGAGGTGCTGGAACAAGTGCAGAGGAGGGCAGTGAAGCTGGTGAAGGGCCTGGAGAACAAATCCAATGAGGAGCGATTGAAGGAGATGGAACTGTTTAGTTAGAGGAGAAGGCTGAGGGGAGACCTCATGACTCTGTACAACTACCTGAAAGGACATTGTAGAGAGGTTGGTGCTGGTCTCTTCTCACAGGTAATTGGTGATACAACAAGAGGGAATGGCTTTAAACTGCAACAGGGGAGGTTCAGACTGGACATAGGAAAAAATTTTTCATGGAAAGAGTGGTCAGTGGAATAGGCTGCCCAGGGACGTGGTGGAGTCACCATCCCTGGATGTGTTTAAGGGTTGTTTGGATGAGATGTTGGGGGATATAGTGTAGGGGAGAGCTTTGTAGAGTAGGGCTGATGGTTGGACTCGATGATCCCAAGGGTCTTTTCCATCCTGAATGATTCTGTGAAATTTGATTTCTTTGCTTATTCCTGTGAGCACTATTCCCTGCCTGTCAGGCTGACTCCATGGGTTGCTCCTGGGGGTGCATTCAAATCTTGGTTGTTTGACTCATTGGGTACATGGGGGAAGAGAGGAGGAGAAAAGTTGTGCAGCAGTGACCTTTACTTTGACCATTTTTTTTTTCTTCAAAGAGTGAAATTTCGGTGAAATAATTTTGGTACAAACTTGGAATTTTAAAATATTCTAAAGCTTCTTTATCCCTTGGCTTAAGTGCTTCTTTTGCCTCCTTTCTTCCCAATGTTTGTAGTCACTCCTGAGAGTACTGGAGAGTCCCAAGAGCCATTCAGCTTTCAGAACCTGCAGTGGATTCAATGGACTCCTGTCACTTCTCTCAGACATGGAAGGTGCACTGCAAGACCCTCCATCTGGGCTGTGGACAGTAGTTGGACAGAATTGCATATTGGAGCTTGTTTTCTACACGCTCCAGGGGATAACAGCAGCTCTACACCTGGACCCTGTCAACAGCAACTTCTTCCAGAGAAATGGTCTCTTTGAAAAGATGTCAGAAGATCTCGGGTCACTTGGATGCTTCTGGGCACAAGGGGAATGGCAAATCGGTCCAAGTCTTGAGAAGACAAGGACATTTGCAGAATTCTTGGATGCAGCTTTTTGCTCTTCAGAACCTTTCCCAATGTGGCTAAAGAACTGCATATGGATTCTGCATTTTCTTGACCACATGGTCAAAGGAACCATTCATGTGGAGAGCTACTTCAAGGAGAGAAAGCCAGAGATGGGAGAGGCATCAAGGGATGACCAGGAGGGATCCCAAGCTCAAGAAGAGCATCCCGTTGCTTTCAAAAGACCAGGCAACAAATCACCCGGCTCTGCCTATAGGCTATGGCAAAACACTGAAGAGAAGTAAGTCTTTATTTACTGCAGGAGATACAATAGTAAGACTTATATCTGTGTTTTGTATGATAGTAAACTGAGGTAATCTGTGACATAACCTGCCTAGAACAAGCAAATCAGTGCCACAGTCCCAAATACCAGGCCTCCAGACAGCAGAAATCACCTCTCTTTGAAAGGTAAATGATGGTTAATATTGGGGCATGGGTGCTCAGTGGAGCAGTGGGACACACAACCCTGACAGTTGCAGAGTTTGTGCTGAAGGTTCTGACACATGCAGTGTGGGAGCAGGAATGGCCTCTAAGGAAAGGGTTGCTGGGACTTGAAGCTTTAGTCTCTGCTTGAATCTGCCCTGATCAATTTTGACTTTTTCAATTATATGGAAAGCTGTTTCCAGCTACCTGATACATTAAAAATAAAAACTATTTTAAGTTATTTTAAATGCTCCCACATGCATGTGTGTCCAGGCATGCACACTCTCACTTATTTACTCATCCAGCTGAAACAGAAAATTGGAAAATAATAGTAATGCTGCCTTCCTCATATAATGAAGATTTATATCAAAACATATATCCTTTGCAAGAAGGAAAGGCTGTGCCAGAAGTCAACATAGCTGTCAGCTATGAATCAATTCTGAATAACTTGCATTTCATAACTAGTGAGATCTTCTGCCCGTTCATGTGTCTGTAGCTTTATCTTGGATCTCTCAGTCCTTTTCTCGAAAATGTTTCTGGTTGGAGTTATGCTTAAAAAGGCTAAGTTTATAACTGAGATTCTTTCAGCCCTTATTGTAGGTTATTCCACAGTCATCTTCCAGGTTTAAAGACTAAGTCATTAAGTCTGCCACTTGTAGCTACCAGTCACTGAAGTTGGCAGAACTTTTGTTCCCTGAGTACTGAGGCAGATAGTATTTCTGGTCATAGTTGTACCTGTTTGAAGCAACTAGAAGAACCTGCAGTAGATTTATTTGTTCCTTGTGCAAATGATTTTAAAATAGTTGTGGAGATGTTTGCTCCCTGTCACCACTTTTGAAATTACACTGGAAGCTTCTGGTTAGATACTCAGTGCTGGGGAGAGGATTTGGTGGCTCAGGAGGAATGAATACTCTTTTCAAAGTAGATCTTCCTAGCCCCATTTGGGAGAACATGGGTCAATGTTCAAAGGATGTATGGATGGATGGTGGTTGTGAGAAGTTTTAGATTGTGTGTGTATAAGAGAGGCTCAGGGAAGATAAGGGAGCAAGAGTAGGTCAGTGCTCAGAAGGGTGTGTCTCTGTCTTCTGCTTTCTCAAGATACTAGATCTGAAACATAAAGCAAGTCTTCCTAGGTGCTTGTGTTGTTTTGCCTGCTGTGCTGCGAGGCTGTGCAGTAACTGAATGAATAATGCTTGTGGAGAAATTAATCATGTAGTTTGGGATCCATTTAGTTCACAGTGTCTGGTTTGGGATAGTTTACTTTGGTTCTGGGATTTGAAGGCATAAAAGGAAGCCAGATTAGCTAGAGATGGCTGGAGAGTGTCCAGAAGTCTATGCAAACACAGCAGGGGAACATGTACCAGCAAGCTGTCAATCTTTAGGTCCCACAGCCTGTATCTTTTTCCAGAAGTAAATTTTCTGAAAATAAAAATAAGAAATCATGTTCCCAGAGTTTCTGCAAGCCTGTGGTTCCCCTGATGCAGCTTCCTCTTAGCTGTACTCCATGCTCACATTTCCTCCTGAAGAAGGCTTCAGCTTGAAATAGGAACTTGAGAGCAGTCAGTGTAGGTGGCCTGTGATGCCCCATCCTGCAACATGTATTTTACATCCTCAAAGAGAGGGAAAGGAAATGATCTCACGAGAGCCTATGACTAAGACACAGGAAAATCAGCATTTTAACTGGACAATATTCTAGCCCCTTACACTGTCCTGTGGTCAATCATGCTGTAAGCTGCTGAGCCACAGGGGAATCGACCCTTTCATTCCCAATGAAAAACAGCCCTCTGTGTTCCTGCTCCTGCATTAACGTTTGAAATACTTTCTGTGACAGGTGGGGTCTCTATTTTTCCTTTTGCTCCTGGTGATTAGAGATACCTTGCTGCAAGCTATGTTGACTGAGGCTGATATCTCTTTGGGAAAGAAGCCCCTCTTCATGCCCACCCTAGCAGAATGGCTGCTGCAGCTGCTGTTACCACAGACTCACTGCACTAATGGCTCTTCAGGTTCTTTGCAACATCTCATTTTGTCCCTCTTATTTGTCTTATTTTTAAGTAGTAAAAACCCAGTGCAAAATGGGTTTGGGATTCACACCATGATATTGGTGGGGTAGATGGAGTGGAATCATGGGGCTGGCTGGATAGGTTTGAGGCAGAAGTGGGAGAGATGGGATATTTGCAAGATTGGGGAGTTGGTACATGAAGACAGCTTTTGTACAAAGATAAGCCAGAAAATGAGGGCCTCTTGGAAAACCACAGAGAAGACTGGAGATAAGGATTATATAATATTCTTAGAGGGGAGCAAGTGTGCAGTGCTGGCGAGGAAGCTGAGGTATAGTTCAGTACCTCTGGATTTTCCTTCTTTGTTCTTCCTTCTTAACAGCCCTGGAGAATGCTAAACCTGCCAGGCAGTGCTCAGAAATAAGAAAACATCTAATTTTAGAAATGGCAATGTCTTAACCATTTTGTGATTTTATTTATTTTTACAAGATCACTTCCTATTACTGTCTTCTGATACTCACATTTTGTTAGCTTACATTTTACCTTTACTACACATTATATTTCTCTGTATGAAGGAAGATTTTGAGGTTCGGAAAAAACCGTATTTCTTCAGTGCCCAGGTCTTCTGGAAGACTGCTGTGTCCTAGGAGAACTGGACACACTGCCTGGCAATGTATTTTTACAGTGCTAGAGATGGAAGTTTGATTTAAATCAAAAGTTTGGGAAGTCCTTGAATACATCAGCTTAGGCTAAAAATGAACTTGCTCTAGGGAGCACAGCTGCAGCAGAAAACAGACTGAAATTTCGATTCTATTGATTCTGTTGGGTCTGGATTTTTCTCTTTAAAGGTGGGGGAGATGGGAGGAGAGCGTATTTTCAGCATGTACTTTTTTCTTGTTTGACATTTAAAAACTCACCCACATTCACGTCAAGTACAGGTCTATGTGTCCACACTGGAGCCACTGCAGTAAGTATTTATACCAGATATGATTTTGATTCATTCCACAGAAAATACTGCAGATGAACAATTTCTGTGAAAGTATTTCTTGAGGGTGCAGTAAGAATTATTTGTCACTGTGTGGCAGTATGCTACACATTACTTGCTGCCCTGATATATTACATGAGCCTTTTTTGGAAATGGCTAACATGTTAATTACAACCTCTTTACCCTCCTTTAGGTCCCTTGTAAAAGTTTGGCGGTTATTTTTTATGCTCAGTCTTACTTGTACCCTTTGTTTTATATGGTCCATAAAGCATATTGTTTTGGTTTTTTTTGTGTTTTTTTTTTTTTTCCAGTTAAAGTACAGCTGTTAGATGTTGCCTTTGCTTTTCTCATGAGATGTATTTGGGACAGTTTTTTCTGACAGTGCACATCACAACTCCAGTTTAGAGGTGCACCCAGAATGGCTGATGATACACTGAACATAAGCCTGCAGTGTCTAAACTTGACTTACTGCTATGCTGTGGCTTCATCTTTGAGGTATATCTGACCTCTAGACTGCGTCATGGGATAAGCAGATCTCTGTGGTAACTTGGATGCCTCAGTTCCTTCCCATGCCTGAATGTACAAAGGTGATATGTGGCAAAAATGAAAACTGCTGGGGAAGCACAGATGTTTAAATTCCTTTTATTACTTTAGGCAGATTCTGGTGCTGGAAGGGAAGAGTGGTATACTGATTTTGTCAAGGCTCTCTCACCTGTGCTTATTGCTATTATGGTTTGAAAGTATTGAAGTTATTGTCTGTCCAAAGTTACAAACTGCTTGAAAATAGAAAATATAACACTAACTCTGGGCTGATGCACCAGGGAGATCCCTTTGGTTGTCTGTTTTCTGTACTGTAAGTGCCTTCAAAGGCAAAGTTTGTTTCAAGAGGCTGCTGCACATCTTTGAATGTGCAGGTGTGAGCTCATGGGCAGGTTACGTCCTGTGTTTGTTACTCTAAGGAAGCTTCCAGCTGTTCCAGGTCATCTGTATTGTTTGCTTAGTCTCAAACGCTAAGCCTGGTTACTGTTGGGAGGATTTAATGCTGTACTCCACAAGAAAGTTGTTGGACACCCTTTGCTGTTTTTAGTTATAATTATGATAAGTCTTATGTGTCTTTTTCCTTTAGGGGAGAAATGGGAGACTGTGCCATTGTACATCCAGGTGCTGTCTGTGTTATGGTGAGGTTGCTGCCAAAGCTGTACAAAGAAGGACACTCTCAGGTGAGTCTGAACATACCAAAGTGTCGTCTAAACAGTATCTGCTACTTTTCTGTAGTTTCATTTCCAGGAATTACTTTGCAGGTGTGGAAGTACTCAAATTTACCTAGAACACTGGCAGGAGAAACTGCAAATTTCACTGAGACAACAGATACAAGAACAACAAAGGCTCTTGGCTATCAGTTAGACTAAGTGTTTCTATACCTGTTTTATGCAGTGCATGATCTTGGTCCCAGAATACTTACTGCAAATGTGCAAGTGTAGAAGTCCCTTGAAAATTGTTTAAAATATTGCTAATAGACCTAGCTAGCAGAAAAGTCTGCTCTTTAGGCCTAATGGTCCATAAACTTTCAATGCAGCTTAGAATCTGCTTTGCTTTGTCAAACCTTCCATACACAAAGCCACTCTGAACAAGCATATTGCCTATATTGTATCTGCTATCTGGTCCGAATACAGCTAAAGTACATATGGAGGGATTGAAATAAAACCAGATTGTTCATCCAGAGTTATGGAAGGTGGGAATGCAACTAACTGCTGGCACATCCCAACTCTGTGTAGCAGAACCAAGCCATCAGCTAGTGAGATTTTGTTAATTACAGTAATTAATTTCTGAAAAACAAGTAGAATGGTTAATTGGATGAGAGAGTGTCATCAAGAAACGATCGGAGTTGGCTCTAGGGCTGAGCTCTATGAGAGAGAAAGCCTCTCCGTCCCTCAGTAGATGGCAGTATTCTTAAAAATATGAAGGACTAGAGCACAAGTCCCTGCAATTTCAGTTATATATTTAAGTGCGTTCATCTTTTCTTCCTTTCTTACTCCTTTTCTCTTGGTCAACAAGAAATTATTACTGATAGTGTTTGTTTAGTATTGCTGTTGTGAATAGGATTGCCTTAGGTAAAATGGGACCACTGTTATGCGGGGCCTTGAATCAGACTGTGTCTAGGAGTTAACACATGTCCTGAAGAGTTTTTCATTAAATGACTCACAAAAGGGATGTAGGAAAAACAGAACTTTTCTAGATAATTCTATTTAAAAGTGGTTGAGAGAATGAATGGAAACTCATGTCCCATAGCTTGGGCAGCTCACTGGTGCTGCCAGTTAGTGACACAAAAAGGCAGACTTTAGTACCCTTAATCATAACATATACCACTGCTTGAACCCTTGTGCAATGAGATGCTGCTAGGAACATGTGAGACAGGCAAGATCTGATGCAAAAGGTGGACCTTAATGGTTAGTGAAAAGGACCTACTTGGTAGAGGGATAATAACTGAAGGAATTTATCTTTAATAGATATATTCTGTCCCAAACAGGGTACTGGTACTATTCTTTAGTTTTAGTTTTAGTGCAACAGTGTTTGACAAATATATGAGAGATTAAATAATTTCTTTGTGGATTAAGCTTTTTTACTGCAGACTTTCGTTCAAAAATCTGAAGGGGCTTCTTGCTCTGAGTTTTAAGACTAAGTCA
This sequence comes from Athene cunicularia, assembly GCF_003259725.1. Lineage (NCBI taxonomy): Eukaryota > Metazoa > Chordata > Aves > Strigiformes > Strigidae > Athene > Athene cunicularia. The sequence goes on from NW_020799105.1 coordinate 6,527,815, forward strand.
AATAGTACACTTCTTAGGAGCAATAGTCAAGAACAGACAGTAATTCATCTCTTATCTGCTTGATTTAGTGTTGTGATAGATCTTTTAAGACCAGGTATTTAGAAGTAATCTGGAAAAATCTTTGAAATCAGTTCGGGTCATCTGCAAATCCTTTGCTTTCACAGAAATGCCAACAAGGAAGCACTGCTTTACAGAAACATTAATTGAACTCAGTAAAATTAAGCTACTTTCATTCTGACCCTCAGAGATAATATTAATTTCCTGTCAAATTTGCAGCTTCTCAGTGACCTTTGTCAGACTCAAGGAGTAACAAGCATAAGCAATGTTGAGCCTGTCAGCATAGAAAAAACAGCAACAGACAGTAAACCAGGTGGTCTTACACTTCAGCCATTTCTTCTGACTATCTAGAATGACAATTAAAAACTGAGGAGAATACATTTGTGGTAGTATATGACTGACATTCCTAGGTATGATAAAAAATCATTTGAATGTCATATGGGTATGTAAATTTGCTTTAAAGCCTTAAAACTCCCTAAGAGACAGTCTTTGAGTCAGTAAATTGTATTTAGAAGATACTGTTCATGCATGGGACTGGTACTAAGCCAGTTCCTATCAGACTGTATACAGCTTGACCAAGTACAAGGTGGATTTCCCTTTTATTAATATGCTGCCTGTTCAGTGATGAAAGATGGCATTGTCACATGTTTCAAAAACTAAGTAAAGTGAGACAGGTTAACATCCATTTTAAATGTGGCTCAGGGTATTCACAGGGGGTTTTCTACCTCAAAAAGAAAGAAATTTCCCCTCAGACATCTCTCATCCTTGTCTGGCATTTGGAACTATGACTTTTAAGACTCAAACCATGATTCAGTTCTGTGTCATCATTCTGGTATGTTTCTTGTGAGTACAGACAAAAAAAAAATCCGTACATAATTAATTATGTAAATTACCTATATTTTTATTTAAAAATATTATTGCTTCCACAGCTGGATTTGTACTCTCTATTTTTATCCATGTCTCTCCTATGATGAACTGCTGTCATATTCACTGTTGTAAAACATTGTGCATCAATAAGGACTTTGCACCTTTTTAAAAGACCTTTATCCCTATGTTAAATTTAGCCTAAACTAGTTGTTTCACTGTAGATGTTAACAGCATAACACTTTCCAAGTATTTGAGCTTCTTAAAAATGTAAATTCTTTCTAAACTGAAAAGGTCTCCGACATAGTTACATATGGCCCACAGAACATTTGAGATGTCTGCCTTTAGATTTATATTACTAATGTCACTGCTAATGTAACTGTTAATATCACAGTGAATTCCTAAATTACTGCACTGCATTATCTGCACAAGGAAATTCTTCAGGTATTTGGCCAGAACTTCATCTCCCTTTGTGTTGTGTAGCCAAGGCTTTGGGAGAAAGGAAAGGAGAATAGAACAGAACTCTGGCAGGAGGAAGGGGACTAGAAACACCCTGGCAGGTGGATCCTTTAGCCTGCACTGGTGGCTGAAGGTCAGTTCTTTCCCCTGAGCACTTCTCTGCAGGCTTTCCTCCAGCCTTGTCTCCTGGGGGATTTTCTTTGCTGAGCCTGATTACAGCACAACATTTTTTTTTAAAGAAAATGCACAGCCTGTCTACATGTTCTTTTCCAAGGTTATTTTTGGGCTTTTAGTAAGAAGTTTGTTTGTTCATTGATCAGCCCAACTTCTGAAGCTTTCACTGTTTATACAGACCAAGCAATTTTCTTCCTGTGGTTCCAACCCCACAGCCTGCCCTTTCATTTGTCCTGTTTCTCTTGCTGTTCACTTTCTCCTTAAAAAGAAGACAGTACACTAAAATCTTGGTAACATACCCTGGATTGAAGAGACAGGAGGTCTGCCAAAAATCTATTGCTAACTATACCAAAGATCATGTAATGATATCTTTTATAATGTGGCACACAGTGACAGCTTTGCCTTTCTCTCAGGTGTCTGTTGAACATTGTATTATAGCACTGCACAGTAGCTTAGAAAAATTAGGAGACACTGCATTCTGCTAATACTGTGGGGAAAAAAAACACTGCAACTGAATGTAATTTGGTGAGCAAGAGGTCTGTCAGGCCACCAGAATTAGCAAAAGGTTTCTTAACATTACAAAGAGATTTTGATGCTTGGCTTCAAATGGTCAAGACTTGCTAGTGTATTTTCTCTAGAAGGCAATAGTAGCCCTGGTGGGAGGAAAGCTCGGTAGCTTCTCTTACACAGGAGCTGTACCAAGGGGAACTGTGAAAAGCCTGATGGAGGTGATAACATTTATGTGGTGCATTTAAGTAGAAACACTTCACACAGTTCATAGTGCTTTCTTCCCTGTCTACTTGTAAAGAATGCGCGAACACAAGTTATTCTGCAACTTCTTAAAACCCAGTTATATAAACTGTCAGCTAATTAAGTTTTACTTGTTAAGGTCAGTGGGTGACAGTTAATCTGCAAAATATTGTAATAGAATGGGAACGTGCTGGCAGCTGGGAACTGTGCATCAGGAATTTGAGGAGTCATACATGTATTAATTCTTTATTTTTCATAACATTAAGGGAAAAAAATTGTACGGATGATTTTCAGAAGCAACTCAAACTCTACAGGCAATGGGTTTTAAGCTGATGGATGTGTACACTTTCTTTTGAAAGCATGACTTTAAAATTCTAGGTCACTCAACTTTTTGAAAGTGCTACTTTTGATGTCTTGCTTTCTACATTAGTAAAACTAAATCTCTGTGATATGTTAGAAAGTTAATTCTGATGTTCTATTTCAAGTAAGAGGTGCTCTGAGATTGAAAAGTAAGTTTGCTTTTTGCAATTGCACACAGAATTATTGCTGTATCATTCTTAAACCTAAGGAAATTAACATCCTTTTGCAGTGAACCCACACTGCCAAAGGTTCAATGTTTTTGCACATCTTGAATGTAACATAATCATTTTGAAGAATAATAATGGGTAATTAAATTCAGATGCCAAGTCTTGAAACTATGGGCTCTTAGGAGCAAGAATCTGGGAACTACTTAAGCAGACTGGGCAAATTGCTAGGTGACATTTTGCCCTTAACTAATCTGAGGCAGAGCTGTGAGCCCAACTACATTCTAACTGCACCTTCAATATCCTGATTCATGGTGCAAGTTATATGTGTTAGGAAAATCAATCCATGCATATAGAAACATACAACCTGGTTTCTTGGCCACCATTAATATTTCCATTAAAATCTCATTTTACTGGAACTAAGGTCCATGAAAGCAACACATTTTATTCAAAACAAGGCAGTACTGGTATTGACAAAGCTGCTAAGCTAATGAAAACAATCAATTTTTTTGTATGCCATTATGCTTTTATTGGATTTATTTTGAAGTAAACCAGTAGGTTCATGTAGTCAAAACCTGCGTCCTTCTTTGTTTTCTCATGGTTTTATATATCTACTTTCCTATCCAGTCAAAAATGGAGTAAAATAGTAATTAAAAGAACCCAAAAGTCATGAGTGAGGTTGTGATACACTGTAACAGTGAGTGTCTCTGAAGAATAGTGTAGTTCAGTCTGGTGGATGATTTTTATATGGAAGGAAATGCACAGCAAAACTTGTGTCACTGGGAATGAAAAGTCATTCAGAGAGAAGAAAACCTATCCAGAAAACTTGCCCATCAGACATCAAAAAGCTGAAGAGCTCCCGGGGGTAGGGAACAGTTTGTCTTTGTAAGATTTGTGTTTAAATATGTGATGCACAGTAATTTTTGTGTGAAATCTTGTTAGGTTAATGGGGTAGACTCCATTCCTAATTGGGAACAAATTGCTGTAAAGATAGTTTATGAGAATTGAGATACTTCTTTAAGACCATTAAGAAGCAATAGAGTAAAGCTGCAGTTCAGCAAAACTTGTAGAGAAATGTTTAAAATTAAGTGAGTGTTTCATGGCATTGCAAGATACAGTTATGTTTAAGAACAGTGCTTTTAGAACTAAGTGTAGATCATGTCAGTATGACTCTTCATGAGGTTAATGTTAAATATATGCTGAGTTACTGTGTTGGTCTTGGAGCTTATGCCTAATACCCTGCCCTTGGTGGTGGTTCCTTCTTTTGAATGACAGCTGATTGCTCTCTTCCTTCACTGCCAGTGTTGTGGCAGGAAAACTCAGCTGTGGATGGCTGAGCAGCTACTCAGATGGATATATACACACTGTTCAAAGTGTGGAGCTTTATAGAACAGCCATGCAGTTGCACTTTAGCCTCTGGCCTTAGAGGCTTCTTTTCTGGGCCAGATTTTTAAACAGAGATTTGACAATTCAAAAAAAAAAAAATTAGTCACCATGTACAGTTTTAGTTCCATCCCACTGATTTAATTTCTTTGTCCATTTCAGCTTTCACAGGAAATCCAGTGTGCTGTGGTTGATCATATCCAGTCCCTGGTGAAGTCAGAGAAGAGCCGCCAGGTGATGTGTGGATCTGGCTTGCTGAGTGCCATCATAACTTCCTGTCAGGATGCCTTCCGCAGTGAGAGTCATCCACTGCATCTGCCCCTCACTAGAGTGTTTGAGAAACTTGCATCACAGGCTATTGAGCCAGATGTGTTAAGGTATCAGATTGTATCTAATGGAACCAATTTGCTTTAGTGGTACAAATTTTTTGCAAAGTGTGTGTAGTAATTAGATACTTTGTGTAGTACTCTAATTCAGCAAGACACAGCCTTTGTTTCAAGTCTCAGTTAATGCTACTTACATCTTGATCACAGGATATGTGTAGGGAATGACTTACTGAAGATGGTGTGAGTCTGTAGTGATCTGCTGCATCTTCTCTGCTGGGATTGTAAAGCTATTTATGAATGGTCATTAATTAACTAATTGCAAAACTAGGGTTATTCTTTCCTGGTGTTCATATGGAGAAGTTTGTTTCCTGAAGAGTAAAAGTGACTTTCTCTTAGCTGAGATCCATGACAATGAAAGATGCACAAATAGAAAATGTAATCTTGTTTCTCAGTCTCTGTTGTTTCTACTTCGAGGGTGTACTTTCTTTAATGCTAACAAATGTTAGGCATGAGATTACCTAGACTATCTGACAGAGATTAGCATGCAGATGAAATTGGATATGCAGTGGAAGTTTGGTCTTCTTTTACTCAAAAATAGAACAGAATTTCTTAAAAAAACCCAAAACAAACCATAGATTTTTCTCTGAAATATTAGTAATATTCAAAAGTATTGCTGAAGAAAATAAACATTTTTTTTTCAGTAGGAAGACCTTAAAAGGGGAAGTGTAAAGCAAAACAAATATTTGTGATGATACAATGGAAAACATTCCTTCTGTTTTAGGATGTCTTTAAAACTTGGTATCCGGTAAGAAGATTGGTCTCCAGAGGGCTCATCTGTATTTGCATGGTTACTATGACTCCAAAGTGTCTGGCTTGATTGTTTTCCTTTTTTGTTGTTGTGTTTTTTTGTTTGTTTGTTTGTTTTGGTTTGTTGGTTTTTTTTTTATGTTAGGGAATTTCTTTGGTTGGGAGGTTCTCCACCACTACCTTCCAGGCCCAACACAAACAAAACCAAGGTCCTTTCATGTCAGAGGAGTGATTCAGCTAATCCAGCTTGGAATGAAGGTAAGCACACAATGAAGAGCCTGTTGCTGATGCAGTGACAGGGTTATAGATGTGTCTGTAATGACAGGAAGGAGTTGGAGTAGGTTGCTCCAAGACAGTCACAATGAAGGTGGAGTATGCCTGGATGTTTTAGACTGGGTATTGCCCAGGTTGGGTGGTACTTGACCAACACTGAGAGCTGATATAATGACCAGCAGGGTTCAAATTATAATACATGTACTCAAGCCAGATGCTGATATAGACTCGGACTTTTCTGGATCAGACATGGAAGTGATGTATAAAAATACTAATCATATTCCACAAACCAAGGGGAGCATCTCCTCGGTTTGCAGAATGTTTTCCCTGTGGTTTATAGCTAGAAATAGAATAAAGATGTGAATAAAGAGCACTGCTTTTTGTAATCCCTAGGGTATCCTAGTAGTCTGCCTAGTTTATACAGGCCATTTTCCATCCAAGTCTTTCTCTGTTCTAACATATTTTGCAGGTGAAAGGCTACAGTAGTAGTATTTGGTGCTTAAACTGTTCTGATGCCTATGAAACACCAGATACAGCATAGTACAAATTTGGGTCTTATATTCTTTGCAGTCATTCTTGAGATCCAGTTCCACATGTTAGTTGTAACTGCTCTGTTATGGCAGAATTGAATGGTCTGTATATAAGAAAAATGGAGCCAGTGCGTTAGGAACTTTTTTACTAGAGGTGAAGTTTGGAGCTGCCAGATATGGGAGGAGAAAACATGGCTATCACTTCTGTAAGCTCATGTCTCCTGCCAGCCTTCCATTTTGAAATTCCTTCAGTGCAATATTTCTGTGTATTGCTGAGGATTTCTGTGGGTTGCTGAGGATGTGTTACTTGAAGAGCATGCAGTTCTTAGCAGTGATGAATTGAATACAGACAAAGCCTCTGGTCGAAAAAAGTATTGCAGACACCCATCTGGTTAGGCACTATGTTGATCTTGTAGGTTCAGAAGAGGACATGGTGGACAATAAAACTGATCCTCAGACAGTTGTGTCCGTCAGCAGCTCTTCTTGGGTGTCTAAGGGATCTGCATTGGCACTCCGGACTGCAATGAGTCTCATCTCCATGTCGTCACCTCGAAACTTCCAGCTTCGCAGCACTTCTTTGGCTCCATCGTTTGTGGAGTTTGACATGTCCATGGAAGGATACGGGTATTGCTGCTTTGCTTTTTTCTTTACCTGCTCTGCAGTCTCTGAGTCTTTATTCTAGAAACAGCAGCCGATCACTTCTCTCTCCATCTTAATCAATCCTTGTGCCCCATTGCTGCCTTCCTTGCAGCAATGTTGCCAACCTATTTTGTTATTGTCTTATTGCTGATAGACTAGGCTCTGCCTTGCTATCATGATTCTGCAGTATTAAGTCACTGGTGACACTGAGGGTTGATTTAACCTTTTTGATGAATGTGTGCTTGCTCGTTTTTTTGTAGGTGTTTATACCTCCCTACCTTGGCCACTGTCATGGGACCCAGTGCAGAGCAATCTGTCTCAGGAGGAATTGGCATGGGTAAACACTTTGACTCAACTGAAGCTTCCGGAAGGCACTGACTTTTCAGCCCCACTGAAAGCATTCAGCATCTGTAAAGAATAGCAGCAAATAAGCTATGTATTTCAATACACTTCTGTCTCTATGTCCAAGTCCAGCTCTAAGCTGTATAACTCAGACTGCTCACCAAAATGCAACGTCAAATGCAACTTAATAGTGTAGTGCATTAGCATTAACATTAGAAATACTAATTTAAAGCAGGCTGCTAAGAAAACAGTCTTAACAAGTAAGAGCCACCAGATTTTAGGGTAATTTCCCACAGAAGGAATAGAAACTGTCACTTAATATGAAATAGGATTCTGCTATAGATCAAAATCCTCTATTGGATGAACTGGGAAATGGCTGTAATTCTTGCTTCCTGAATTATGTGAACTTTGAAAAGACTTGTTTCTGGTTCAGCGCATCCCAATTGATGAACTCTGTGTCATAGAGATCTAGTAGTCATTTCTCATCAGTCAATTTTAGGTCATTTATATCTGTGCACACACTCATATGTGTGGTCTCTATGATATTGAAGATAGGTAGTGAAATCTAATAGAACAGAACAGAAATATAACCTCACATTCTAATGCTGGTTCTTACATGCTTTGGGCTACAAATGAAATAAGGAAGCAGTTTGCTAATGTCTGCGCAGGGAAACCGACTTCCTTACTGACTTTTTGTTTTCTGTCTACAGGCACCAGAATGTTCCCTCCCTCAAGTGGCCTGACACTCTCCTGCTGGTTTCTAGTTAGCAAGTTTGGTTTGGTGCACAACAGTCACCCACTCCGTTTCCTCACGGTTGTGAGGCACATGTCAAGAACAGAGCAAGAATTTGTCTGCTTTTCAGTAAGCTTCGTCCCGCAGGACCTTTCTTTGGTAATTTCTACAGAAGAAGTGGAATTCCAGCTGCTCGGTAAGGCTCTTCTCAGTCTGGCTGCAGTTCCTGTGTCCTCTGATTATCTGGAATTTTTCATTAATAAATTCCTCTTCTTATAAGTACCCAGGACATTAATAAGACTTTTAACGTCTTCAGTTTTCTTCTGACAGCCTGTTGTGTTTGTATTTCTTGGTCATATTGCAGTTTCAAGTTTGCTGTAGGCATTGAGAATTATTTTGTGGCCTGGAATATATGACAAAACTTACAGATTTTCTAAGAAAAACTTCTGAGTGTCGGTTATATGGCTGTGTGCAGTTGTGGGGACTTCACTTGAACCAGCTCATTCCTGCCTGTTCTGTGTGGCAGTAGGCAGGTTTGGAGAGTAGGACCAAGTTTGGGAGTGATCTAGCTTCATAATCAAACATCTTATTTCCTCTCCTCACTTTTAGAATGTTTTCTATCAAGCCAGTCTGTTTTCATTGTTGAGATTTATCCCTTTCTCCTTGTTGAATACAGTAGGTACTGCAGAGGAGGTTGGGAACAGAGTGTGAATAGTAGCTGGGATTTTTCAAGCACAGCTGACATTGTGAGTGCTCCGATTCCCATAGAAGATGTTAAAAATCCCAGCTTGCCTTTTTTTAATAAAAACTACAAATTAATGTACAGAGTTTTATAATCTCATGAACTCACTAGGTATTTTGTTTCTGTGTCAGCTAGCTCAATGAATACCCTGATACCTCTTCTTAGAGAACATGTTGTCTTTATCCTGGTTCAGTCCAGTTTTGCAGCATTGAGGCAGCTAGCAGGTATTATTTGGGAATATGGCACATTGTATGCTGGAGGGATATTGAGAGTTGTGCAGGTCTCAGGTCCTGATAATAGATGTTCAGGGAATGTTTTAAAGACATTGAACAGGATCGCACCAAGTCATTCTATACCCAGAAAGACTTGTTCTTCATGTCACATTCGATAGTTGTGTTCCAGAGGCAGGGGAATGTGAGAGAGACTTTCTGTTGACTGCCCCCTATTTTTGCTGTTACAGATGTCATGGAGCCTGAGGGTGAGGTCCTAAATTCCTCTCCATTTCCAGGACAAGTCCAGTTTGGCTGTGGCAAGCTGCTGGTCACTGGCCAGTGGCACCATCTCACAGTGACAGTTGCTAAGGAAGCGAAGAAGAACTGCATTGTGTCAGCTTATATAAATGGTCAGATGCTTGGCTCTACAAAGGTAAAGGCTCTCTGCATAGATCTTGTGCTTGACATTTGCTTGTATTACTTTTCATTTTTATCTCCTAGTGCACATACCATGACTTTTCAGTATTAACTTGAGAGACTCAAAGCATGATGATTTGCAAATATAACACATGCTGTGCATGAGTGGAGTCAGAAATCCATACAAACCAGGGTGTGTTTGTGCTGCTTTTCAGAAGTATGATATCAGCTTATCCTGATGCTTTGAACTAGTTGCTCTCTACCCCATCAGCATGTAGGGCAATTTTTAGTGGTGACACTCATCTGAGAGTTCGGGTTACCTAGTTTGCAGGTAGCTCAGGATTATGATGATGAAATTGACTTGTACCCCTAGGCCAAAATTTTCTGAATTGGCTAGTGATTTTGAGGATCTCTCAATTTAAACTCAAGATTTTCAGAAGTTGTCAGCTGTAAAAATATATCACATTAAAGTGTGACCAGAGAACTCTAAACGGAAGGTGCTTTGCAAGTTAGGCTAAAACCAGCAAAGGTGATGAGTTATTCAGGGAACCTTCATTTTTGAAGAAAGGCCTGGAAAAGTGGAAAGATCATGAAGTAATAAGCTTCTCTGACTGGCCAGCTCTTTGCAGGAGTCTCAAGACTGATGGAATTTCCTCAAGCATCTCACACTGGCATGTTTCAAGCTGTCATCTGCCTGTTATACCTACTGAACAATTAGCTGATGAGTCAGTGGCCTTTTTCTCACTCTAAGAATTCAGGAACAGATAGATGTTCCCCTGGATTAGTTGTGCAGTGTGTGAGATAGCTCTTGAATTAAATTAATACTTCTTTTTTTGAGTTAATCGAGATTAAATGAATATTTCAATTAGGAGAAATTTGTAAATTTCAATTTTATCAACTCATTATTTCAATGGAAATGTTGATGTAGCTGGTATTTCCCCTAATGTGCCATTTCTTGTGATCTTTGTGTTGCATAGGAGTCAGTTCTCAAATGATAAATTTCTCAGGTAGCAGGAGATACCATGAGAAAGCAATCCAAATGCACATGAAGGGTTCCTAATATACAAGATAAATGAGAAGAGCCCCTGGTTTATATTTTCATTATCATTATGATAATGGTCTTGAAGCTAATCTCAAATCATTTCTGAGATTTGATTTTTGGATTTTGAATGCTGCAGGCTGGCAATGTTGAAAATGCACCCTATTTCTATTGCAGCTCTTGTTGGTGTGGTGTTTTTTTGATTTTGTTTTTGAGTAGAGTCCTTTTATTAATTGAAACTTGTAACCTTGCTCTCTTTCTTCTAGTTCTTATATTTCAAATCAGTCTCAACACATGCAAAGCTCACTTGTGTGTTTTATACTTCCCTTGTAAAAGCAACCTGTTTAATTCCAAATATTCTCTTTCCCATACTTGAGAAAAATGATCTGTCTTCTAAATGCCTTTTGGGACCTATATTCATTTCAGGAATGAAAATTTAATTTAATTTGCTTCCTTCAAATGAGACTGAAAGTCATCAATAAAACTAGGCCTAAGCGTTGCAACTGATTAAAGAATTCAGAGCAAATATATTTAACATACAGTGAAACAGCTCATAATAAATAAAACAAGCCTTTAGTAAGTAAAAGGTTGTCCCAGTGCTGGGGTCTCTGACATGATGCAAGCTTTCATCTTGATGTGTACGGTGAAGAAAAGATTGTGTAAGAAATTAGAATTGCACAAAGGTTGTTAACAATACCAAAAGCTATTTTTGGGTGGCAGAGCTAGAGGTGTGGTGGAGATGGGTTACTGTCTAATACTTGTACACTCAAGTTTCAAGTCCTGCCTCCCAATATTGACCATTCCTGTCTTCTACATCTCAGTAGTCAGAGATCAGTAAATGCTAGGAGTCTCTCATCCTAACAGCAAATTCTTAAAGGCAGGGCTAAACCCTGAAATACAGTATAGTTTCTACCAAAAAAAAATCCAGCTACTCCCTATTAGACCTGTCCACATTTAAATAAAATAATAGACTCAATTTAGGAGGCGGAATCCTTATTTTGAGACCAAAAGTAAATGGTCAAATTTGCTAAACTGTCACTTTCATTGAAGCGAACTGATGTGCTTGGACACTGTTAATTCTCTAGGTGTCTAGTACAAGGTGCAATCTGTAACTTGGCTTTCTGTGTCGAAAGTTAGAGCCTGAGTTACGAAGTTTATACCAAGAAAAAAAAAATCTGGGGTCAAGATAGGGCTTTTCTTTGCCAACACTTGAAATTATTTTTGAACAAAAAGTAGTCTTGAACTTTCCTAAATGCTTATGTTTGTGATACTTCTGAAAGTCCAATTTCTAAACAATAGTTGATAACTGTGTTGCACAGCTGACTGAGACTTCATTGAGGAAAGAGGTGGCAGGCAGTAGCTTCCAGGGACAAGACCTTAAAGCACCCCAAGTGTATTGGGTCCCCTCAGTGAATTCTTCCTCTGTTGCAGATGCAGTACCTCCAGCCTTTACCGGGTAGCTGTATTTCCATGGAGCCCTCTTCCTTTATTGATGTCTATGGGTACATAGCTACTCCTCGAATTTGGAGACAGAAGTCCTCCTTGACCTGGCGCCTTGGCCCTACATATTTGTTTGAAGAAGCCATCTCTGTGGAAACCATTGAGGTGATTAATAAGCTTGGCCCACAGTATTGTAGCAGTTTCCAAGCAGTACAGCTCCAAGGTATGTAATAATTCTCATATTCACCATTATTTGTCTGTCAGGGCAATATTTTTTTTTTTATTCTTACAATCTGCTATTAGTATTTGAACTGTGCCTAGAGCCCACTTTAAAAGCCTGGTACTCTGTGTTACTGAGTGTCGTACAAGATTGTAGTAAAATACCACAAGGATTTTGTAACATACTGTAATCTGGGCAGAAAAAGAAGGGCAGGAATCAAGCAGCAGAGAGAGCTGGAGAGTAAAGAGGGATAACATATTCTTGAGGAGATGTAAGATTGCCGCTTCTTGGATAAACACTGAAGCAGCAGCTTTAACTGAGATGTTCTGCATTTATGGTGCTACAGATAAAACATGGCAGAAAAAACAGCATAATCTTTAATTGCAAATGGCTGCAGAGTAGGAGGTAGCACACTGGAGAGAGGAGTAGGGGAATAAGTTACATTCCATTTAATGAAGAGGCTTTTTAACTCAAGTATACTGTTAGCTTCAATTATTAAACAGGCAGACAAAACATTTCAGTTATTGATTACTGTTTGTTCAACAAGTAGTGCATTCACCTCTCTAGTAGAGCTTGGGATGAAATGGGATGGTCATCTCCCATTTGAAAAGAGAAGAATAATCTCATCTGGTGATACTCCAGCCCAAAGCAAAGTGAAAAGACTGGCTGAAAGTACTCCTTTAGAATGCTGTCTATCTAGATGAAAAAAATCTCTAAGTAAATCATAGGAGGGGGTTGTTGAAAGAGAAATTATATCAAAATACAGACCTAAAATAAAATTATTATCCATAGAAGTCAGAGGGATTTGATTTCTGAAGTGCTGAGTCTTTCTGAAGTCTGGAGTGCTTGTTCTCTGCACACTGGTCTTCTCAGCTGGACTTTAGTACTAACCATGGATTGTGGCCATCTGACTTCAACGATGCCCTGATGTAGGGAAATCACAGGGCACTATACAAGATGTGATCTCATCATTGTGAAATGATATCTCAGTCTCTCTCTTCCCACTCCCGTGCCTCTCTTTGTCTTGTTTTGAGGGTGGGGAACAGCAGAGAGGGGAAGTGTTACCCAACATCTCCCTATTCCATCAAAACACCCAGAGAAACTTTCCTAATGGAAATTTAGACTTAAGAAAAGTTTTAGCACAACCCCCCAAAATATTATGGTTTATTCCTTTGAATGGATTTAATGACCTTGTTGCAAATGACAGTTTGAATTGTTTAAAGAAGTGTTGTCTCCCATCTTAACCAGTGTCTCATTGCTTCTCACTAATCAGCAGCAGCAGTGTGGAGGCTTAGCCAAAAGCCTTTCCTGAAGGGAAATAGGTGACACAGTCTTGGGACATTTGCTTCTAGTTAATCTTCATGAGGAATATGTGCTAGTTCTTTTTGCCTGTAAGGGCTGTAGCACCATCACTAGTAAACAGTTTCATAAATCAACTTATCCCAGTCTATAAAATTGTCAAAAATACAAGATACATTTTTAAAAAAAGGTACACACAGTTTTTTCCAAGTGTAAGCAGGAATAGAAAACTCTTTTAAAAAAAAGCATGTGATAATTTCATACAATCATTAAACTGCTGAACTTGGTACTTTATGGAAGCTTCCCATACATATGTTGTGAGTTGGTAGCTCTAAACTTTTGCCTCTGTCCTTTTTCTTCCACATTAATACTTGCTCCTAGTACCCCTGAGAAAACTCCCGGTAACATGGAAGGCCTCTGAAGTGTTTTCTCTGCCCAGAAAGGTGGTTTTGTTTGGGGTTTTTTTTTACATTGTGTGGACACAGAAAGATTTACTCTGGACTTTTCTGAACTTCATGAGTGGGTGTGGGATCTACACAAAACAGTAACCAGAGGAGTCAAGCCAAGCACATTTCCTAGTGGTGCTTACTGTGTTGCAAAGGATGAAGACTTTTTTTCTCATTGTAGTTAAGTCAAAATCAAATTCCTATCTAAATTTTCATTTCCTCCAGTTGTTTTTCATCTGCCTCTCTCCCATCTCACATGTTGAGCATGTAAAGTTCCTTCAGAGGTTTAAAGTCTCTTTTGTTTTAGGTGAGGACCAGTACAGTGATCATAATCCTACACCTCTGGTGGCAGAAGAGAAGATTTCTTTTGGAATCAATGCCGTGTGCTCAACTCTCACTACAATACAAGATATAAAGAGCTCCTACAATGAAGTGGATGGCCGCCTGATTGCCAAAGAGGTCACAGATTCCCCTCATTTGTCATAAACATGTTTTTTCTTGTTTCTGATTGGTTTCCCAGAGCAAAGTGTGACTTTGTCTTAGTTTCATACCTTTAGTGATTTTTTTTTTTCCCCAACTTATCTTCCCATTCCTTAACTACATTTTATTTATCGTTTTGTTTTGATCTATGAAGAGGAATAGATCGGACAGTGTGAACACAATGTTAAAAGCCTTTATTGAAACAATAGAAGCCATAGTTTTCAGGTCTAATGGTAATGTTTCAGTCTGGGATTTCTTAATGCCTTCACAATGACATTTCACATGCTATTCTAGCATTCTTGCCAATGCTAGGCCTACTGACATGTCAAAGTAATGAGGCTGTGGAATATTTTAAGTGCGTGAATGTTTGCTCTAAACATCAACTTTGAAGGAAAAGTGGTTTTCATAGCCTAAAAGTGATAAAATAATCTAATTATTAGACCATCTGCTTGTTACTTTTTCTCTCTGCTACCACAGTTTTTCTTAGGATGTCTTTTATCTGTTTTAGATTGGGATTAACTCTCGGGACAGTTCAACACCAATATTCCTAGCTAAGAATATTGCTGGACACCTCTCAGGTTCCTTGCGGACTATTGGGTCAGTTGCTGTGGGCCAATATGGTAAATGCACCATGCCTTAATATTTCATACTTCTTAAGAGTTGGACCTCTCTCTGTCCAATAACAGATTTAGTCCATGTAACTTCCTGGTAGAGTAATACTGCAATTTCCTAGGGGTAAGAGTGTTCCAGTCCTCTCCAGCAGCTACTAGCTTGAACTTTATTGGAGGCCCTGCCATTCTCCTGGGTCTCATTGCCATGGCCAGTGATGACCACACCATGTATGCAGCTGTCAAAGTCCTGAACTCCATCCTGAACAGTAGCCCAATGACTGAAAAATTGATGAGGCACATGCATGGATACCAGGTAGATACTCTTTTGTTCATTCAGTCTGGTTATAGTCTTTCCCTTGGAGAACCCTATCTCAAAACCTGTCAATGGCAATGAACCAAACATATCCTGGCTATTAGCACTTATGGTTGGAACTTTGTAAGTTACGAGAACTTTAAGAGGGGAAATATAGCAGAGTGCTCTAAATTCTGTACTTACAGTTTCTGGGAACCCCTATAACAGTATATCTGCTGATGGGAAGGTGAGATTAGATGCCTCTTGGTCAGACATGATCTAATAAACTAAATAAGCCAGGGCAGCAGATTTGTGACTGACCCACCCTTCACCTTTTACCAAAATACCTGATCCATCCCACAAAAGACCACTTCTCAGACAGGTCTGCTTCCTCCCCTTGGTTCATCCAAGCTAAGATTCCTCTTTACAGACTGCCCAGTTTAGGGCTGACAATGAATTCCTATGGCTCAGTCTTCATTGTGTGTAGGGAATTGTGCTGACATAAATAAGTGCTGTCTGGATTTCATTGATAAGGTCTGTCTTAAATGCACATTTCAAACCTGAAAGCTGTGCAGTCTGAAGAGCTTCGTTGTATTTAAGCACTATATACATAAAATTGGATGGGTTAAGGTTCAAGTGTGACATTTCAGTTCAGTATCACTTACTTTATGCTGCGTAGGGTAAGCAGAGACTTATGGAAGAGAGAAGACTCTTTAACAGAGATGGTTCCAAACGGGACTCTTAACGTTAAGGCTTTGTGAATGATTTATTATAAACTTTCCATTTTCCCAATTTGTGAATTGTTCATAAATTGATCCTGATTCATGTGAAAATATTTATCATACTTAGATATTGCTTGTCCAATCCTTTCTTGTAGGTGAATGTCAGCCTTTAGATTGTGTACAAGCTATTCCTTTTGACTTCGTGCTAAAGTGTTCTTTCCATGTGACTGATCATCATGTTGCAGTGGAGTGGTTTTGCTCTTTGCTTGGCTGTGTGAACCTTTTTTCTTTTTAACAGGCAGCTAATAAAAACATGTCTTGACATGTATTTTCAAATGAATATCTATTCCTCCCAAACAATTCAAAATATAATGGCTTTCTAAACATTTTTCTCACTCTATCAGGAATCCATTGAATAATCAAAGATAGACTCAGTTGAGAAACTGACAATGTTTCACACAAATGTCTTTCTTTTAAAGAAGTCAGCATTAATTTTTTTTTAAACTAACACCATTTGCAATCACCTAAGAATACATCCATGTAGAATAGTGTAGAAAACCTACTGCAGTTGTTTACAATTATATTGTAATGTTGCTTTTTGTAAGTTCCATTCAACATAATATGGCAAGTATTTTGCTCCCGTTCAATGCCACAGAGTTGTCAAACTCCTTCAAAAACTTGCCCTTTCACGTACTGCACAAAATTTTATGCTTGGATGAAATCTTCACTTTTTTCATGATGCTCATGCAAGATGTATGCAGGCACAACTACTACAGCCAAGTGAACTGCATTTGTCTTGAATTAAAAAATAGTGTTAGATGTTAGTTTATAAATACAAAATTATGCTCATCAGATACTTACTAAGTATTTTTTCAGTTGCTGACCTATCTATTGAAGAGGAAGACACAGCTCTTAAACAATAGGATTTTACAGTTAATGTTCTCTCTGGTGGGCACAGCTGAGTTTGGCTTTGAGTCTTCAGTCATCAAGAATTATAGTGCATTCCAGTATATTCTCTGCAACTTCGAGGTAAAAATGTTGATGTTAATTTGTGGGTCTGGCTGTATTAAAGATGGCTTTATAATACGAAGTTTGTTTGTTCATAGCACCTCCTGAATCCAGTACTGGAGATGAGATGGTGTGTGAGATTTTCCATACTGTGGCTAACCTGGGGAGGTGGTAGCTCCTGGAATGACAGGTCTTCTGTCACCATGGCTCCTCATTGTGCCCAGGTGCAGTTTCTGGAGTGTTCCTGCAGACCATGAGGGCCTGTTCCTCAGGGCTAGCTGAGGAGCAGCAACTCCTCACACAGGCAGGAATTTCCCAGTGCCTGCAGGTTGTCACTGCAGAAATTACTGAGGGTTTATGATGTTATCCACCCTGAACTACTTGTAACTGTTTCTCTGCCATGGCTTACTGTCCTCTACGTTCAGCAGAGCAGTAAAACCTCTGCCTTCTTCTGTCTTTCAGCTTTGGATGAAAGCACCAGAAAATCTTGACCTTGCTCTTTTTTCACATCTTGTGGAGATCTTGCAGTCCTCCAGGTATACAAGCTAGTGTTTGAATCAGAAACATCTGGGACAAGCTCATCTGTAACCTGAAGCTGGAACTGTGAGGTGGATAGGAAACATCCAATCCTAGGTGGAATCAGTGGACTCTGGGAGTGAATCATTCTTATAATGCTCTTTCAAGGCTGGAGTTAGTGATTTGCTGAGCTCCTGAGATGACTGTTGGGCCAGACTGGGAAAAGCTATCTGGTGATCTATTTCACATGAAATCACTACTGTACAATGAAAGTTTAAATGTCTACTGGGGAGTGGAAATCTGAGTGTTTGAATTGAGTATGAGATAATAAAATAAAATATATAAATGAAGTTGTTTTTAAAACCAAAACACAAGCCAGGAAGACTTTTTTATAACACTGTATTTTCTTAATCAACTATACTAGATTTAAATGTATCTTAAGAGACATAATATGGCAGAGGGGCTGAGTAGAGCAAGCTGACAAATATTCCTTTTTTAGATATAGTAGATATTCCTTCCTTTTGGTACCAGAAAGCTATATACAGAACTGTCTGGTGTGCCTTACTGAGTTTTACAGGAATAGCATTTATTAACACCAACTCACTGCTTGAAAATTCAATAATGTTGTTTTCTTTGAACTCATTGAAATGCAGCAGTTTCCGGGGGAGAGGGCAAATGGGGAGGGTAAAGAACACACAAAGAAGTCTTCAGATCTCCATCACTGACATATATTCAATTTGTCTGACAGTGTTTGAAATGTTGCCAAGACAACATTAGAAGCCAAAGGTGCAAAGTATCAGTGCAACCTGAAAATCCTTTTAAGTGAAACGCAGCAAATTTGGTTCTTTCCAGTAAAAGCTTTTAATAGTCCCCTTGCTTTTTTACAGAGATGGATGTCAGAATGCTGCAGTTGCCTATCAGGTGCAAATGGTGCCAAAGCTCATTTTTCTCTTCAATGATCCTGAAATCAGTAACTCCAGGATCACTGTGGCCTGCACCATTCTCTCCCATCTGTTGCAAGGATACTATAACACAAGGGATGTTCTCAGGTAACCTTTAAGTCTATAGCTTTTTTTCAGTTTTCATATGAGCTATACTCCTGTCAGTGTTGGACAGAGCTCTATATTAGAACTTTTCTCACCTCAACTTTGTTAGGAACCCCCAGATCTTTGGCAACTGCAGGATCCCCACTGATGGAAAACTCTTTCATGCCTTCAAAACAGAGTTCAGTCCAACCTTATATTTGTATGAAGCTGGGTTGGGTGATGACCCTTACATTGATGGTACAAACAATTCTGCTGGTATGACTCGGACTACTTAAAGTCTGTACTTAATATTTGGTTTCATTGAAGTCTGCCCCTGAAGTATTGCAATTGCTATAGTATTGCAACTTGACCCCAGTCAACTGTGTACCTAATCCTGTTGGTTTGGCTTATATCCCAGTAACTATCCTTTTTGTTCTTGAATTTTAGTCACTTAAGATATGTTAGGATTTCATGAAGCAAAAAAATTAAATCCTTGTTTGCTTTCCACAGAATGTAAGCACTGCTCCATTTTACATTTCCCAGCCTCATTGCATCAGCCTGTAAGCCTGTGAACTGAGGAAGGTCCACACAGTGCTGACTGTAGCCACCTAACTCCAGGGAAATGCACTGCATAGATGACAGCTCTGTTTTCAAAGCACTTTGTCCAAATAAAATGTAGAAACAGAGTTCTGTCTCAAACTTGTGGTCTCTGCAGTCAGCCTTTAGTTCTGTTGAAGAGTATGAGCACCTCAAGTTGTTACTGTGGAGTAAGCTAATATGTAAACTTACTGCTTGCCATCTGTTTTGTGGAATTACCTGTATTCATGTTCCTATCCTGGGCTTGTGTGAGTTAGCTTTTTCTTTTTTCATACATGTGTGAGTAGTGGAGTTAGTATATCAAATCTGCCATGTGGTAAGGAGTGCAAATGAGCATTTTTCTTAAAATATCATGATTTGTTATTCCATGGTAATTTGATTGGTTGTCAGGCCCATCAGTGCTGATAAAAGTGGATAGACATTCCCTATTCTTCCAACTCCAGGACAGCAAAGACTATAGCAGGCTTTCAGCAGTACTGAAAGATGCTAGGGTTTCTGGTGGTCCCAGACTTTTGACACATCTAATGGAAATTGCTGTGTGGACCCTTCCTGCAGAGCAAGTGGCATTCTGTCCCTTAAGAAATGCCCTTTTTGTGGGCAGGAAGAGGTTATGCGCTTTCACTAAGTGTGTATGTCACATTAATCTATCTATCCTTACAACCAGGTAATGTATTAAAGCAACTACAGATGAAACGAGGTCACCAGTCCTCCTCCCTGAGTACCTGCTGAGGTTTCTTTGCTCTCCTTATGTGCTTAGAAACCAAGTGGTGGTGACAGTGATATCTGAATGCCACAGACAGTTCAGAATCTTTCTGTGAACAAAGTGCTTTAGTCGGTATTGCTTTTCCCATGGTGAAAGACCTTTAAAATCAAGACATAAAGAGACAAATGTTTCCATAGTAGAAGAGATATTACTTGCATTTGTAGATATATGTCCTTTTTATTTGCTTCCTAGGTCATGACCTTTTGCATTCCTATTTCAGCCCTATTTCTGCAGTGATTTAAAATTTCCAGTGGTTGTTGTTAAGAGTCATTGTTAATGAATATTGAGATTTGCATGTAATCTTAAAGTAATTAAATGAATGTCTGTCTGTCTGCTGACCAAAACTGTTTCTGTTTTTCTCTGCAAGGATTGGATTGTTCCTTGTTTACACTTTGAAACCTTCTTCTGTGGATGAAAATCAGATTTGCCTGGATGATGTGGCTGAGATGTCCAGTGAAGGTGAGGAACTACCTTTGATGTATGTGTTTTGATAAATAGCTAAAGTACTTCCCTTCTTCCCCAGGGCATGATGAACTCTAAATGCAACATAGTGCTTCTGCCTCCAGTAGCAGAAAGAGACATAATTCAAATTACTTAATCTGGAAAGGGACAGGTTGCATTGAGGTGACCTGAAATTTTGGGAAAACTTACATAGCTACAAAGACCTGATGTCAAGAATAGTGAAGTGACAGTCACTGTATATATATATATCCAGGAAGGCCTGACCTACCACAAAAATCTTTTTTTGTTAAAGGAGTTCCCCTTTTGTCCTCTCTGCTAATAAACCAGCAGTACTTTAGCTGCATTGTCCAGAGCCTACACATGTTGGATTTCACAGATATATGCAGAGATGAAGGCCGTTAAATTGAAGTTGCCCCAAAACTAATGTACTGGGCTGTTACAAGGTATAAAATTTCACTTGGCATCCTGGATTTTTAGTGAACGCTTTGGTACACTTACAGTTGCAGCAAGTAATAATAATGTGGAGCCCTGCACCTTTTAAAATATCTGTGTGTTTATGTCAGTTTTGTGTGTGTGAACTTTCAGTCAGTTGGTTCTTTCACTGTGGTCTTTCAGTTGAGACTATTGGTTATTGCACCTTTAAACAATATTTTATATTAAGCAGATACGGATAACTGTAGTTTATATATACAGACATCACAACTAGGATATAAAAGTTAGATTGCCTGTTTACATTTCCCTATCTGGTTAACCTGAGATTATTTCCTGTGGATTATTACTCAGCATGAATCTGGATGAGTTTTAAGTAACTGAAGAGAGGACTTTGACAATGTAAGCACTGGTCATTTCTGATGTTAGCAGGAATTATGATGTCTAAAATCTGATGTCTGCATCTTTTTACTCTACAAAAGACTGATATAAGTACTTCCACTGGGCTAGTCTCTACAAACAAGGTTGTTCATCAAAGCAATGGAACATGTGTTTTGTCTCTTCATTACTCTTTATTACTTTCTGATATTTGTAGCCTTAAGCCAAACATCTGGAAAGACAATCTGGCTTCGAAACCAGTTACTGAAGATGTTGTTAGATGTAATGTGCTCAGACAAACTTCATATGTCCTCTGAGTAAGTAGAAACAATTTAGAAAGGCGTAGGTAAGTGTCTCTGTCTTCTAATTGCCTCTTTGCTGGTGCTTGACCAGGACTAAACACACGGATATTTGACTAAATATTTGAGTCTCAACAAAATAGTAAGTAAGAGCAGACTGAATTCAGAGTTATTTTTTGTCAGTGATTTATCTGGCATTCACACAGATGTGTGATCAGATTACACATCTGATACCCCTTTTGAAAAAAGTTTAATGTTTTCAGAAAATGTCTCAAAGGAGGAACTCAGATATTGCTGTTTCTTCTGCATTGCAAGGGTTGGAGAAATCCCAGCTGTCTTTGAAAATCAATTCAATCTAATGTGGGATTACTTGCATCTCTATCATAACCATGAACATGCAGCTACTATAGTTCTACCTTGTGCAACTTAAAGGCAGACTTCATAATTCTGGGTGCTGTAACTGTGCGTTTTCATTAGTTAAGGTATCTTGGACTTCAAAATTTAAACTGGAATTTTGAATTTTGTAGGTTGAAAGATCTAGTCTGTGATGTATTTTACCTCAGTTATTGATACACACTCTCAGAGCTTCATGTTAATAAGCTTTTTTATCTGACAGTAATGTAAGGCTGGATTTAGTGGGGATTAAGTGGCTTGACCTGTATGTATGAGTGTTAAATCTTTGTAATTCTGTGTTGTAATATGCATTTAATTAGATTTTTTTTTTCTAAAGAAACTTGGGCTTCTAAATTGTTTAGAGATTATTTTATTTAAAATATGCTTTCTGCCTTCCATGATGTCTTCTTTCATGTGTTTTCATTTCCTTGCTTGCCCTAGGGAACAAGAAGAGACATTTTTGGTGCTGGGACCAGACTGGTTTCTGCTGTTCATGCAGAGATACCTGCACTCTAGCACAGTTGTGCTAGGAATCAAGCTACTTTTGTGCTTCCTCCACAATCGTTTGCTGCTGAACAAATTCAAGGAGGGGATAGTGGCTGGGTGCTGGCTGGAAAACAGCTCTGCAGGGTTGAATATTCTAATGGGTATGTGTTTGTTTAATGCTCCCAAAACAATGCCTTGATCCAGCTCAGTGATAGGAGATCACTGAAGCAGGTGATAGGAGAATTCCCATGGATCTCAATAGACCAAGAATTGATACTACTTTCTAGGACAAGCTTGTCCTAGTACTTCAAGTTTTCTGTGCTGAACAGTGTAAAGCATTGCTTCTCCCTTGCACGATAGTTGACATTTCTGATTAGCAGTTGCATGGAGAGGGGCCTTTTTGTCTTGTATAAAATCAGGCTAGTTGATAAACTTGTGAGGTGTTCAGATGTCAGTTTGTGCCCTGAAACCTTCTGTTTCTATAAGATTTGTTCAGCTTGCTTTTTGATAACTAGACGTGTGGTTCTGAGAAAGGTAAGAGAAAGGAAGAATAATAATTCAGGGAGAATTTCCTGTAACAAAAGTGACAGTGGGGAAAATGATGCATTAATCTAAGAAGTTTTGTAAACTGATATTGCAGCCTAGCAGAGTACTGAGGGGCCTGGGACACAGACAAATGAGGATAAAGTTGGGTCAGTAATCCTTCCTCTGACATGGCATTCAATTTTAGTCACTTCCTCAGAATTTTTTCCTTTTTTTTCTCTTTAAAGATAATTTAAAAGCTCATCCTCCAATGCCTGACAATGGCTCCTTCTTGATTTTTGGTTTTTCTGTGTTGCAAAGATGTCTGACTGATCATATCCACATCCCTGAGATTTACTTGCTCCTGGCAGGGCTCCTTCTGGCAACTCCACAGTCTGAACCACCTGAAGCAGCCAAGGTATGAAAAAAAAAAAGTGGAGGAAGTTGTTATTGCCTTACTACTTTGGCATTTTGTGGTCTTTTCTGTGAGAGGATTCTCAGGCAAGTTAACTCTACTTGGTTTTTGTGACAGTTAAAATTAATAATTCATATTTTTAAAATTAAGTAAGTTAACTTTGATTTAAGGAAATTTGTGTTCGGAAAAAAAAATTGTTCATGCAAGTATTAAATGCTATTTAACTACTGTACTTTAGATGGTAATTCAGATTAGCATCCCTGTCCTTACATTGCAAAGACTCATTAAAATCTCAGAATTAGTGGATTTGGGTACTTTCCTCTAGCATCCTCAGAAGCCGTAACGCATTTTTGCCCTGGCAGTGCTAAAGATATATTTCAGAAGAGGACAATCCATTAGTGCTATCCTGGAGAAACACATTTAATAGGAGATGGAGGAGCTGCTGGAGATGAAGATGTTTTGGGTTTTTTCTGATATGGAGAGAGCAGGCATTGTTCTTGATATGTCACATGTAATTCCTATCTCTTCTTGAAATATCTCTCATCCTATTATAGAAAGATCTTGAGTCAATGTTGCAGTGGATCTTGCAGCACCACCTTACGGAGAATGTCCTCAAAATTGGGTTGTGTGCAGAGGCAGCTGCTTTACTGCTGGAAATGGTTAGAGTCACTGTGGACAAGGTAAGTGTTTTGTTGCAACGACAGTGCAGTGTAAATGGCAGAATAAACTGCCTGAGTGTCAGATATCAGTGACAGTCTTTACCTGTAACTCCTAGCCTTCCTGTGCCCTCACAGGGCAGTACTGAGTGTAACAGTGAGCAGGGACTTCTAAACGTCACCACAGCTATTGTCCTCATTATGTCACGTAGCAGATGATGTGATGGGCTCATGTTTAACACCTCCTGAACACAGAGATGGATCTTACCCACAGCATTACCCATTTTGTTCGTTCTTGATGATGATGATATGCCACCTTTCTGACTGGGTGCATCTTCAGTCTACAAGCTGGGAGTTGGCTGCTTGTGCCTTGCCCGACTTTTCTGTGACCATGTCATGTTTTCTTAGTTGCTTAAGAATACCTAGAGCAGAGCAAATATGAGCTTGTATGAGTGAGAGGAATGCTGCCTTGACTAGATGCCCATTTATCTGTGTTCAGCCTGTTGCAGATACAAAAACCTCCTGGGAGATTGCCTATCCAGAGAATGTTATCCAGTTTCTGTACTTGATCTATCACAGTTATACTCAAGACCCCATGTGGCACTGTCCTGACTTCTTGAAAACATTGGCTATGGTTGCTTTCCATTCTGGACCACCCAAGGTATGTGCATCTGAGCCAGCACAAGCCCTTCATATCAGAGATGGGTTACTAGGAGGAAAAATCATTTAAAGATTATAAATTAAAATGTGTTGCGCTCTGCTTCCACAGGGAGTCTCTGAAGGCCTTTTGACTCCTGATGGTCCAGCGATTGCTGAAGGGAAAGGCTGTGCTGATCCCTCCTCTCTCCTGCTCCTACCACACCCTGCCAAGAAACAAGTGTGGGATTTTGTGCGAGTCCTATTGATGGACAGTCTTCTCAACATCCCAGCAAACAAACAAGGGCATCCACTTGACCTGCTTCTTGAGGTCTCTCTTGTAGTCATCAGGCTTTCCTGCTCTACCTTATACTGGGGGTGGAAGGACAGGAGGTATCCTGCTAGTGGCCTGGTGAAAAAAATGCTAACAGTGATGAATAGGTGTATTCAGTCAGCATTTTCAACAGATCTCAAAGGCTGGGATCACAGCTCCTAGAGAGCACGCACTACATCCTGACAGATCTGGACAGCCTACTTTGTGGCAAAGAAGAAAGGCCTTTTCTTCCTGTTCTGAATTCATGTGAACTAGGAAAATGCTGCCCCTAGACAACAACAAAGGCATTTCTCAGGCAACATTTAATATTGAAGGATGGCATGAAAAAACTCCCTTTTCCTTAGTAAGACCTGCTTTGCCATTAGAACAACCTTTGAATTTGTTGAGAACAAATTTCACATGGAACATTTCTGTATACTTATTTTTGAGACACACTTTTAGTACAGAATAATACAAACTGTAGCAGCTGAGTCTGGATTATTGATTACAATCACTCAAATCACTAGAAAGCGTTAGAGTAGTCTCAAGAAAGGGAGAGTAGAAAACTCAGGCTTCAGCTCCAAATTGTCAACAGTCCAGGTATCCCAGATATGAGTTCTGATTCAGACTTAGCTTAGTAATATAAATAGTACTAAACATAAGCTTGACTGAAACTCATGAGTTAAATCATCTTGTGGAACAGCAGTTCCCTAAGGGTTTATACAATGGCATCTCAAGTTTTGGTACAGTTAAAAATAGAGGATGGCTCTTCTATCTGAGTCCTGAGCCTGCTAAATGGAGCTGAAATTCCTGAGGACAAGATCTTTTGGGGACTACCTGTGAGCCTAGGTTCTGGCCCTGGGCAAAACCTTACTTGTGTTCACTGTGCAGAGGGCAGCTGTGCTGGCTATCAGCTAGAAAGTGTAGACCTATGTAAGATTTTCTGTTTTCCCAGCTAGGTAGGAGGTTCTGCCATCTCATCTGCTGCCCAGTAACTGTCCATACATGCACTCTTGCTGAACTTTGCATGATAGTTGCCGTGTTGCCTTTGCATGGAGGAGTACACCAGATCTCTCCATTTTATGTGTTACTGTGGATTAGCTGTCACAATTTCTGAGCTTGAAGAAGCTGTTTCATATACCCACACCACAGGCTAAAGTCTGCAAGTGAGGTGGAATAGTTGTCCTTGCTCTTTTTGTGCTATTTTCCCCCTCCTCTTCCTAACACATTGCCTAGGTGTTTAAGGTAAATTTTGGGAATTTTGAATTATCTCAGATAGTACTGAGTGTCTCTTGGAATTTCTACTTGCTTCTTTGAGCAAAACTTCTATTGAATCTGATTCTTTAACAGGCATAATCTGCCAAAGTCCTATGAAATCAAAGGCCTTTAAATAAAGGCTGAAAGTGAATTTGAGTCTGATTTCCTGGCTGGGTTTCTGCTGTACTAATATATATATGGTCACTATATAGGCTTCTCCAGAGGATGCCACCAGTGAGCAGAAGAAACATTTTCAGACAAAAGTTTTGCTGTCTGCTATGGATGTCTTCCATGTTACCAGCCAAGGCGAGGGGAAAACAAGACCAAGAGGTGAGTAGTGAGAATCAGATCATTAACTAGCTGGTATTTAGCATGTAACTGTAACTTGCTAGAAAGGTTTGGAAGCAGTAGCTATAGTACTCCTGCCGTAGGCCAGTTTGCATAAATTACTGTAGTTTTACCATTTTTCTAGAGAGCTTCTTTACTTTTTTCTCTCTTTTTGAGAACAGATTCTGAACATTAAAAAGGGAATACTTAGAAAGACACCTAGATTTATCCTTGAGTGCTTCTGCTTAGACAAGCATACAAAACTTGTCTGGGTGTCTCTGAAATGAAACACCTTTCTCAAAATGAAAAAAATGGAATTAAGTGTTATGTTATTACCATCCACTGTGCTTTGCTTATTACACCCACAAACACACACACACACGCCTGCCTCTGAGCAAAAGAGGTGGTAGGAAATTTTCTGCTCATTCCTATTTGAAGGAAAAATAGCCTTCTGATTGAAGAACAATTTATCACTTCCACTTTCTTGCTGAAAGACAATCCATTGCCTTCAGAATACTGAGCACATTAATAAACACTTTGGAAACAACCTTGATAACTTACTTGTTTCTGCTCTCCTTTCTAAATCTTTAGTTGGATCATGATAGTATGTTAGTGAGATTGGTTCTGTCCTTAGGATGGAGCTGTCATTTCCAGTCTGAGTAAGGTATTTCTGCTAGACCTAGAGTTTTCTTAGACATGTTCCAACTCTGAGACATACTGTCATGAGACTGTTCTTTCTCAGCTGTGATAACCTCACATCTCACAACTCTTTTTTTTACATTTCAGCTTGTTTTGGAATAATCAACTCTCTTGTATACTCTCCAGGGAGCAGTGATCCTCATGGCACTTCAGAATCAATGGGACTTGTATCCATGATGAATATTGCTTATTTTGCTCAGAAGCTGGTTGAGAAGCTGAACAGCAGAATGTTTGTTGCTGACCCCAAGCAAATTCTGATCTTCACTGCCAAACAGATTATGAGGGTAAATTGCATGAATTTTTTTTCCAACTGTTATCAACATTTTGTGATGTGCTGTTTCACACTGAGGTGGTGATACTGCAATTCTTAAGATGATTGTAATTCATTTGGTGACTGTGATTATTCTTGTTTTCTTGCATGAGCACATAACAGCTCTAAATGACAATCAGTGCTAGATGATGCAGCATAAAGAAGGGATAGTTAGCTCTTTTGTGCCACTGTCTGTTGGCTATGTATGTGTTGCTGAGCAGGAATAAATTAATCTCTTCCACAGTTCTGGGGACTTAGCAGAAATACAGAAAAATTGAATTTGTATGTAACAGGTAATTCGGGCGAATGTTGCTGAAATATGTTTGCAACAGCTTAAATGAAGTGAGAGAAATAGATCCTTGGGGAGAGAGT
Organism: Athene cunicularia; assembly: GCF_003259725.1. Taxonomy (NCBI): domain Eukaryota; kingdom Metazoa; phylum Chordata; class Aves; order Strigiformes; family Strigidae; genus Athene; species Athene cunicularia. Next base: position 6,555,459 of record NW_020799105.1, read on the forward strand.
TCTTTAAGCAAGTCAAGTACTCTGCTCTTTTGTGTTTCCACAGGTCTTAGAAAGCTCTGTTTCGCAAAAGGAAGTTTTCCTCAGTGCCCTGTACAGCTGTCTAAACAGAGCCATCCTATACTGCCTATCCAGACCACAGCAATCGCTGCCTGAACAGTTTAATCTCCTGAACACTCTCAATGTCCTGCAGGAGCAGTGGGATGTTATTTTTGCAACTTACAACTCAAATAATAATTTTGTTGTCTGCCTAATGTACTGCCTCTACCACCTGAATTTGAGCAGGTACATCTCAGTACAGTTTGTTTACATCTCTGTGCTGTTATCTATGGGAGTGGGTGTAGAGGGGTAAATTCACAAAACTTAGGCAATATCCATTTTTGAGAGCTGCTAGAAGCTGAAGTTGAGCTGGGTTCAGCTATGCTAAGGACTTTGAATAGATGTACTGTATCCTAGCAAGCATTTGACCCATTTGACTCAGTGCTCTGGGGGTGTAAAGCACATTCTGCTTTAAATAGGGCAAATCTTCCACTCTGATTGAAGTCTGTTGAAGTGGCAGAGAAAAGCCACTTGGGGAAAGGTGGTTGTTTTCCTCATACACTTAAAAAAACCCCAACAATAGAAATGTTTTGATGTAATTTTTTTATCACTTAATTTGGAGGAGAGGAAGGTTACTAATTAGTAACTTCTTAGTTACTAATTAGTAACTGCTTAGTACTCTGGAGGCAATGGATTGTCTTTCAGCAAGAAGGTGGAATTGATAAACTGTACTTCAATCAGAAGGCTATTTTTCCTTCAAATAGGAGTGAGCAGAAAATTTCCTACCACCTCTTTTGCTCAGAGGCAGGCGTGTGTGTGTGTGTTTGTGGGTGTAATTAGCAAAGCACAGTGGATGGTAATAACATAACACTTAATTCCATTTTTTTCATTTTGAGAAAGGTGTTTTATTTCAGAGACACCCAGACAAGCTTGAATGTTTGTCTAAGCAGAACCCTTAGATTTGCACATAGACTTAATTGCTACTCTTTATTAACCAAAGCATCTGTGTTGTATCTGTTTTACTCATCCAGAATTTCCAGCAACTTATTCACTTTGGAGTAGTAACTGCAGTTAACAAGCTTGAACTGATTTCAGTGGAGTTGGCTCACAAGCCCATCGTTAAAATGAGAATCTGGAAATCTTCCTGGGATGTGGGTTAGAATCACTCCACAGGCATGCAGGTGGCCGTTCTCCGAAACGTCTGCATGGGCTAATTTAGGGAGATGTTTTTTTCTAATACAGCAGCCATTCTTGTGTGGGTACTTTGAAAACATACATAAACTGTGCATGGATCTTGTGAACCTTTTTGTTATGGTTATTGTTACTTGGATCTGAGCTGCAAAGTCCTGGTTGTACTGTAGTTGAGAGTTTTGCCATTGATTTGGATAGGACTAGAACAGCCATACGCACTCTGTTTGCTGTCCTTATAGGTGATGTATCAGAGGTACTCTTGCTAATGTAAACTGGGGAGTTATTTTAAAAACTCTGTTTTATGAAAAGAAGCAAATAATGGCTAGTGCTTTATTCACTATAATGATGTTTCTTGTTTCAATGAAAACCTTCTGTGCCGCTTAGATGGTCTGAATTGAATCCATTAATACAATATCACATCAGAAATGAGCTGCACTTCCTGAGGTCTTTTCTTGATTGTTCTTATTACAGTCAGATAATAATTTTCAGCCTGAAACTCTTGAGATCGGGTACGGATTGCTTGTATGTAGCAAGAGCAGAAACATTTTTAAATGAAAACAAATTACAGAAGTGTTGGTATTAGCCAAAAGCCAAACATGGCAAATCCAGGTAATCAGAACTGTGGTATTTAAAAGAAAATCAGAAATAAAAATGGCAGCTTTGCATATCCAAGAGATTTGATTCTCCCATGCAGTAGTGCCTGTTTACAATTGAAAGACCACAGTATGTCATTAGTGGCTATACATAATGTTTATATTATTGACAGCACTTCTGTGACCAAGTCCAGGTTGTCTGGATTTCTTAACTAAACCTGGTGCATTTATTTTAAGTATTACTGCTATGCTGGAATTGCTGGTGGCTTTTACCTACTGACTGGTAAATTATCTGATGCACACCCCACCCTCAAAGCAGTACTAACTCTTTCTGGCCAGGGTGATGATCTCAATTATAATCACATCTACATGATATTAATATCATGGTGCTAAAGTTTGCAGCTTTTTTTGTGCTGAGTGCTTTCTAAACTGAATGAACAATCATTGGTGCAAATAACTTAGACTAAATAAGCAGTTCAGGAGTAGGGTATGGCAAGGCAGTGTTTCCCATGTAATGGGAGATACCTCTAGTGAAGAAATTCAGAGCAAAGCGATGGCATATAAGATACTCGGGGGAGGTACAAGAAAGCTGGATGTGATCTGTCTGCATCAGTACAGCCTTGTGTTCCAGCTAATTGAGATGAATAGTAGATACAAGTGCACTAAGAAGTGCAGGGTAAGAATAGTGTGATCCATAAGATCTTGATGACTACTCCTTGACTTTGAAAACCAGACCGACAGTGGTTTAATTCCTCCTTCCTGTAAATCTTACAGTTATCATGTGATTGGTGTAAGCCCTTGAGCCTGGAAATACTGATCTACTAAATGAATTGATTTGGAGTGAGTGTGTAAAAATACCTTTAGCTTTTTCACTGTCCTTAAAATCAGTTTGTTCTAAGTCTGGTTTCCTCCCATGGCCTCTTTTTTTTTTTTTTTTTTTTTTTTTATGCGAAACCAAAGCTGGCTTCATATTGCCAAATCTTCCTTGCACCCAGTGAAGAGGAAGAGGGCAGCCTGCCTAGTCCAGATGACGGTAATTTATGGCACATGTTGCCTCTGGCTTACAGAGCAGGAAAGTGCCTGACCTAAACAGTTATCAGAGCAGCTTGTGCAAGTGCCACTTAATTGTCTCTCTGATATATAGGCACTGCAGGCACAGCGTAGTGAAAGGAAAGTTGTGCTAAAAATTACTTCTGTTTGCATCATACCTTTTTATTCAAAATTCACATCTCACATCCTCAAGAGTAATGGATATCAGTTTGGAGATCTCTTCCCCATGTTGTGGCCAGTATCAGTGCCCAGATACTTACTATTTGTGGCTCTCTTTCTTTTTTCAAGGCGTATACAGAGCTTCAGTCTGTCCGTTGTACACAGGAAGAAACATTTTGCTCTTTTAAGAGAAACACTGGAAAAAATTTGGTCTGGATTCAGTGTGGGGGCTGTCAGCTGAACCCTACAGCACAGTGATGCTCTTTTATTTATATATATATATATATATAGTGGCTTGGATATGATGCAACCAAATGAGTCTGATTTGCAGGCAAATACAGTAAAACAACTAATAATTTCCTTGTACAGCATCCTACTGCTGTGTCAAATTTTTTCACAACTTGGTTACCTTCCCCCCACCATCTCTAATGATGTTTGGCAGCATAAAGGAATGTTCTTTATGTGCTTACGCATTCTATGTATCATAATAAGATCATCAAAATTCTGATGAGATAGTTTTCCAAGGCAGAAAACAGTTAGAATCATCTGTCACTCCTACTTATTTCTTTCAGGAAGTTCAAATATTGTAAAAGAAATGTCCTGCTGTTTTCTGTATTAGACTAACTAGTCTGTCTTAGGGCCTATGGAGGTAGTAGTATATGAAATGGAGCAACTCCATTGACTCCAGCAGTTACTATGGACCGCTGCTGTTCAAAATGAGATGGTTTTGCTTTGTCTGCTGCTTGACCTGTTACACAAAAAATGATTCTTCATTTATTTTTGATTCCTAGTTCGTCAGGAGATTCTGAGAACAGTAGAAATCATCTGGAAGCAGCTCATTTCTCAGAGGCGGCAGGCTCTGGAGGACGCTTACAAGATGGATCTTTCTGTAAAAGGAAATGACAAAGAAAGGGACATGAAGATAATGGAGATCACTCCTTTATGGGAAGAAATTATGACAAAAGCTTGGCAACACTTCATAGGTCTCTGTTCTTTTATGGAACACTCACTGTAGTAAGCAAAGACATTGCAGTAAATGTAGCACTTAATTGAAATCTGCAGATTCCTTGGTTATACCCTTTCTTTGCATATCACCTGCTAGAGAAAGCAAATTCTCACTTTCTCTCATTCAGGATTGTGGTTGCTTTGTGTGTCATGCCCCAGCCCTTCTGTAATCACCTGCTGATGTTGTAGGGCTTGTTCTGTACTGCGATAAAGAGAAAACAGCTTAGACAATGGTATTCCATAGGAAAACTTAATAGGGAGGATATCTGGGTGAATAAGGGCATCCCCAATATGTGTAGTGCTGCAGGGGTTCAAAGTTCAGGTCTATATAATGAAGCTGATCTATGGCAGACCACTGTGTGGCTTTTGAATAAAGACTTGAGAAGCACATGTTAATCTTGTGCTCCTCTTATAAGCAGAAGGACAATATAGCTGGAGCAAGGCACTGCCATGCTGTTGTGTCTTGTGTAATGGGGATACAAACCCTGTACCTTCCCACACATTCAGCTTCAAGTCTTAAAAGCTTTTTTGTCTGTTCTGGTCCACAGCATCTGAAAAGAAGCTTCTCCAGGGTAAAGCAGGGCCAGGCCTGTCACAGAGCAAGCATAGTTCCTGGAGTGAAAGCCTCTCTTCAGCTATTAGGTTGGTGCCTGGCCGAAACACAAAGGAAATGACATGCAAATCTGAGGTAACTTCTCTTTGTCTTTTCTGGCTCAGTCACAGGTCTGCCTTAGATATGGCTCTGGAGAGTGTCTGGACTTGGGAGGCTTCGACATGTTCCATTGTAAACTATGCACATATTGCGGTTAAGGTTCCTTTTCTAGACTGCTGGAAATAATCGCTAAGAAATAGTCATTGATCTGAAGAACTTCAGTTGCCAGCCTTAAAATATAATGTATTAATGCATACTTTTTGCATGAGGCCTGATTATTGCACTTGAAAGGAAAAACCTAAGCAACCCATGTGTGTTTATGCTCACAGGGCTCTGCTTGGGTCAGAACAAGGTAAGGAGGTGCTGGCTTTGCTGCTGCTTTTGACTTACATTGCTTATGTAAGCCTTGTCCTTCAGACACTGAATTAGTAGAAAGGATGAGGTATTACCATAGTACTGTCCTTTCATTTTCTACTCAATCTGAAGTATTCAAGATACAAATTTTACTTTAGCTTCAAGAGATAAGGACCCAAGTGCTCATATAAACCATCAATGGGTCTGGAGGGTATGCAGCAGTCCTACTGCCAGCAATGCGTCTGGACTTTTTTTTCCATGTGTAAACTCCTCTGCTGAGAAAGGGGCCATATCCATGTTTTTGCTGGGCATTTGTTGAGAACATGAACAAAAAGCACCAGTTAGATGCTACTTGTTTAAGTGTGTTAGGGCTAGAGCAGCCAGCTATAGGGTAGGGCAGTAATGCATTGACAGAATATTCAGAGCCTGTGTTATTGAAGTGCTGAACATATTAAGGTCTTTTTTTCTCCTGTTGAGGAGACAGTGAGTCTGTTAACAGCATCACTTTAGGGAGTCTTAACCCTCTAGCTTAAGCTGTAGAAGACTGTAGCTTTATCCCCTCTGATGACTGGTTCACTTCCAGGTATGTTGATAAGGAAGGCTATGATAAGCAAGTAATGTGTCTTACTGAGCTGCAAGTTTTTTCTCAGCATGCCACAGCACCCTTCTCATTCCTTAACATCACTTTGCTGCTTACAGAGTGAGCAAGTTCTTCCCAGGTACACATGTAGACTGTGATGTCATACTACAAGAGCATTGACTATATGCCCTGGGGTCTGTTTAATTATTTTTTAAAATTAATTTTGATTATTACAGCTGATTACACCTCAGTGAGCAATGTAATTGATATTTGTAAATGTATCCCAAGGAACATTTTGTACAACATGCTTTTTGCTGTTGAAGGTTAAAGACTCCGTTATTGGTTTTTCCCTAAATATGCCCACATCATTAGTTCCTCCAGTGAAAAGGTTGCCATCTGGAAAAGGCAGCACAGAGACATTATTCAGGCACAAGTGCATGAAATTGGTGTTTCTGCATCTTCTGTCTCTCTTCTGCAAGGAAGCGGCTTGTAATTAAAGGAGCTGGGTTTGGAGGAAACATTACTCATTTGGTGTTATTCCTTATCATGTCAAGGACTGACAGCTCCACAGCTCTGATAAATTGTTCCTCTCAATGAGATGCGAAGCTACAGTTCCAAATGTTCTTCCTTACTCTCCCTTTCCCCCTTTCCAGCCTGTCTTTGAAAGAGTTTGATGCACTTTTCGGAGAGATGAAGTCTAAAAGGAAGAAAATTAGTTTCTTTGCATCTCAACAGCCCTTTTTCTTTGTACACTTCACAAGCAAGGTATAAGGTGGAATTTTCAGTATCAAAGAAAGTTGCAAGTACAAGTTACATTAAATGGTATTTGTTCTTCTAACTCGTATTTTTGACCTCACTTTGGTAGTCACTTTAAAGCGTGCTGTAATAAGATTTTGTATCATTTGCTGTGTCTCAGATACCTTCGGTATTAACTTGGTAAAAATCTTGAGATACTGGCCTCTGTCTTCACTACTGCTAATTATGGACCTATGTCCTACAGCAATAGACACCCGATTGAAACATTAAGAGAAAAAGAAAAGTAGCAGTGTGAACTCCATAGTGAGACACAAAGCCTTTAGATCCCATAGTAAAATAAACATTTTTGTGTTTACTGAGAGCTAAGCACAGTTGTTCCTAACTGAGCAAAAGTTAGAAAATTTGAGAAAAGTGCAGAAATTAAGACAGGATTTCAAAGCTTTGCCTGGCAAAAAGACAAAATGGGTTAATTACAGGGTTATTAATTTGATTCCTATATTGACTGAAAACAAAGAAGTTGAAGCAGCAGTAACATTTGCTGCAGATTAAAGAAATAACAAAACAACAACAAACAAAACACCCCCCTCTAAGCTATCAACTCCGTTGTCATTTACAAGATAGCAAGAGTACTTTTGAGACCCAGTCCTCAATCTGGAAAAAACAGCAAAATTCAGATTATTTACTCCGGCAAAGGAACAAGCCTGTGTCTCTGCTGTACTTTCACTCAGGATCTCCAGCATCAGTGAAGCCCATCCCCTGCTATTTGGTGGCAAATATCAGCATTAGCAATCAGATGAAGCTGTGTTCCCTCATATTTCTGAATCCACTTTGCTATCTCATGCTCTGCTCTGGGCTTTGTCTGGAAGCTGTGATCATTCAGAAAGGAGAGAGTGATCTACATTTCTGTTAGTAAAATGGTGATCTGCTCTGGTAATTGCTGTTTTGTGCTTTCTTGGAAGTCTGAGTAGCCATACAGGAGCAAGAGGAGCAATTTTTTAATGCTTACAGGTGACAGAATTGGGTAAATTTGTCAGCAGGATGGTCTGTAAGAGTCTGAATACAGTGCCAAAGGTTTCCAAATCATTGACTTTCCTGTTTCAAAGTGAGTCCCTTGATCTCTTGCTTTTTCTCCTCCCTTCTACCCACAGTCCCCCTTCCCCCCCAATTTTGCTGTTGGAATCTAGGATATGTATTTAATTTTTAGGATAGCGATGACTGGTTTTGTCATCTTCAACAAGCTGCTAGAGCAGTAAGGGACCACTATAACAATCATATTTCAGTAAACTGTAAGTCAGTCAACAGCTTCTACTGTGCAGGGTCCTGAGGATGTTCCTGCAGATGAGCAAGGTTACAAGCAGCGAGCATACTTCTAACTACTATAAGACACTACCCCAAGGCTGTAGATGTAGTTGTTACTCTTTACCAAAAGTGCAAAGGCTCCTGAGTTTTACAGCAGGCCTGATCATGCCTGCTCTTTCCTGTTTCAATTCATCAATTACATTCCTCTATGCCAGAGGCCTATAGACCTTGAAAGAATGAAATAAAACCCATCTTTTTAAACCCAGTCTTCAGAATGAAGAGGTTAACAGAGACCTCCTGTCTTGTAGTTGCAAAACCAGAAACTTTATGGTAGGATTTTGGTCAGCAAGCACACTCTTGTGAAGACAGCTATAGATAAAAAGCCAGCATCTGACCTCCTTTGTGATGATTTTGTCACTCTGTCCATTGCAAAAGAATTCCTTCTGGTTAAGTGATGGGTAAAGGGTTTTAAGCAATTTGATAAATAGCTTGATTTCTGCACTTCCGCCCTATGCAAGGTCACTGCAGAGCTAATGGCAAAAAAAGCATTTAATGGTGTAAATCAACAAAGAAGAAAATACTAGGTGCTAAGTTTGGCTTAATTGGGAGTGATTAATTTTTCTTCAGTTGTCTTTGTAGTAAGACCCCATCACTTGTGCTTACTTTTGTAAGCAACAGGCAGATTAGTAAACCCCCAGCAAATACATAAAGGGTTACTGTATCAGTGTGTCAGGGAGAGCCTTCTTTTTCTCTGTGGATAACTTTCTGAAGTCAGCAGCTCCAGAAAAGACCTCTTGACTGTCAAGTTGTCCGTCATGTCCTGCCTCTGTAGTTAGATTCTCAAAAGGAAGAAAGACAGACTCTCAGATCTCTTCTAGAAGCCGATGTTTTGTTTGAAGTCTGAGAAAGACTGAGGAATGTTTCAAACAAGTTATTTCAAAGTCTTCAGAATTTTCTTTAGTTTTAGATTTAGAGGAAATTTATTTTTGTAGTTTTCTCATGTGTTTATTCAGCAAGCTTCTCTTAGGCCAACATCTAAAAGTGTTGTTATTATAGAAAATTGTTTTTTTCACCACGAACAACAATCTTTTCAAATTTTGAAGCCACCAAAATTTTTTTTTAAAATCGCTTCACATATAGCACTCAAGATAAATGTCTAATGTATCTAGTATCTCTAGTGATTCATCTGTGGCAGTAATGAATTATATTTTGATAAGTATTTAAACATCAAATTTCCACTGACTTCAGTGGGAGTTTTAACTACAGGCTTAAATTCCTTCTGTGCTGGAAATGTAAATCTCTACATCAACACTTAACAGTATTTTTAAAATGTTTTTTGTACACTGCTCGGACTGACTTACCCCTAGTACAAGTAGTAGCCGCATCACAGATACAGAACTAGTCCTGTTTGGGACAGGGCTCTCACCCCACATGAGTCCATCAGGAAAGAGCACTGGGGCTTCATTCACCCCTGTCTGTCAGTCTCACTTCACACTTTCTGCAGCCATCTTTACAGGTGGAAGAGGGAGAAATGACCTGCTTTAAAATGATATGTACAGATCATACTCAATAATTTTTGGGTACATGTATGTGTGCAAAAGCCTGTTTTTAGAGAGTAGTTTTAGAAAAGGCTTTTCAAGCAGAAGTGTGTGATGTTGAGCTGGAAGGCTGATGATGTATTCCTAAAATCTTGTCAGGACACAGAAGACTCAGTCCCAGGACACAAAATCAACAATAGCTCAAAATGCTGTTTGTCAGTGTGCTTTGACTTCCATAAAAAAAGAAGCTTTATCTCAAGTTGATGGACAGGCGCTTACAGAGCCTTGGCTATTATCACTCAAGATGTGGTAACACTAGCAGCTGAACCCAGAACTAAGTAGTAGACCAGTGCCTTCAAATACTAGCTACTTCTTTCCTACACTGTCATGACATCTTTCAATAATTGACTGTAAAATCAAGGCTGATGCTGACCAGTCTGGATCTTCAAAGCCAGTAGAGCCACTGCATCAGAGTGGTGGTTTAAGGTGGGAAGGCATGAGAGGTAGTGAAAAGGAGAGCAGGGTTGGACAAAAAGAGCTTGCTAATTTGGGATGAAGGAGGGGCAAGTTGAATTTAGCAGTTCACGGTAGGTGAAATGAAGAAGAGAGAAATAGTTGAAACATAATCACAGTTATTACTTAAATATTTTTCTTACCAATCACTCAGTTGGTACTTTATCAGCTTTTCAAATTAACTGAGTTAAAACAAGCAAACATATAATGATATTTCTTTGAAAAGTGCACATTTGTGTAACATTTTAATCTTCATAATAGAAGGATAATTAACATCACTAATTATCTAATTAAGCTCATTAACTATCCACCAACAGTGCACCATGAAGTTGACATTATGTTCTTCTGTCAACAAATGCTTTGATTTCTTAGGAAGTAATTAAAATGTAAATTAGCATGTCATTAAATGCACAAGGGAAGTTTGAAATCAAATATTCATTTCAAAACTGCTCATAGCACACATTTTTTTTTACTTCAATGAAAGCAGGCACTTTACTATTAATGATGTATATTAAACAATTTCCATTATAATATTATTGTCGTGTTTAATAACTGGCTCAAAGCTAAATTACAGTATGCTGCAGCAAGCTGGAAGAAGTTTCTTTAACTTTGAACAAAGAAATATTTATGTCCTCTTAAGTGAATATCTGACATGCACTGCTCATTTGTCATTTTCAGATTGTTTACAAGATCATAAAGAAATAATTCAATAGGTCAGTAACTTATATAAGAACTGAATGAAAACATACAGTGCAAAGCTATCTAACTTTATGTAATACAAATCACAGAAAAACTTTCTGAAATATATGGGTATAATTTGAAGATAACTTTAACATACAAGTTGGAATGAAGGTTGCATGATGATGAATACAAATTATTAGGCTGATTAAGATCCACAGGCCACTCACCCTAGGTCTGTCCCCTAAAAATCCAGTCCCAGTTGCTACAGGAGATGGTGTATGACGGCACAATGCACAGTAGAAAATCTATCCTAGCAAAATTTTTCATTTATTGATTTATATAAGTTTCATCTTAAAACCTGAAATACAAGAAATAATATCCCTTCCAAAACTTTTTGTGTCTAAGTATTCAGAGAGAGTTTTTCTGTGTTAAAACTCAGTGGTGTCCTGTAGTAGTGAAGTCCCTTTGTTTAATTACACATTGTATGAAAAGATGTTTTCTTTTATGTTTCCTGCATATTTTTTGAAATAAAGTTTTGCTCTTCAGGTCAGATATTGTGTCTGGTTCAGGTTTAAGCTTGGATATATGATATCAGAGAGTGGAGTTTAATGTTTAAAGCTGGTGGCATTGAAATCTCATCTTTCAAGAGCTGCTGGTTGCAGAGTTTTATTCTCACATAACAGAGATGATGCAAAATGAGTTAAATGGTGTTAATGTGGATGAAAGCAGAGTTTTATTTGGTTGCAAAGAAACCCTAGAAACAAGTGTTAATCACTGAAACAGATTTTTTTTCCTCTGCTGAATATATAGAAAGACATAGTTTTTCATATTTCTTAGTTCAAATATATCCATTTTCTTCCAGAATTTTGATGCAATATTTTATTTGTAATTTCAGAAATACTTTCTTTGCATTAAGCTGCTTTATATTGTTTGATTCTTATATTTTTGATTTTTGTATTGTTTGATTCAAAAGCCTGAAGCAGCAATTAAAACTGAAGCAAACTTACATTTTTGTTTTAAAACTTTGGGTGGAATCAACATTCTCAACCAGTTTCCCACAAGAATATAATTTTTCATTCATTTTTTTTAAAGTTCTGTATTTTCAAAGACAAATAATGCATTTTTTCAATTATTCTGCGTATTATTAGAAATCTTTATAAGGAGAAGACTTATGACTAAATTTGCTTATCAACAAGTTAAGAGTTTATATATGGTGACTCATCTCATGCAGAGAGCACTATCAAATGCACATAGGAGTCTGGGTGCCCAGAAAATTAAGTATGAGTGTCTGTCAGGCAGCAGGGACTGAAAATAGCTGAGTGTGAACTGGGTTGGGGTATGTGCTAGTAGAGAACAGGAAATCAGGGGAGGTTGTAGAAATTTCTTCAAGATGAATGTAAATGTTTCTCCTAAATGAGCGTATAGGTTGCTAACCTGTGCTGAAGTCTGTGACCATTCATTTCTTGTTTTTCTCATCCTTGCTAGCCAAATTAAAAAGAGATCTTGTTTGTGCCTATCTGTGTTCCATTCATGCTTTCTGCTGCAGAGTAGCCTGTAGAGTTTAGGATTGTTCTACAGGCACTAAAAAAACTCCAGAAGTGAACTTGTCACCTTTAAATGCATGTAATTTTAGGCAAACTGATAATTTTAGGGGTCAGGAAAGAGATGTTTCTTTGTATTCTCCACTCTGAGCACTAAGCATATGCTAATATTTACATAATTCTTTTGTCAGCTAAAGATTAGTAGTGCGCATTTTTCTTAAATAAAAACCACAATTCAAATGTAATCAGATAATGCCAGTGCATGAAGCTTTCAGATACATGTATTGAGATACTATGTAATAAAGCATATGCACCTATATGCACTAAGTTATATGCACCTATAGGACTTCATAGAAAATCACCATTTTAAATAGAAAAAGGAAAATGATGAGTAAGAAAAGTGAAGGCAAGAAAAGACCCCACGGCTATTCCCCATAATGCCAAAGTCTGACCTTCAGCTTTCACTAGAGGTAAAAGGTAATACCTATGCTGTAACCAAGGATGGAAACCAAGCCCTCAGGAGTTTGAGTGAATTACTGCAAAGTCACAGAAGTCATTCTCAGAGATAGGATTAAAGAACAAATATGTCTCCCCTCCCACTGTGGTTTTTTTGCTATTAGGAAATGAGTTATCTGTTCTCCCAGGAATTCACCATTTCAGTAGTGATCTGGTTAATGAATATGTGTGTATACGCACACGTACATAGATATACATATACACAGTTGCTATAGAAGTAGAGCTGCTTCTGAGTTTAGCTGATAAATACAGTGTGGAAGTCTGATCACATGTACACCAAACTTTGGGTTTATCCTCTTGAAACCCACCCCTGTGTGTGGGGACATTTATGATGCACTGAAATATGGAGGTTTTTCTCATTAAGTTTGCTATTCCCCAGCCAACTGGCGATGCCAGGAATCCATCCATGATCCTTAGGAGCAGTTGGCACTGTGCATTAACCTCCTAGTGGGTGGAGGCACGAAGCTTCTATGCAACACTTAACTGCTGGAACTACAGTCTGCTGAAAAGCTAAATGAATTTTGGCAAAGCAACAATAAAATCCACATGGCAATAACAATTTTGTGATTCAAAAGAGGCTGCAAACAACGCTCAGTGTGAAGAGTGTATGCAAAAGACTACGGTTAAACTGCTCTTTAATCTGCTAAGGAAAACATTATCTGCCTTAGCTTAATGCTTGTTACCTGGTGACTAATGAAACAATTTCACCTCTTATGAAATGAACCTACTCGCTTCCTAGTGCATAGCCAATTACTTGTAAAGTAGTCTGGTCACAAGACGGGTAGCTTATTGTTTGCACAGAGTAGCAGTGTACGTGGTCTCTGATCCACCATACTAGATTTAGTAGCAGCAGTGGTAGACTTGGAGATGTTATGCACTTTGTCCCTGTATCATCCTGGCTGGTGAGCTGGAGACTTCACCCAGATCTAGTAATTTACTGTAACACTTGGATTCTTCTCTGTAAAATTGCCCTGCTGACTGTAAGCCTATCCTCTGCTTCTGAGGCTGATGAAGAAGGGATTAATTTACTCTCTGTGATTTAGCAGGAAAGGACCAGAAGTTTTGGGCTTTAATTGTGCATGTCAGGAGAGGAAATTCTGGTTAGATGTGTGGAAAAAGGAGGAGCATGAGAACTGAAGTGAATACAAGAAGATAGTTTTCACACCTCAACAGTATTTAGGCTCAAAACTTAACTGCTGACAGTCTGGCTCTTTAAGTCATAGCGGTTCAGGAATTTTTCATTAAAAAGATTATTGGGTTTTGATGGTGACTGCAAAAATTACTCACTTCTGTGAGAAAGTGCCTCCTTCCTAAGTCACATCATCAGTGACAAGAGATCTATGCTGGTTTGGGCATGCTGTCCAGAGGACAGAGCTGGGATATGGGGCTGTCAAAAGGAGCAGTGCTGCACCACAGGTGGATGCCATTTAATATTGAGCTGTTGGGAGATACATACTTAAGTAAAACTGAATAATTTACTCCAAAATGCAGCTTTTCTGTTTGAGTCAAGATAGGAAGAGTATATCACGTTAGTTTCATGTAATTTTTCTCATTCTAATGATGCTAATTTCCTGTTGCCCCCTTTTGCCGTCATCACCCATAGAGGTTTTAAACATGTTTAATTGCCACTTTTAAGGTCCAAGTGCTGTGTATATATTATCTGTATGTTTGTATTTTAAATGCTTGGATTAAAGGCAAATCTGCCCTACTTCAGTAGCAGACACAGTAGCAGTTGTGAAGTATATGCCTAAACACATCCTGAAACACAGTGATTTCTTGAATCAGGGTCGTGAAATCTGTTTCTGCCATTCACAAACTCTTTGCCACTGCCACATATGCTATTTACATGCACTTTGTTGTGTCCCTAATTGCTCCTTACCTGCTGTTCTGCTTTTCTAAGCCCATGGAATACTTTCTAAAAACCCAATGATGGTTTGAATAGTAATTAGATAAAAAACCTTCCATGTAGAACTGTGAAATCCCAGGTTAGAGGAATAAGGTATGCAGACTTTTCCTGTGATATAAGATCTAGAATCTGGTAAATCAGCTATATTAGAACACAATCTGGCACTGGGCACAAAAGAGTAGAAGGGATTTCCAAATGGGTTCATAAAATTGTTTCCCCTTTCCACTACTGCATGCTGTCACTATACACATTCTCTTTGTGGACTTACTGGCTGTTTTCAACTAATTTAGGTTGGGTTTGCCACACCACCAACCCTCCTTCCCCCACAACCAAGTCATAGGGGAAGGGTGTTCCAGAAACTCACCTGTCTTAGTTTCCCCATCTGTAAGCTAAAGACTTTGACCTCTTTCATAAAGACTTCTGAGATGTACTGGTGAAAAGTACTGTACTAGAGTAGATATTTTTCTAATAGCTGCAATGCTATAAGAATGCTCTTACTGTGTGTACTTATAATATTTATTTTGCTCAGAAGAGCTAAAGTAACAGACTAATGTCACTACTTCTAGTCCTCACCAACAGATGACTGAAACACATGCTTCAAAACAAGTATGTGGGTAGTGTCACTGTCATCCATGGGACTATTCACTTGGCACCGTAAGGGATCTGGATATTTGGGCTTACCTTTTGGCTCTTCCAAGTCCAAAATTATTTTGTCTTGAAGTTTATTTTTATTTATTAAGACTTTTGGCACATACTGTTGTGTGCATGTGTGTTCAGTAATGCAACACATAGCCTTTAATTCCCCAATGAAAGCTTCAAAGTGCAGAGCTCCAGTGACGTAATGTTTCTTTAGGAAAGAACTGTAGCATATGTGATGTCTGTATCATGCAATATGAGTTTATTATGGCAAGCTTGAATGTTTATGGGGTGAAGGAGTGTTAAGTGATATATATAAATATATATATAGATATATATAAAATATAAAAAACCCCACAGACATAAAATATTCCAGAGCTCAGTAGAGAGTTGTTAACTTAGAA
Source organism: Athene cunicularia (assembly GCF_003259725.1). NCBI lineage: Eukaryota > Metazoa > Chordata > Aves > Strigiformes > Strigidae > Athene > Athene cunicularia. The sequence goes on from NW_020799105.1 coordinate 6,570,869, forward strand.
GTCACACCTCAACTTTTTTTTTTTTTTTTTTTTTTTTTTTTTTTTTTTTTTTTTTTTTT
>NW_020799105.1:6570977-6612639 GCF_003259725.1 Athene cunicularia
GATAGTTTTCACACCTCAACAGTATTTAGGCTCAAAACTTAACTGCTGACAGTCTGGCTCTTTAAGTCATAGCGGTTCAGGAATTTTTCATTAAAAAGATTATTGGGTTTTGATGGTGACTGCAAAAATTACTCACTTCTGTGAGAAAGTGCCTCCTTCCTAAGTCACATCATCAGTGACAAGAGATCTATGCTGGTTTGGGCATGCTGTCCAGAGGACAGAGCTGGGATATGGGGCTGTCAAAAGGAGCAGTGCTGCACCACAGGTGGATGCCATTTAATATTGAGCTGTTGGGAGATACATACTTAAGTAAAACTGAATAATTTACTCCAAAATGCAGCTTTTCTGTTTGAGTCAAGATAGGAAGAGTATATCACGTTAGTTTCATGTAATTTTTCTCATTCTAATGATGCTAATTTCCTGTTGCCCCCTTTTGCCGTCATCACCCATAGAGGTTTTAAACATGTTTAATTGCCACTTTTAAGGTCCAAGTGCTGTGTATATATTATCTGTATGTTTGTATTTTAAATGCTTGGATTAAAGGCAAATCTGCCCTACTTCAGTAGCAGACACAGTAGCAGTTGTGAAGTATATGCCTAAACACATCCTGAAACACAGTGATTTCTTGAATCAGGGTCGTGAAATCTGTTTCTGCCATTCACAAACTCTTTGCCACTGCCACATATGCTATTTACATGCACTTTGTTGTGTCCCTAATTGCTCCTTACCTGCTGTTCTGCTTTTCTAAGCCCATACTTTTTTTTTTTTTTTTTTTGTTTTTTTGTTTTTTTGTTTTTTTGTTTTCAACCATTTCTTATTACAAGCAACCTTTCAATTTCTTTATCTCTTGAAAGAAACTATGGAAAATCCACTCTCTGGGTTTTTTTTTTTTTCATGTTAATTTCTCTGTTTCCCAGCATTTTTCTCCTTGCTGGTTTTACCTTTCTCCAATACTAATAATTTTCTCTCCTATTTGCATGAGGTCTCGATGCAGCAGGAGGAGAAATGTTTTTTTGATTCTGTGGTTTAGGTTTGTTTGGTTGGTTTGGGTTGGTTTTTGTTTTTTTGTTGTTTTTTGTTTTTTTTTTTTAATAAGGAAATAACTTGTAAATTCCATCACCTTTTCAAGCTCTGAATATTGGCTGGGGAATCTGAGGCAGCAAAAATTACCTGATTCTACTGAGAATGTGATTGTCTAGACTGTAAAGTAGGGAAGTCTGTATAAAAAAGACTTAATGCATGGTATCATACTCAGATTTTTAGGCCAGGATGGATCAATGTGGCTTCTTGGTCTGCTCTTCCCTAGAAGGCAGGTCATGTTTCTTCATTTACACCTGCTTTTCTGTATATGAAACTCAAACCTTAAATTCTCTTACACAATATTAACTATTATCAAAGCTGGCATATTGTTTTTGTTCAAGATAGATAGTACACTGTGGCACTATTGTATTTAAACTACTGCATAAAGATTTGCCATTTTAAAGGTTAACCACCTACAATTTTTAATGGAAATTGTTTATTTGTTAGCAACTTGTTTGCACTAGTTGTTCATTAAGCATTACAGTGCAATTGTTCTGACTGAACACTTAAATAATAGCCTGATCTATATTCTCCATGTTTATTGGATATCTTTTTCAGGTTCTGTTTTTGTTAGTTAGTTTGGTTTGGTTTGTTTCCAATTTTCAATTTTGTTAACTGTTCATTTCATTTTACAACCAGATGGTTTTCCTGTGGGGATGATCATGAGGGACATGTTCATCTGGTTGAAGATGGCTAGCTATAGCTCATTTGGAAGACAAAGTGGTTAGTCTTCAGTTCACCAGACATGGCTAGCAGAATTTTTCCTTCTTAGGACCCTTCATGTGTTTCAAAGGCTAGAACATCTGTCAGTGAAGTCTGTGAGAGTCTTTGCAACGTGGGCTTTGACCTTAGGGGTCTGATTGGTAACCATGAGTGAAATACAGAGTATGAGCAACTTTGAAACAGCTGTCAGTAGAGCACTGACTTAACTTGAATAGCCTGTGGATATCTGGAATGGTTGTTAATGCTTGGAGGAATTGGTTGTCTATTCTGAATGGCTTTTACTCTATGTCCACATAGAGCCTGAGATCTCAGCTCTTCTCCTGTACAGAGCCCAGCTGAACAGAACAGAGATGCTGTTGCTTTCTAGGTCAGCCTTTATGGGAGTTTTATATGAATTATGGAATAGTTTTGTGAGGCCACAACTGTGATTACAGGTTTAATGATGCTTTAAACAAACAAAAATGTAATGACTTTCATCAGTGTAAAACAGGAGCTTCCTGCAGGGAAACACCAATAAATGTGACTTCGCAGCAGGGGTGCAGACCTGGCTGGCAGCCAGCAGTAATCGGCGCACCACATAGACCTTGTGTGTTAACTTAATTATAGCACACTGTAAGCAGCAGCTAGACAGTTTGCTGTGAGGAATCACTGCCAGCGTGGTACAGAGTCCATGCATTTAAAAGTTACCCATCTGATCCATGGCTTTAGGTAGTGAGAGGCTGGGACTTTAACAGCCAGTTTAGCTTCATGCTGTGACTCACAGCAATCTTACCTTTGTCACGGTAGCTCGGGTGGGCATAAGAGCCTTCAAATAGCACTGGGGGCACTCTAACCTCTCCTGTATAATCTCTGAACAGCTTCTGCCTTCTCTGCCACCTCTAATCCTCAGGAATTTATCAAAGGAACAGATAGATCCCCCCCCCTTTTTTTTTTTTTTTTTTTCTTTCCACTTTCATGGCTTTAGTCTTCCTTTTGTGAATTCCGAGAGAGGGCAAGCAATCTTATTTTTACTTCAAAAAACACGTTCAAGTAAGCCTGCATCCTTCCTACACATTTGGCTGGCACATGGAATAGGTGTTTATGGTTTATTTGGATATCAGACTGATTTGGAAAATGTGTATTTCCAGAAATAACTGAGTAGCATGGGGGTTTAGGGCATGTCTGCGCTGTGTAGTGGAGCAAAGGCAGTTATTGTGGGTGTCGTATTGCATTAGCACAGCTCTGCAAATTTCCAGTTCTAGAGCTAGCTCAGACATCTTTGTATTGCAATCCCATTAAATAGTGTATTTATACTCCAACTCGCTTGTTACCAGAGGGCTTAGGCTCCTAAATCTCAAAAATGTTTTTAGAAACAGTTGGTTTGCTGTCTCCAAAAAGGAGACATGGACCATTCCTTTGTTTGCACTTTCTGTTTATACAGCAAGGACAGGTGTATCCTTACGGTTCCTTACCTCTGTCATGGTCTCTACAACAAACATAATTGTCTTTTATGCTACTTGTAGTACTAACTCAGCTCCGAAAGGAGGAGCCTTAAATTGTATTAGCTGTTTTCTTCTGAGTAGTTCCACTAATGATTCTTGTTAAGGTCACGAATGTGTCTATCTTCCTGGTGTAATTGTGCAGCTTGTTCTCAGATGATTGCCTCATGACTATACTGTCTGGAAAGCTGTCAAACTTGCAGACACTGGATATATTTCATAATTATTCTTGTAAAATACAAAGCAACTAATGTCAGCTTCTGCCCCTCACAGAGTTTACACCTGCAGCAGCTTGGTGTAATATGTTTTGATATTTGTTCTAGGGATTTGTGTCATGTATGGAACAGTACCGAAGAGCTGGACAGGAGCTCTATGCCTCTCTGTACAAGAACCACATACAGGTAAAGAACAGGAATATTATGCAACAGCTTTCTGTTGAAAGGATGCTCTTGGACTACCTTGAGAAATCAGACATTTTAGAAATGAGATGAGTAGTATGCCCAAAGAAATGCTGAGAGTTGATGAGTCAATACTCCATTCCTGACATCAACTGCTGAAATGTGATACAGCATCACTCACCAGATTCCTCACTTTATCTTCAGCAGCCTCTTTTCTTTTGTTTAAATGAATTATTCCTTTCTCACAGTAGCAAAAATGAAAGGACTCTGACCTTTTTTCTTAGCAGCCAGTAAAACTTCTCAAGATGCCTCAAGCTCATAGGCAGTAAAATCTCACAGGTATGTTTCTGTTTCAGGATTGGTCATTAGAGACCAAGAAGCTTTTCATTCTTTGGAATTCTCACCTCTTCTCTCCTTTAAATTCATATTTTAGTGCCTCCCAACTCCCTGCACACACCTCCTGAGTAGAAATAATTAAATTTATGCCAAGCTTGAAGAGAGCACAGTGCATTTCTGACTGAGACTTTCAGACTCTGTTCCTAGCAAGCACGGGTGTTGCCATTTGACACAAACATTTGCCAAAAAAAAAGCAGTGAATAAAGCCTCTGTGATGCTGTTCTCCTGGCTCACTGCTTTTGTGTTGGAAATCTAATGAAAGCAGACATTTTCAAGGAGGTTTAAGTTTGCAACATGCTTACATTTTTCCCTGTATCTTAGTTTGACTAGTTGCATGTCCCACAGCACGCTTTCAGTGGTCAGCTGGACCTGTGTTTGCTGCGTCTGCTGTGCTCTCTCTGCCTCATCTGGTAGGTTGGGTAGATCCCTCTGAATCACTGGGGTAGTGCCACTGCTGCATGGGAGGAGAAAAGTGTGCAGAGGGTGGCTCACAATGCTTCTGTTCCACAGATGCTCCAGTGTGGTTACAGCAAAGCAGCCAAGGACTGGATGATACTTGAGGAGCAACTTTTCTACAGAAGGGGCCCATGGAGAGATGCATCCCGATCCTTAGAGCCACGATGCGTTCATGATTGTTATGAAGGGCCTTCACGAATGAGGAGGAGGATTCAACATGTGAACACCCAAGCAGCAACAATGCGAATGAAGAGTGAGGTAGAAAGCTTTTGCAGGAGGTGCACAATTTCTGTAACAGTTGCTGGTGACTATATATTCACCTCTTTCCTCTGTTTCTCATCACCTGATTCATCAGTATTCTGTGCCATGCATGGACAACCCACTGAATGGGTTTAGTTTTGAGCGAGTAAGAGGATCTGCAATGTGTGTAGCAGCAACAGAATGATTTTCCCTCCTTTTTGGTATAAGATGTCCCCAGGCAGATAAGAGTATATCTCATATGTATGACCATATTTTTCTGCCTGTAATATCTCATAGGTATAGTGCTTCCCAATGTATGCAACAAAGTCCAGTGAGAAGGCTGCACTGTCCTGTTAGTCTTAATGCTTATTAGTTGTTATTAGGGCTGCTAGAACTGTTGGATGATCAAAAGGGGAATTGGAATGGTTTGAACCATTGAACTGTGTATGTGGGGTATTTAATACTGTCTCTATAGTGTCTAAATTCCAAATCCCATCAATCAGGAGCTGAACCACTTTAGTATATCAGGAAGTTTCCATCTCTAGGACATTTTCAGCTTTTATGTGAAGCTTGGATTCTGGCAGTTTTATGTAGATTGGGTGGTATGTTTTTTATCCTATAACTAGCCTCATGCAGGGTCATCTTTGAAAAGACAATAGTCCTTTTGTTTAATTGTGGACATTTGTTTCTACATGTTATCATTCCTTTGGGTCCTTTCAAATTAGTTTCTTTGAATTTCCAAGGCATTTATTTGCAACATAGTTTTAAATCTGTGGTTTTTTCTGCAACAAGGTTCTGAGTTATGTTTACCTGTCCGCATATTCCACTTCAGTCATACATAGTTTCTTTTCAGGTTCTCCTAACAAACAGAAACGAAACGTCTCCCCCTGCTGAAGTGAATCCAGGTAACCTTTCAGGGGTAAATTATATCATCAAGAGGGTGGACACAAACAACCAAAGAAAATTGGAGTTAGTGTATGGAAGTCCAGGTCAGAAATTCACCTAGTGAAAAACCTTACTGTCAGTGCTCTGGGCTAAAAAGTCACTGTAACATCTGGGAAAAGACTGATACAATTGCTATAGCTGGTGTATAAACTGTCTTCAGAATTTTTTGCTCTCTTGTTGCTACGAGAAAGATCTGAAAGCAAGAAAGCTATCTTGAAATGAAAGCTTTGGACATTCTTGTGCACCTGGAAAGCTCCCAATTGCTTAAACACCAAAGGAAAAGTGTAGACTTTCCCCCTGCTTTTAGTAGACACTCAAGTTCTACCTCTTAAATGCCGTTTAAAACCAGGTGATAGATGGCTCAGAGAAGTGGTGATAGGAATTGTAGCTTTCCAAAAACGTGGACAAAATAACGGAGAGTGGAAGAAAATCATCAAGAATATTAACATGTCAAACTGTTGTTCAGCATTCAAAATAGAAACATATTTTTCAAAATATGACCATTATGTGAACATTTTTCATTTTCCAAGGCCAGGTTTCCTGTTATATGAGACATTAAAAGAGGGGCAGGACTTAAATATGGTATAGAAGTCAGTAATTCTTCAGAGGGGGGGAAATAAAATATTGAGAAAGAACTGTAGTTTGGAAATGTCAGCCAAGTCTAAGGCTGTGGATTTCAGCCACCTGTATGGCTGCTCCAAGTTAAGCTTCTAGAGTATACTGTTGGAAACAGGCTGTATTGTATACTTTTTAGTGTGATAAGGCTTAGAAAACAAGTGGAAGTGGAGCTCATTGTTCTAGACTCCAAACAAGATTGAAGTACTATGTAGTTTCTGTGTGAAAGTGGTTACAGTCTACCCCAATAAGAAGGCTGATCATGCCTTCTGTAACTGTGTGCAGTGCATGAATTTGCAAATCCTGGAACACAGCTTGGGCAGGATATGAGTGGATTGTCTCTCTTTGGGTTGTCTTAAGATCCGGCTCAGTGCATGTCTCCAAAAGACTACCATTTTCAGTTTTTCACGATTTCCTAATCTTCAGTGATTTTAAGAATTTAGTTTGAATTATGACTGAGTGCAGCTACCTGTGTTTAGTTCCCTGAACTAAGCATCCTTCTTTAGCAGTCATAGATTTTACTTCCCTCTTGCCTGTTTTTGCAAATAAATAATGCTATTTCCCAAGATAGAACAGATTGGGTAAAAGTCTAAATTACAAACGCTTTTGGTGTCATCTAGCTGCTACTAAAACTGCAATCCTTTTATACTGATATAGGAGAGCTGATGTTAAATGGAGCAAAAAGGGAGATGGATAAGAAGGGATTGGATTGTAACCAGCTCACATTCTTCCCTGCTCTACATGAAAGTTTCCATTCAGAAGACTTCTTGGAACTGTGTGTGGAGAGACAAATTATATTGCAGGAGTTTGCAGAGAGAGAAAAGGTAGGAAAGATGAACTAGAAAATTTTCTCTGGGGTAATGGCATTTTAAAAGGTGGATTGGATGTGGAGGCCTATCTGTTCCCTTCAGTTTGGGGTTCAGGTGGATTCAAGCTACTGTAAACATCATCACTGTCTGTTTCCATAGAGCAATTACAATTTTCCAGCCTCTGTATGAACTCCTATATAGACTTATTCTTGGAGAACATTTAGCATTAACTCTTTGAAGTAACAGAAAAAAATTCGCATGTGCAACCAAGGTATTCTTGTACCTGTGAGACAGTATTGTCTGAATTTGCCTAAGACATGGCAAATTATAAGACTCAGAATTCCTGTCCTGCTTCCCTGCCATTACTCATCCTCAGAGCAGTGCTTGAATCAAATTTATTTATTATCTCTAGAAGCACATGCCAATTTTGTATAGGTTGCTAGTTCAGTGACGTTTAAATCTCTTCCTGCTGAGTACCAGAAAATGTTTTCTTCCTCCCTTCACATGCCTTTTTCTTCTCTGCCTACTGGACAGATTCTTCCCTCTAAGTCCATAGAGACTTTCCCTGCTTCATGTTCGATACCTCCAGCATCTGTCATCTAGTCAAAACAGTGTTGTTCCTTTTTTATTCTTATACTGGACTGGATGCCCTTCTCCCAGGTTTCTTCCCAGCATAAGTAAGAAGCAGGTTCAGGAACACTGAGGGAGGACATGAGCTGTGGAGTAAATAGAGGTGACTGTTAGTGGGATGTTAACTTCAGTCTTGTGTACTCAATTTAATCCATTTGCTCAAAAGCCAGCAACCTGCCCATCTCTTTCAGCATAGTCCCCACAATGGTGACTCCAAATCAAATCCTTGATGTTGAATACACACTGGACATAGCCATTTTCTTCAGGACTGTGAGAGATTTTGTCATGAGGAATAGACTTGGCCTCATTCTCTGATCTTTTGCAGTGTACCTGTTTCTTCCAGTTGCATCATCCCCCTTGCTGGCCTAGCATCTGTTGTGGTTTGAATCCAGCTGGCAGCCAAACACCACGCAGCTGCTCACGCACCCTCCTCTGCCAGTGGGTAAAGGGAGACTTGTAGGTTGAGATAAAAACAGTTTAATAATTGAAATAAAATGATAACAATAACAATAACAGAAAGTACAAACAGGTAATGCACAATGTGATTGCTCACCACCCACTGACTGATACTCAGCCAGTTCCCAGCTAGCATCCTGAAAAAGCTGAGATCCCAAAACTGCAATCCCAGAAGTGAGAAAGAACCCCCTCCTTCCTGGCCAACTGCCCTTTCTATATCGAGCATGATGTGATATGATATGGAATATTTCATTGGCTAATTTGGTCCAGTACTCTGCCTGTGTTCCCTCCTGGCTTCTTGTACATCTGCACACAGGCAGGACATGGGGAGTTGGAGAGTCCTTGAGCTCTTAGAAACAACTGAAAACATCAGCGTATGATCAACATTCTTCTCATACCAAATCATGTACTGAATCCAAAATACAGCACTGTTCTAGCTATTAAAAAGCAAAATTAATTCTATCCCAGCCGAAACCAGGACAGCATCCCATAGTGGAAGCCAAGGGTGGGACTTGGAGTATTTAAACTCAGCCATCATAGTGCTGTGATAGCTGTACATAGATAGAGAACTAATTATTTTATTTTTGTCCCAATACCATCGCCGAATTTTCTTTATGCTTTGCCAGTGGCAAGGGGTCACATTTGTGCTCTCTAACATGATGGCTTCCTCGTGCTATTAGAGCTGTTGGGACACTGTCTATACAACATAATTCATTTCCCTGCCCCTCCTTCTTTCCCCCCACCCCCATGTCTCTCCCCAGCAGAAGGAGACAGGCTTGAAAATGTGAGGCATGTTTTCTGTGAGCTGATCTCGTTTTGAGCCTTCAGGCTGTCTGTCTCTTCTCCATGTAACTCCGCAGGAAGCTGTCAGAAATGCCAGGCATGTTTTTTTCCAGCAGCAGTCACCGTGTTGCCGAGCTGACAGAAGTATTAAAAAAAGCAGTAGGGGGTGACATTAGCTGTCCTGCGCTCACTTAGTGCGCTGCGGTCCTGCCTTGTAAATGGCTGCCTCGTGAGCTGTTTGCACTTTAAGCAGGCGACTGGAACCATCTTACCTACTGCACTGCACAGAAAAGTCATTGCGATGCTTTGGCAGATACTATATTGATTTCTGAAACACAGGGATAGGCCTTGTCTGGAAAATAGTCATTGTTTTATAATGTCACCCAGTGCTATTTATTTGCATTACCATTAAATAGATACCTTTGTACATACTCTGATATGTGAGATGGATTTTTGCAGAAGCAGCAGATCAAATGCTATTGGCATTGACAGAGTGTGTTCCTCAGCCAGTTAAATCAGGAGAATATGGGTCCAGGTGGGGTATTGTTATGCTAATATAATCTAGTCTTTTGTTATATTTTAGCTTGAAAAATAGAGTAGAAAACATTTATAGGCATTCATGTGAAAGAGTTTGACTATAAGCTAAAGGAAGATACTGAATAGTTAGTCCCCTAGACAGTGGAGACAAATAATGTGAGGGAGCAGTCATGCTCTGTGTTTGAACAGCACCCAGACCATGCAAAGTTCAGCCTTTAGATACGTCCTTTTTTTGTCACCTTTTTACACAATAAACCTACCTATAGAGGAGTGCATTTCCCAGATTTCAAAGTCAAGCACTCTGAATTTAGGAAATGCCAGAAATCAAGAAATTAATGCCAGATCTGTGCAATTATAGCCCTTAATGACATAGTCACTTGCTAATTTTACCATGAGACTATCCCTTCTGCTGTACCAGTATATAGAGTGAAAGGTATGTATATCAAAATCCGTACCTGCAAAGTAGTACTTAGTTGTATTGACCATAAGTCTGTCTCTTCCAGTCAGGATCCTTGTAAATACATACAAATGCACCTTCTGTGTTCTGCAGCTAGCAGGAATACTATAGATGCCATTCATCTTCCTTACACAGTGTTAATTTATCACTAGAATATGTCTATCCTGAACAGGCTCTGTGAAAAAAAATAGTATTTAATTCTGTAGTTACATGGTAACATAATGCATATACAAAGGGGCTGAATTCAGTCTGAATTCTGAGGATATGACTTTGCATTCATAGTAATGCTTTCTTAAATTTTGTGTGACATTCCCAAAGTTTGAAAATGGAAGCCTCTATCGGACCTCTCAAGATAGCAGGCCAACAGCAGAATTGCTGAAAGTTGCAGAATTTTGCAAGCACTGACATCTGCTGAAGAAAGCACCTTTAGAGCCTTTCAGGCCTTTATAATGGCCTCTGCCAAAGTGGCAGCTGGAGGGGATAGTAAGAATATATTATGATCCTGGATATGGGCCTGTCCTGGAGGTTGCAAAACAATCACACATCTCCACCATATGTCCCAGCCCTGCATTTGGAAAGGAGACTGTGTTGTGGTGAGCACAGTTTCCTTCCTGATTTGAAATTTACCCTCAGCTGTTTTGCCCCTCTCAGCTGCCCCTGCGTTCCTGTTGTGTTTGAACTATCTGCCCCATTCTCCCCCCCCTACATAATGCAACCTCCAGTTCTCAGGATTCTTGTTCTCATCCTATTTCCTTTGCTCAGATTCCTAGTCTCTTCTCTGCAATCACCCTACCCTAGGTGTAGTATCATTTCCAGTTATATTAAGCTCCTTGGTGTTCTTTACCTGTTTCTTTCTATCATCTGCACCAGTTTCTGATAGTGCTCATCAGCTTTCAGTGATCTGCTAGAGGCAGATCTAAAAGCCAGAAACCTTGTATGCAGTGGCAAAATGCAAGGTACAGAGGAGTTTTGTGTTTTGGCTCTATGAAGGTAAATAAAGAAGTGGGTGTTCAGAGGAGTTGTGGATGTTTGTGGCTCACCCACATGCTAAGAATCTGGGTGCAAGGGATGAAGGGTCAGGGCAGTTCTTTTCAGGCTAAATGAGAATGGTAGTCTGGTAGTGGAGATATTTTGTTGCATCACATCCTCCCTTACAGATGGCCCTGCAGGGACCGCTTGTGAAAGCTGGACAAAAGGACTGCTTTTGGTGTGTTTGGGACAAATGTCACTTTGAACTCAAGGCTGGGAATTGAGTTGCCTCATTAATGAGTATTTGGAACTGGTGCTGTAGTTACAGAAGTGTAAAGTAGTTATCTGTGTGTATATGCCCAAAGCACAACATGGGTTTGGTTTCTTTTTTTTTTTTTTCCCTGCACGCAAGTTAATGTGTGTCATTCAATAGATTGATATATCAGACTGCAGAAGCAGATTTACAGGTGTTGCTGTCAGGGCTGTCCCCTCAGAAGTTACTGAACTGTCATACTCTGCCTGCTTGGTTATACATTTTGCTGAGGCTCCATTGAAGTTATAGTGTGTACAGGTGAAGATTATGTTTTCCATGTATCTTTAGTATACTGAAACTGTACCCACTGTAGGCATGGGAGGAGAGGTTATAAGTGATGTGGGTGATGTTATACAATATGTACTGTTGTAGAATTTTGCAAGAGAAATGCAAATAGGAACCTATCCTGATCTAATCTATCAATTTGCCTATGAAAAGCGAAAGCCAACCGTTTAAATAACCCTGGTTTACCAGCAGAGACAGGGAGATTGGATTGCTACATCTACAAACTGACCCCCCAACTGCAAGATTGCCTCCCTGATCTTTACAAGCCTAAAGTAATCCTGACAGGTTGTTAATGTGCAGTTAACATGTAATAGTTGAAGAAAGTGTTGGAAGGCTTGGGGAATGGTTTTGGGTAGAAATTCTGAATTTTGGAGAAAAGTAAACCTCTGTTTGCCAGCAAGTCATTCGAGACAGTTTGAAATCCAAGCAGCTGGGGTAATGAATCTGGTTAACAAGAGGACATGGCCTAGCAGAAATCTGGGCACAATGCCTTTCCTTGAAGGAGGGGCTGGAGAGAACACAGAAGATGCCAAAAACATTAATAGAAGGGACTAGCATAAATCAGAGGGAGTGGGATCCATGGTTGGGAGAAATGAGCTGATTAAAGAACAGCCTCGATTGAAAGATGGAGCAGCTGTTCATCATCTAGGACTGGCAGCAGCAGCTCTGCATCCACGTGGTGGAGCCAGTGTTTTTAGGGGCATTGCACATACCTTGCAGCCATGAATAGAGTAGAATAATTTCAGTTGGAAGGGACTTACAGTGATCATCAAGTCCAACTGCCTGACCACTTCAAGGCTGACCAAAATCTAAACATGTTATTATGGGCATTGACCAAATGTCTCTTAAACACTGATGGGCTTGGTGCAGGGACCATCTCTCTAGGAAGCCTGTTCTAGTGTTTGATGACCCTCTTGGTAAAAAAATGCTTCCTCATGTCCAGTCTAAACCTCCTCTGGCTCAACTTTGAACCATTCCCATGCGTGCTATCATTGGATACCAGGGAGAAGAGATCAGTACTTCCCACTCCGCTTCCCCTCTTCAGGAAGCTGTAGGGAGCAAAATGCAAACCAAAGCAGACTGTTTTCATGGGAGCACTGTTATACTTCATCCCAGTGTGATGACGCAGCAGTAAAGAACTTTACATGTGCTGATGAACAGTGGGAACAGGGTCTAGCTGTTGTGGTTAAAGCAGAGGACTGGGAAGCCAGGTCCTTGGCACTTTTCTGTGCCTGTTTCTCCTTTTCCCTCCCTGCTTCAAGAGCAGAGCTTTTAATGGCTACCCCACTGTGGGAAGGAGTCCTAAACAGTAATAAGAGTTTTCAGTGTGAAACTCTGCCTGTATTGAGATGGGAGTGTCTGAAGAAAGAAAGGTGTTGCAGATGATTACTGCTCTGACTTGCCCTATCTGGGTTTCTGCTGTGGTAGAGGCTGCTGGGAGCTCCTTTCCCATGTTCCTCTACCCTTACCGCAGTTCAGTGAACAACTTTGCTTCTAGGTGCAAAGGACAGGGTCTGACTCATGATGTAAGTGTCACAAAAAAACCTCCAGAGCATCTTTAGCCAGATCTCTGCTCTTCTGTATATGCTCCTTCACCATACTACTTCGTGCTCCATAGATACCTCCTAGTATCTGCTGCTGTGTTGGGTTTTTTTAGTGTTCACCTTGATGAAAATCATCTTTCAACTGTAAGGCTGTAGCTGCTCCTCCCTGGAGCTCTGCAGAGCTCCTGACAAACCCCACGGCTCTGACTGCTGCCTCAGGCAAGCACAGATGATCCACTAAGAGGTACTTTCTGTAGAATGAAGCTGTGGAAAAAGAAACAGGCAGACTTTGCTGTGGTTATTCCTGAGAGACTCATGAGACCAGCAGGAAGGGCATGAACCTAAGTGAACTGACCTAAGGGGAAATTTAAGGTCTCATATTAGTTTTTGGCAGCATTTTTTGTTTAAGAGGAGTCTGGAGTGAGACAGAGATGTCTGGGTGTGCAAGAGGTATGAGCACAATCCTATTAGAAGTGTCTTCCAGATACTATCATCAGCCTCTCAGACTGGTGATGGGTCAGAACAGATGGAAACTTTCCCAGAATCACAGAATCAACTAGGTTGGACAGGACCTTGAAGATCATCTAGTCCAACCGTTTCATCACAGAAAGCAAGGACAGAGAGCAGTCCCAGTGCCCACAATCATATACAAGCCAAGAACCTTCTCCTGCCACCCCTTCTTTCTCGCAAATACCTGATATTCTTTCCTTGCAGCATTTGAGAAGTTAAAACCTGAAAAGCGCACACAGAAGAAGCGCCTTCACCTTCCACATGGGGTTTTTGCTCCATTTGAGTAAGGGAGGGAGGGTTAGTGGAAGCTGCCTGCAAAAAAGGAATGTGTCCTGGGTCTTCTAAAGAAAAGTTGTGACCACAAGGCTTTCATTCTAGTGATTGCAATGGCTTCACTCAAGTCTGAGCAGAAGAAATTTGATCTAATGTTTATAACAGTTCAGATGTGACCAAACTTGAGCCTAGAGCCCCTACCACTAAAGACTAGGTCAAGCAGATTTAGTTTCCTTTGGTCATTGAGCAGCTGGAGAGAGTGAGGCAACCTGTCACATATTCTTAAATTGTGATTAATGAGGCACATGTGTGATGCTTTCAAAGTAAGATGAGACTTCAACAACAAGTAAACTAACAATCATTGCAGGAAAGGTCTTGTGAGTGGCAGAGAGGTGGACATGTATTGCTCTTGCTCACCATGATAACATGTATCTGTTTCCCTAGCAAAAATTGTGAAAGCCATGTATTTGATGTCATGTACTCCTAGTCATTTTAAACTCTGTGGCCCTAAATAACATTGACCCTACTTAACTAACAGGTCCTTTGTAGTTGATGCAGCCTGGGATGCTTCAATACACATCAAAGAGGGCAGTAAGACTATATAGCTACAGGTTTCATCTTTGATTCCTGATACAGTGATTCAGATACCTGAATGTGTTGCTTTTATGTGTATCATGCAGAGTTTTTGTAGCTTTTACTGAGCAAGTGATTAGAGACATCATGTGACAGTGAGGAGGAGAAAGGGTCTTCAGGAAGTCACTAAGCCACTGGTTGCTGAGAAGGTATATGAAGATCAAGATCAAGAATCACTCCATACCTAGCATGTTTCTTATACTCTTTCCATAAGCTTCTGTTACTAATATGTAGGATAGTTTAGATGGACCTCTGAACTGACTTGGAGTAGCCATTCTTTTGCTGTTCTTCTATAAAAATGCTGTGCTTAGGAGATTGTGTGGTGTGGGTAAGTTTCCCATGTTCCCATGACATGGTTTTGTGACATCAATTTCCTTGCATTGTATTTTTCCCTGAGAGGCCATGCTAACACACTAGAGTCTGCAGGAATAGATGGCTAACCTCCTCCAGTGTTTTTGAAAACTATGTGAAGACTGTTTGCATCTTCAGTCATGTAATTGCTTTGGAAGTCTGGCTCTTGAGCTCCAGAGCAGATATGCTTTTATGGCTACTTGCTTAAATGCAACTGGAACATTTACAAATAGCTTTTCTGAAAAACAAGAAAAAATAAACACCACACCTTTAGCTTTAATTCCCTCACACATCTGAATGAACAGAGCAATTGAGAGATTCAGGGCTTTGGGCAATACCTTAGAAGGTAATTATTTTATGTCATGTTTGCTTCATTGATTAATGATTTTAGTGGCTAGTGAACTGGATTCTGTTCTGTTTTGACAGAAAAGGAAAGTTTATGATAATTTCAGGCTGCTTGGTGTTTCAGTGCAAGACCATAGGCACAAGACTGTCGTCCTGGTGGGGGTTCTCTAGTACACCTCTTCGTCAGATCTTTATTACTCACCTGAAATAAAATGAGCTTCATTCTCCAAATGAGAACAACTGATTCAGCCCAAGGGCTCTCTCTAGTACTTCTGATGGTGCAGATATATTTAGTTCTGTTGAGGGTGATAACATAAAATTGATTATATGAATTTGGCACTGGTGACTGTTATTTGTTGGGTTGTACAGAAGACGGGGTGTACTGGGGCTTAGAGTGTAAGGTTTGAGAGAGGTGCATGCTCTCTTCCCTCTCAAGGCCTGCTAATATGCTCTGGTCCTTCCTTAAGTGGAGTAACAAAGTGAGTTGTGCCAAACCATATTAGTGATCATGAGCAGGCCCCCTTCACAAGCCACGTGCCTCCCAGCACTACACACATGATCTCTGGCATATGGGCTGGGTTTGCTGAGGTGGATTTCTTAGAAGTCTGGATTTCAACTTGGTGTCCATTTAGCTATTTTACACAACTACCTAATGTTTCAATATTCAGTTACCTTCCTTTTGGGAAGAAGAAATCTTTCTGCTATTTAATTACTTCAGGAAACCCTGTGGTTCACTAATGTGAGCAGAATTCCTCAGTATTCTCAGTGCAAGCATACATGCCTCTAACCACATAATGGCACACACATACGCAGGCACTCCAGTTCAGAGAGTTCTGTGGTTGGCATATCCCTGCAGAGACAGGCATTCCTCTGGGATCCGCAGGAGAGATGATAGAAAAATGCTGTCTTCCTCTTAGAAATAATTTAGAGGGGAAAGAGAAAGAGTTGAAGGGATTTTCATCAGAAACTACCCACAGAAATTTTCCAGGGTTGTTGGGTTTTTTTTAAACCCAGATTGAAAGTAACCTTCTGTGCCCACTAAGTGATTTCAAAATGAAACCCCCCCATTTTGCTGGTAAAAAAATTGCTTTTCAGTAAAAAAAAAAGTAGTAACAAGATTTTATTGCAATTATTTATTCATTTATTATTTATGTTGTACTGAATCTTGTGTAGCAGTGCAGCTCTGTTTCAGCTGACCTGAGTTAGACTTTGTGTATTTTGGAATGGAGACAAGGAAGGTTGTAAATTTGGTTCCAGAAATAGTGAGATAGGAACAACAGCAGAAAGTAAAGGAGAACCATACCTGCTCTACATATCATCATGTAGACTTTATATGCTGTAGTAGAACCAGTGCTATTTCTGGGTCATTTTTGCATGCAGCAAAAATAATATAGGACATTTGTTCTTATGAAGTTTGGTAGTGGTAAGGTCACTGAAATGTTAAGAAAAACCCAGGCTTTTCAATACTTCTCATACATGTCAATCAGTTTTCTGAAGAACATTGCCCTATATTTCCGAACCATCGAATTTCTGTTCTGTAAATACCTCTCAGATTTAATCCCTCTGTATGCAGCACTCTGGTCCTTGAAGTTTCAGATGGACTCAGCTTGCAAAATTTTACACTGATTTCTGGATTGTATGTAGTTCAGGATTATATCGATTTACAGGGGGAGCTCTGCAGTGAGCAGTTTTCTTAGTGTATAAGGTAGTATTAGTGTTTTAAGATTTTGGGACCATTAATGTTTTGTTGCAGTGTAAATGTTTGAAGGGATTTTTGCAAATAGAGGGTGCTTCATCTAACTCTGGGCTAATAGGCTGATGATTAGTTCCTGCCCCTTCCCTAGGAATGTAGGAGATACTGGTTCAAACTTCTGGTCCAAACTGGGCACAGCAGTGAGTTGACCTTGATCCTCTCAGTTGATTGTGCTAACCAGTGGACTGCTCTTTTGGAACTGAGTATATGTAGAAGATTAAATCAACTGACAAGAACAATATGGAACTTCATGCCTCTAAATGTTAGGCAGATTTTTTGCAATGAATTACTGCTTTGATTTAAAATCAGACCTCTTAAGTTTCCCACAGCCCATACAACTTTCTGGATCGTTGGTCTTTTCTGGTCTCTGTATTGGTCTGTTTCCTTTCTACACCATCTCTCAGCCATTAGAAAGTGCTCCAGAAAAAAGATTTTTTTTTTCTTTATCAAAACTAGTCAATTCTCAAGAAAACTTTCTATGAACTGGTATATATGACTGAAGAACTATTTTCCTGAAAAATTCCCAATGTGTGGATTAGAGATTCCTCTATTTAAAGGGCCAAGTTAATTTGCTCAGGAGAAGGAAAAAGAAAGTGAGTCTTAGGATGCAAAGGGATTTTTTTTTTAAACTATTCAAGAATGTTTAACTAAATCTTTAAGACAACTAGAATCACAGATTCATATATTTTGATTGGCCTTCTGTATAACATAGGAAGGAAAAGTGCCAATGCAAGGGGTTTTGTGTTACTGAGATTTCAATCCCCTGTATGCTGATTCAGCTGGCCATGGTGAGATAGATACCTAGAGTATTAGATCCTTTCCTTGCTCATTGCTCCCTGGGATCGATTTGCAGGATTTTCTCAAATATAGGTTTCACTGGGATCTAAATAAAAGTACTTGTCTCTGTATACAGATATTTATTATATGCCACTTTTTCTGTATGATGCTAAGTCACTTCTTTCCTCAGTGCTTCAACTCCCTGCCTGTGTAGTAAGTATTACTGTCTAAAAAAGTTTTGTAGTGCTAACTCCTGTAATATTTGCAAGCTCTTTATGTTCTGATGTTGCTATATACAGACACAGATAGATGAGGAAGGAACAGATTTACTGGGAGAAAAGGGCATCAGACCCTCCTGCTACTAGTACCACAGAGGCATGCACTGTCAGTCATAAGGTAATTTTGTGGCTTCATCTCTACAGAATTGCCAATCAAGATGGCAGCTGTTTTGGTACAATCATACGTCCTTCTGCATCACTGGGTCTTGCTCCGTGCTGTCGCTGTCACCTGTGTTGCCCACTCCTGGCTTCATTATTCTTGCTTCCATACTAGGTCACATTCAAGTGCTCTGTGGCAGTTGTGCAGGGGCATAGAGCATTGGAAGGAGTGCTGCTCTTTGGCAAAGAGCACTTTTACATCTGCGAGTGCTTTGTGTTATCCCCTCTAGAAGAAGTCTACTGTACCCGTCACTGCTTGTCCAGGTGAGTCATTCTTTCCTTCCAGAGATCTTCTTGGATAATTTCAGTATTGGCATATGGATACCTAGAATTCACACAGACTTTGAGCAGATTTCAGGAGGGATATTAGCACAGCAAGAAGTTTGCCATCCTTTCCATCTGTTCACAGAATTGTTTAGCGTAACTAACATAGGTGCTTGTTCACAGGCTTTGGAGGTACAACAAGAACTCCCAGCTCTAAGAGATGGAGGTGGTGGGCAGTCTAACACAAACATTGCTGCTTTTCAATTCTTTTAAATTGTTCTTAATGTTTCTTTCTGATTGGCTCCCATCTTTTATTCATATGGAACAGTCATTAGAAGAGCCTTTAGCTTCATTGTCTCATAAGATTTTTGTTTGTTTCTCCAAGACAGAATCGTAATTAATATTTGGCACACTGCTATCATCTCTGACTCATGATTTATTGAAACTGATCAATACTGAAAATGAGTCTGTTAGACTTAGCTCTTTGCGCATACTGTGTACTCATGTGCAAAGCCCAATGGAACAGTGTGTAACTCTGTTTTTACTCCCTGTCTGCTCTGCATCCGATTCTTACTAAGTCAAATATCAGTCAATCTGATCAGGTGACTTAAGGACTGATTGGACTCGGTCCGATAAAAGCTTAGGTTGTTTTTCTAAGGGATTTGCTATGGGCAAGGCTGCAGATAGCAATTGCAGAACATGTACATAACTAAAGTAATAATGAATTAATTAATTATTAGTTCAAATGAATTGCTGAGTATAGCAGCCGTCTGTCCTTATAATGCTTGCCCTTGACCCAGGCTTTTAGGTCGTCTCATCTAGCTCCTTCTGTTGCTTCTCAGAATTCAGTGTGTGCAAAATATTGTTATCTGCCTATTTGTATGCATTGAAATAATTCCAAACCTACCCTTAGCCTCCACAAGCTTCTTAATTTATTTTGGGAACTGGTATAAAATCTGCCTTCAGTATTTAGCTTTGTTTTCAATTCATGTATGACCCAGTTAAACTTGCTGTCTCTTAGTATTTTTATTCTTCTTTAGGGAGGCCTTGGATGTTTGTGGGGTCTCTCCCTGTCTTTTGGATTCAAGTTTATTTTTCTTTCTTTATATTTTTCTTTTCTAGCATCAGTGATCCATTCATTTTCAACTTATGTCATAAAGATCATGCTGTGGGAGACCAGAAGTGTTCCCGTTATTCATATCATGATATAAAAGAGATTCATCTGATGCGCTTTCTTCTGCAGGTAGGAACTAACATGCTTGGTCATTTGAGGGAAAGCTTCAAGAGCTATAATGACATGTGACTGGAAACTACTTGAACAATTTTTACTCAGACTGCTGAGGTTGCTTTGCTTGAGTCCCAAAATGCTTTTGCTCCCCTAATTGCTTCATCAGCCTTTGGTTACACAAACTCCTCCCCATATTCACCAGTGTGTTTAAGCACTCTCACTGGAGTGTTTGGCTTATTAGTTGTTAGGTTAACAATGTTCTTCACAGTTTATCTCAGTGTATTTGAAAATAAGACTTGAAGTCAATTTCCTGTGTTTTGATGGAAGCTTCCAGTAAGTGTCTGACACTCAGTAATATTCAGCTCCCACAGACTTCAGTAGTTTTGGACATCAGTGCATTATGGGTATGTGTAATATGCTTACCCTGAGCCTCTTGGAATAACTTTCAAGTTGTGCATGTGAGTCAGTAAATGAATCCTAAGTCGGAGCAGAGATTTGAATCCTCTGTTCCTTCAGTCGCACTACCCAGAAGCTACTCATCATCAGTGGCCTGGTAGCCTTTTAGTTTTGTCTGGTTTAGATGACCCTGTGATAAGGATCAGAGAAGAGTTGTAGCTAGAGCTCCTTGCAGCACCAGAGCCTGTACTTGTTCTAGAGGGGTTTGGTACAGTCCAGAGAGTAATTTACAAATTTTATTTGACAAAAATATGGAATTCTGAAGCAGTCGTAACTAGTTATGTGTTATATTGAATCCATTTTTAGAAGTTTGAGATTCAACAGAGAATTAAGAAGTCATTTGGAAAATTCAAAAGTTGAAGAAAATCGGGCTAATAATTGTCTTATGTAGTATGGCACTCATCCATGGCTCAGTCCTGGTTTATTTTATCTTTAATTATTTATGCAAAATGGACAGTTTTAGTAGGTGAGACTTGCTTCAGGATATAGCATATACCAGTGGTTAGGTCACTCTCCAAGCATGTATAGGAATGTTAAGTCTTACTCTGAGTAACTGTATGAAGCTTATTTTCTTACATCACTGGTGAGTAACCTGAGCAACAGAACTGTCACCTCTTCTGCTTTGTGAATAACATCAAAGTTGCCAGTGGAATCTTGTCACCTTCTCATATATTCACATGTCTGTATGCTTGGATTTTTTTAAACATGTGAAATGGAAATTTTTTGTGTGACTCGAAGTGAAAAATAGAGATGAGTAAAAACAGTCTTTGAATGGGCCTGGGGAAAAGGATGGAGCTTGTTGGTTTGAGGGCTTTCTGTGGTTTTTTTGGTTGTGGGGTTTTTATGTTTTTTTTTGTTTATTTTTGCTTTGTTTGAGTTAATGAACTGAAAACTCAGGTATCTATATCAGGCTCTCAAATTCTTGCACTGGGACTCCATACCACAAACTGCTTTGAAAAACTGTTGCAGAAGAAGAAGAAAACTGATTCCTTGTGTTTATCCTGTGGGACAGGTGGATCGGCTGTTTAGGCAGCTACTGGGCCTCAGAAAGCTGATCTCCTGTTCATGCACATAGCCCAGCTCAGAGCAAAGCACTGTGAAACCACACAGCCCAGTTTTGCAATGGCAACACTTGAGTAGGTTTGGTTTGGAAAGCTGAGCTTCAGAGCAAATGTTGCAAGCTGTTTATTGTCATAGCTGCTCTCATATTCCCTTTCTGCTTTATACTTCATTTGTGAGTCATGTAAAGGGCAGTTGCCATTGTGGTGTTTTTCTCAGTTTGTATTACACCTGCCACATTTGGACAGAAACTCATGTCTGAGTTCCCCAACACTATGTGTTATTTATAGGTTTACTTGACTGACTTTGAGGAAAAAAAAAACACTCACTGAAAAAATAGTAGGATTATATGCAAATGACCAACATAACAATATATGGAGACTTTGTGGAAGAAAGGGGATGAACTTCCCAATTTTGATTGTTTAAAAATTCAGTTAGAAAAGTCATAAACTTCGCTTCCTCCTCTGCTGCTTCTGTCCAGGAAAAATTATTTTGATGTTTCTGTTGAGATCAGTATTCATTTAGAAAGCAGTATGGTTGCTTTCTAAAAGAAACTCTTATTTAGTATCCCCTCTCCATGTTACCTTTCTCACCTAATTAGAAGTTAATGCTACTAGTGCCTTGTTAATCACACTGAGATTTCAGGATAAAAATGCTTCACAGGCAGCAGGAGGAGGCAGGTGATGAAGCCAATATTTGGAGTTTGGTTTTGCTTCAGAGAAGCATTTGAACTCCTCGTCGACCCAGTAGGACCATTCCTATAGTTGGAGAAATTGGGAATATTAGGCATATTTTGCTACACTTCTTCACTCTTGATACAAAGTCAAGGCCTTTTTTTTTTGGAAAGCCTTGAAGAACTGGACAGGCCATGGTGGACTCTGCAGCACTAGGCTTTGCTCTGTAGCTCTTCACACTGTAAATGATTTATCTTTCCAGGAGATCGCCTTGGAAGTATTCTTCAAAAATGGTTACTCCAGATTTCTTGTCTTCCATGACAGTGACCGAAATAAGATATTTAAGAGGTAATCACTACTTCATAATAACATGTGAACACCCAGGTGACACTCCTCGTCTATGTTCCTAATTATTCTGGCTTCAGTTGTTTGTCTTCTGCTGCTCCAGTGGCTTTTTTTTTTTTTTTTTTAAATTGCAGCTCCTTGGTCTTTAACCGGTTACACTTAAGCAAAGCTACGAAATTTTCCTTTTGCTGACCTGTGAATTCTTTAGAGCATTATATAACCATTGATTTATCAAGGGAGCTAATGCATGTGTAGGACTCTTCTAGCACTCAGTGTTGTATGTCTCTGTATCCCAGGAAATTGCAGTTGTAACTGTGCTGCTTCTTCACACTGAGCACCACCTCCATCTCACCTCACAGTACTGGGTGAAAGAAGGTTTCTTATTGCTCTATTCCAACACATGAAGTGTCATTAGATTCTTTACAAATAAAATGTTTTTGTCTCTCTGACTTTTATCTTTGGTGTGGAGTTAACTTTTTAACAATGGCATTTTTGTTTTGAAAAGATTTCTTCTTATGTGTTTGTCCTGTTTGATGAAACTTTAATGTAACACTATGTAATGATGAATTTTTTTTTCTTTCTTTTTTCTTTTCCTGCTGCAGTTCTAGACCTTGCATCAGGTTTACTTTCACTGTCCTTTATGAAGGAAAAATACCTCACTACATAGTACTTCCTGTGGTAAATTCTGCAGCCTGATATGAGGATTGGTACTATTAATTTCTAAACAATCATAGTAGTTCCTTTTGCTCCTGAAATCTCTGAACAGTTTCTAATGGAGTATTGCTTAAAAAGTTGATGCGAATTTATCTACTCTTCCTCTCTAAACTTGCTGCATAGTGTTACTAGTTAGAATCACCAGGTTCTGCACCAGAACCAGCTGCTTTGTTTAGCCCTTACCTTTGCTGTGTCTCAGCTCTGACAAACATCTCTTGGGGAAATCTTTCAGAGGCAGTTCAAGATAAGGTTTTGATCCTCAGCTGCCTGATTGCCACTCAGGTGAAGATTACCAAACCTAGGTATTTCAGTGGTTTAGTATGTCTGACATCATAGGCCCCCAGGGTAAGTAAATAGGAATGGCTGAGATCTGGGTTGGTATTCCTTTCTGCCATTTTTGCTAGATAAACGACTAAGTGGCTTCTCATTCTCTGGCTTTAATTAATGGAACCTTAAACCACCTGATCATAAGTTCATAGCCCTATATATAATTTCAAGGACCTGTTTGGGAAGGAAACCCACAAGCAACTCCTTAATATTTAAAATACACTTCTGCTGTGTTGTCTTACAGCTTTGTCCTAGGTCAGAGTCTCAGTGAAATGATGTGGCATCCTTCAGGAAGAAAGTTGCTGTCAGGACATGATATAGATTCTATAAATATGTAATACATACAGATAACCATTTAAATAATTATAATTTGACCTTTCATATCTCCTATAGATTTTGCTTTTTCCAACCTGCTTTGAAGCCAAAGGGGATAACAGAAGAGTCCTTGAATATAAGGTAAAACATAGGAAACACTGGATAACTGTAGATAAGTGCAACTGTGTGAATAAGTTCACCTTATATAAGTTTCTAAATTATTTTTTTTTTAATTTGTCCCCTATTTTAAAGATTCAGAGGTGTCCTCAGAACTCCAAAAAGCACTCTAGTGTACAGCATCCACAGTATGGAGACATGAAGAACATGTTAAGTAGCTGACTGTGCATAGTTGATTAATAATTATTACCTCCTTAATACGACTTTATCGGCAAACTCTACACAGATGGTTAGTGTGGGAAGGAGACAGTCAGTGAGGTGAGGTTAGAGCTCATCCATAATGCTTCTGCGTAATGTCCTCTTTATTGCATGGTTAGGGCAGACAGCAAAAGATGTACACGCGGATGTTTTGGCGTATTATAGTAACTGCCATGAAGTTTCCAACTTCTTGTCTCTCAGATTTAGAACTGCAGGAAAAAAAGTTTTCTCCTAGTGAGAGGTGACTGAGAGCATGTTCCATGCTGACCTTGAGTTACTTGCATACCCGTAACTTCTCAATTTGGATACCTGAGGAACACAGCCCTAAGTGCCTAATCGGTGTCCTCTGAAATGATTGCCTGGAGACTGGAATACTGTTGAGAACTGAGGGGCAGATTGCCCCTATGAGTTGTGGCCTGTGTCAGCTGTATTCTTCTTTTTAATTTTCACTCTACCTGTTGTAGATTATTACCTATCTTGTAAGTGAACATTTTCACCCCTGAGTACCAGCCATCAGCTTGCAAAAAGTATCAGTGCAGTATGGAGTCAGCTCTCGCTAGAGCCTAACCTTATGTCAGAGGTGATGGTTGGCTCTATGAAGCATGATGTGTGGAGCAACCAATAACTTACCCTAAGGTTTCCTTTCCTTGTGCTGGCTGGGGGCCTCAACAGGTGGGAATGTCTTGAGATAAGATGCACTGTGGCTGCAGGAACTTTGGGCTTTAACTGGGCTTGTGATTATTTTGAGAAACACTTAACTCATGTTTTGTATCAGAGATTGAAGCAGGTCTGAAGTAGCCTATCCTGAATCCTGTAACACTCTACCTTCAGTTTTACTGCATTGGCTGAGAGAGGTCTCTGAGAATGTGAGGGGCCTTTGGCACAGCTTTGGCTGGACCATGTTAGAGCATAAGCTGAAATAAAATAAACATAAGATAGTGCTACCGCCTAAGTCATGATCCCAGAAAAGCTGTGCTTAACTGGGAAGTTAGAGAAAATGTCCCAGTGGGCATGCTTCCCTTTACCAAGCTCCAGTCTCGGAACTGAAGGACTGAGGACCTGATGATTTTACTTTTCCCTTGTTTGAATTCTGGAGCCACTTCTGAGTTAAAAAAATTGAAGAGCAGCACAAGGGGCTTCTTCCTCATCTAGGGGACGGTGGTCATCTTCTATAACATCCCATCTTTTCCTGCCCTACCTGAGAGAGGGAGGCAGGCCAGACTAAGCTCTTTGCCCAGACACACTATTAATAATTGCACAGCTGAAGCATGGAAAGAAGAAATTGCAAGTTTGATGTAATATGTTGTTGAGGTAGTAGCATTTCTGAGAAAACCCCATATCAGTTTTTCCACCTAGTCCATAGGAATAATACACAGGAGTTCTAACTACTCTTACTGTAGTTAGCTCTACTGTAGCCATTTAAAAATTATAATTATAATGGGCTGTTTCTGAGTACTTTTTCCCTGGAACTTTATTCTTCGTTTAAATATACTTAAATGTTTGCTATCACCATATGGCCACAGCCAGCACCTTTTCTTGTGTCATGCTTAACTGCCTTTTATAATCTGCTCATTGTTTGTACCTGTATATTGCTGTTTGCAGGCTGTCAGCAATCTCTGCTCTAGGGATGTGATTTGGACAAGTGAATGTGTGTGCTCAGGTGTACACATGCTTGCACACATGTGGAGAAAGCTAAAAGTACTGTGGGGACATCAGACCTGATTTCATCAGTTCACTGTCTGACTCTTGGATCGTGGAACAGAGTGACTCTTTCTCTCTTCGTCACTGCTTAAGTGATAAGCCCAGGACCCTTAAGAGCAACCTTTTCCCTACCTCTTCTCCCTTCTGTACCTTCCTTGGAGGGAGACTCAGAGTCATACAAAACACGAGTGTAGGTAGTGGTGCTGATTGTGTTGTGCAAGTTAAGAGATCACCCAGGTATAGCACCCAAAATTCCAGAGAACTCGCTTAAGCAGAGTCTGGCCTCTTGGTGGCAAATAGGATCACTAGTTGTTTAGCTCTAAGCATTGTGTTTGCAGTTACTCCTGAGCCATAACATTTGTGTCTGCTGCCTCTGCTGAATTGGAATGGGCTCATGATTCCTACACTGACAGTGGCTATCTGAGGTTCTCTGAGGGGTTAGTGGCAGCCACCAGCAGCAGAAGGTTCCCAGATCTGTTCCTTTTCTTCCAAATGGTATTTACTGAGACTAGTTTAACTGTGTTTCACCCTATTAAAATGAACAGAACTAATGTTTGGGGCTCAGTGGTGGGAGTGGAGTTACTAGAAAAACCTCTGGTTTTGAAGATTCCTTCACTGGACACATGCACATACAAAGGACCAAACCAAACCCAAACATGGAGAACAAGTTGTACGAACAGGCCCAGATGGAAATAGTAATTCTTTCCCCAAATATACCTCTTCTGTTTTACATCTGTTTTAGTTGTTTGGGATTTTGAATTAGAGACCACACAGATGTGCTGCTTCTAAAATGAGTAGGTAGGTGTTTAAAGGAAGAGAACATCAGGTAAAGGGAGAAGGAAGGAGGTCACAGCTTTTTATTAGCTTGGTCTGAATCTCATGGGACATGGCCTGTGGAGTGCCTTGTTATATTTCAGGGATTTTTCTCTCTTAATCTCCATTCTTCTTGGTTATCCTTTGCAAAGGAATTGGGTGTAAGGAGTAAAGGGAAACTTGGCTTTTTGGAGGAGCTAGGTGTCCCATTCTTTAACTTGTTCAGGTTGTCCCTCTTATCCTGACACACCTTCAGGCAGGAACAGCACAGGTCTTTCTCTTGTACTAAGTAAAGTGTTTGTATGCGTTTAATGGAGTCAGCATGCTCGCTCTTTGTTGAATCTGGGAAAGGATTTCTTTCTGCATTCAGTTTCTTGAGCTTGGGGAGCTTTTTCACACTGTTTGGGATGGTGGTCAGGGTGTTATCAAAGAGACCTATCTCTGTAAGTTCCTTCAGGGCCCCAAGACTGGTGGGAATACTGTCAAGACAGTTCAAGCCAAGGTTGAGAATACGCAGGTTCTTGAGAAGGTTTATTTCTTCTGGCAGATTTTTGGTAGTCAGCTTGTTGTTGCATATGTTCAGGTAGAAAAGGTTCTGAAGATTACCTATTGCCCGAGGCAGCTCCTCAAGCTGATTACTATGCAGGTCCAGCCAGCGCAGTTTCTGAAAATTCTGGATGCTGCTTGGAATCTTTTTTATCATGTTTCTGCTCAAATCAAGCTCATCTATGTCAGTCAGTTTCAGAATGCACTTGGGAAAGGTGGTGATACCCATCTTGCTTAAATCAAGACGGCGCCCACCATCAGAAGATATCCGAATGGAATTTTTGGCAATTTTCATGGTGATCTTCTTCCCTTTTTGATCTTTTGCTTTTCCCTTGACCATCTCTCCACTGAGAGACGGACAGACACACCAGAATCTGTGGATAAAGCATGGGAACTCCAGTAAAGCCTTTGAAAGCAGTGGCTATTAGTCCCTAATTAAAAACAAAACAATCACATAGTTATAAATGTGACTGCTGGACTCTTCAGATGTCTTTTTTTAAGGTCAGGACTTTTGAATCCTGAAGCTGCAACTCTGAGAGTTCTATCTGAAAGTGTTTTGATTAGATGAAATTCTAATAATTTACAATATTGTTTTATTGCATTGTAACACCTATATTGCATTACAGAGTGAAATTACAAGTGGGAGAAATTTGCTGTCTTTCATCCCTAGATACTGATTTGAGCTCAGCATGTAATGAAACTGAATGAAATGTGTTGTTATCCATGAGCTGTTGGAGGACCTGAGCAAAACATGTTGTGTGTCTCAATCCAGTCTTTAAGGACTGCACTGAAAGAAACTATCCAAAACTGCACTTATTCTCCCAGGACAAGAAGTTACCTTATTTACAGGCCTGCCATCTGTTGTCAGCTTGGTTAACCCTGTTTACTGGACCTGAATGTGGGCTGCGGATGTTACTGAAAGATTAAATATTTAAAGCAAATGATTAAGTCTTCTTTTAACCAGGACTTCAGGAACATAGTGGGCTCCCAGATTTGTCAGGATGGCTTGCAGTTCATGCATCACCTGCAGGGCAGACTGCAAGAGGGGGTCTGTGTCAGTACTGCTCAATGACCAGGACTTGCTAAGTCTCTCCTGTGCTTTCAAGGACAGACTCTGGATACTCTAACCTTGTCCTACCATCCATGCTGTGGGATAGATGAACTCCCACTGTGAAGGTGCCCTGCCCTCAAAATAATGCATGTAGATGTTCTGGTCAGACTTTTGACTCATACTGATGCTCAGCATGTGTTAAATCCTTTGTTGAATTGAGGCCTGTATGAGTGGTAGCCTGCTGTAGTCTCAGGTTTGGTGAAATACCTCTCTAATTGAAGGTCATCAAATACAGCTGCTAATTATGGCTAGTGACAAAGGAAATAGGCTGATTTCCTGGAAATGGATGACAATGTCCCTCTCAGCCAAAGCGCATTATGGGTTACAGCTGGCTAATCTCAGGATGGTCTGGGTGCTCTGGCATTTAATTGTGAAGAGTCAAATCGCAGCTTTGATAAATGATTGGGACAAAATATGGATTTGTCTACAATACATTTCCCTATTAGAAAGGCTTCATTACAAACCCTTCAGGCTTTTTGGCTGCTCATTAATCATGTGCAAATACATGAAGGGGAAGCTCAGTCTACAACTAAGGCATTTTAGTTATCTTTCAATTACATGCCATAGCCAAAAATAATGCAAAAGCAAGGCCAGTTACCACCCACCCTCTCAGGAGCTCTGTAATGAGACAGATGCTTCAGAAAATCCTGGAAGCAGCACAGTAGGAACAGACTTGCCCTGAGGACATGTTCCAAAATCAAATCTTTGTTGTTTTACATAAAAATATATAAACACAGTTGAGTATTTCTTTGTCTGTTACTCCCCTGTTTCTGTCTCTCACCTGTACTTACAGGGCCATATTACCATTGTATCTGAAGGCCTCTCACTCTATTGTATTTAACCTCACAGTGCCCCAGGGGCAATATCAATGCTGTTCTTTCTATAGTGTAGACTGCACTTTTTCCACCTTTGCTGATGTTAACTTAAATAATTTGCTCAGGAGTGAGTAGAAAGTTCTGGAGATCAAAACAACAGGTTTTTCTTAATCACAGTTCACTCATTTTAAGGATTTGATGTAATCAAATTTTTGACAATTCTGTGAAGGTAAACTTCAGCTGCTTGGGAAATGCCAGAGCCCTACTGCTGGCACAGGACACCCTGAGTCCCTTACTGGTGCACAGAAGGTGACTGCCATGCTTTAGAGAAAGATCTGCAGGGAATATTCCTTACACTTTGGATGGATGGAAATAGACTTTCTCCTTCCTGCAATTGATGTGAACCTGGTTACTTTTGGATCCAAATTTATCCTTGTTTGAATTTTGTGTTGGGTGAGTCGACCAAAACACTCAGTACATTTTGATCAGTGAATCTTTTCAGCCAAGTATGCCTTAAAAAAAAATGAGATGGAGCCTCAAGGAAAAAAAAATATATTTTTTTTCTAAATTCAAAATGACAATTTATTTTAAAATACTTTTAAAAACATCTTTAAAACTCTCGGAAATAAAACGTTTTGTCCAGTTCCTAGTATATTTTTCTATTACTTTTCATTTAAAATCCAAAAGGGAACACTGATCCAGAACAGTTTCCTTTCTTAAAAATACCATCTAGTTAATGCTGGTTCGTGGTGCTGGTGTCCCCCCGTGCTGTGCGTGCCTGGGAGCACTAGAGGGAGCCTGGTGTACAAGGTTAAGCGCTGGAGGCTTGTATGAGTATAGTTTAACCTTTTGGATTTGGGTACTTCTCTGTCAATAACCCTTGACAACTTATTACAAAGTTTGAACCTGGACCTTTCAGATTTTTAAGAAGTCCAAACAGATCAGTGTCATTTTCCTGAAGACAGATCTTTCTGTATGATGCACTGGATAATGCCCAGACTTCAAAGGGATTTAACTGCCTTGTTTTGTCAGAATTTTTAAAATGCTACTGTGGACCTCTAAGATGCACTGATCAGGAAAGCATGAGTCCCTAGGAAGTGATCATGCTTTACAGTTACTATTTCCTTTGGCTTAAAAGTTGGAGCCATGTTTCAAATTTACAAAAAGGTGATTTGCAGTCCCAAAGATAGGGATTAGCATTAGAGGTCTGCAGAAACACCTCAGCACCAGACAGCTTGAAGGGGATGAATAGCCCTCTTGTCTCTGCATGCTTGTAAACTAATTATCAGTGTTTCACAGGGCTGTAGCTGGAGATAATGGAGTTTACTTAGCCATGTCTCATTTTCTTTAGCTCTGCATAAGAGGGCTCCAGTTCTGTAGCCATTGATGTTAAAAATTCAGGAATCATGGGAGCCCTCCTTGCTGTAAATGTTAATTATGCCTGTTCGATCTCATGCTCACAGTGGATGGGATAGCAGAGGGAGAGGTACATGTGTTAACCCTATTACCTAAGAAATTATGATAAGAGGGAACTTTCTTTATTCATTTTCTCTAAACCCTCATCATTGCCAGGCTCACCCTGAGATGCTGGAAAACCTTTGCCCATGGGCAGGGGTGCTGCATTTCTCTGTGACAAAGTCTTGCTAAAGAGAACCTTGACTAGAAAACTCTTTCCCTTTTTACCCACACTTAGTGAAATCTTTGGTCTGGTTTAGGCTTTTGAAAGCCCAGGGCTAACCCCAGAGCTTTTAGGAGCGTTTCACAGGCCCAGAGCTTTGGGCTGACCTGATACAGAGATGAATAGAAAATGTGTGTCAAGTGCATCATGGTATCTGTGGTGCTTTGTGTTGCTTGGAGCTGCCGGGAGGGAACAGACCTCGAGCATCAGGATGAGGACTGTCTGTGTCTCTCTGAGGCAAGGAAGGGTTGGATTTTACTCCTCATCTGCAATTAAGCACTTGCACAGGGTCCAGTCATGACCCATTGTAGCATAAGTCATTAGGACATATAAGAAGGAGATCCAGTCCTAGAAGAATACAGATTTGGACCCTGATGATGCAGTCTTTTCTATATGAACCTTTCTTCTTCCTTTCTCAGCATAGGGCTGGCAGGAACAGAACAAACCTTCTGCCTGTGACACTGTCTGGGTGTTTCAGGACCTCCTTCTCTGTGGTTCTGCCTGTTACTTTCCTCCCACAGCTTGCTGCTTCCTACTTCACTGTACCCAAAGCTGCACAGAACCATCTTGATCCCATCTTGAACTAGTCTGTGAGGAGAGTTTCCTTTGTCTTTCCTCCTGGAAGTATGCATATTGCAGAGCAGGCTTGTCAAGCCCAGCAGAGCTACACATGCCCTGCACTTCTCTTGGGGGCAAGAAGGCAGTGAGGTGACATGTTCAAATTCACCCAGGGAATAGCTCTGTGGACATACCTTCATATAAAGCTTAAAACCAGCACCCATAGAGCAAATAATTTTGCACGAAGCCAAGCAGTTCCAGCTAGGGTAGGTTTCTGTTTCCCTGCTTACAAGCCCGTTACCATTTCTTTGTTGTTGGATACGACCTGTTGTGCAAGAGAGATTAATTCACTGACGATCTGAAATGCAGTCTCTTGGTAACAGGCAAGTTTAGCATGAGCAAATAGATAGAGAGAGGTTTCATTCCTCAATTTTCTTACTTTTCAAGATCACTTCAGAGCCACTCTGCTATCATGCAGTGCAAGGTCACTTATAAAACCAAGGCCCACCAAGAATAAACAAAAATACTGGTTTATCTTAACAATTCTGTGAGACTGCCCCCCTGCATAAGATCTTACCGGCTAGCAGCTAGGAAGACTTAGAAGGCAAGGTACTGATGTCACAAGTTGCTTGTTTTTTTCGGTAGTGTGGGATGAGCCTTCGTGGTCTGTTACTGTGCAGTTGTCCTGTGTCTACTCCTCAAGTAATGAGTTAGTCTTTCAGTCTGTAAACAAACTCGTGAGCAGGGAGCACAAGAGAGTTTCCTTTTCCCAGTCCTGCAAATTCTGAATCGTACTTCCTTGACAGAAAATGGCAGCCCTTCAAGAAACTTATGTGTGGGAGTGAGGAGGAGGAGTGGCAAAAAGGACTTCCCCAGCTCCAGGGTCTTTCTATTCAATTCTCCTTCCCCTCTGTGAAACTTCTGTTCCTAAGCAACAGCAGTGCTAGATCCTTGGAGATTATTAGCATAATGCTTGGTTCCATCATGCATATTCAAGCTAGAGGGAAAAGAACCAAACGGCATGCAGTGCCTGGAAACGTTAGATTTCAAATTATGCAGAAAGAAAAAGCATCTCGACCTTGTTAGAAGCAGTTTGTCAGCTTATAATGTTGCCTTAACTGTCCATTTTAGTAATTTGGCTATTTCGTTTTATTTGGCTGTAACACAGTGTGACATACTTGTATTGTGTGTGTTAAAACTCACAACATTTGTGATACCATCCTTAGCACGTACCAGATCAGATAGAGACTGCATTCTGCTCACTTCAACAAATTAACTGAATTTACTTGATGTCTTTCTTCATCACCCGAAGTGTGCCTGGGTGCAGCATTTCCACAGTTATCCCTTTGTCTGGTTTAAGCCTGTGAATACACATGGTGCAAAGAGTGTTCCATAAATGAGGGAGATCCCTTTCTCCCTCCCTAGCACCTTCAAGGTATTCTACTTCAAAGAGCCCTACTTAATATTATACTCATTTATAAATTTTGTATTGCATGTCTATTCTTTAAGCACAGAGTAAGAATACCCAGAAGGAGGACTGGTACAATCAAACACGGAGGATGCTGTACCTTTATTCTGAAGTAATCTAACCTAACACTCTTCTGAGTTTGAGAGAGACTTGATTGTTTCACAGAGAAAGCTAACATTCCCTTTGACATCTTTCTTCTTTTAATAGTAGGACTTGAACCTAGGTTGTGCCTTAGCAAGAACGGTATTTTCCTTACAATATATTTGATAATTGCAAAGATTCTTTAAGAAAAGTGGTTTTGGGAGAGCTTGGCACTGTTTTGCAAACTTAAGAAGTCTGGAGGATGGAAGACAGAAAAGGCAAGCAGCTTTGTAAAGTCTAATAATCCATTATGTTTATTGGAATTTTAGTATTAATTTCAGTGGGGGCAAAATCTTATCCTTTGAGATTATCTCATCTGCAATGAATCTCCAAATGGGTTGAGGTCCACCTGTCTCTAGCAAATGGAGAGTACTGGCTATCACAAGAGTGAGATCATAGTCTGATGTTAATGGAAGAGGGATTAATAAATCACTTATGTATAGTGTAGCCAAAGGTGGATCATCATTAGTACACATCATGTTTAGATTCTGCCTAGGCTAGTGCCCTACAAATACCTTATAGATTTAGATATAGAGAGATATGTAGGTACTTCTCTTGACTTCACATATCTTCGCCCCCTCTTGAAGTTTGGTTATTTACGTTTACAAAGCACTTCTCCTGTTTCTTTTTTCAAACCAGCCTTTGATTATTTATTTTTAAATGCATTTACTGTGGTTGGATAGCTTCAGTTGATCTACCTTGAGCTTTTGCTATGCTGGCTAGAGAGGTGTTGGCTGGAGGAATGCTGATTGATTACCAAGGAGAAAGGAGGTGCCTTGCCAGTCTTGAGCTGCCTGTAATGCAATTCATGTTCTGAGCCCCTGCAAGTCGAAAATGAAGAATGCAGAATTCCAGATCTGTGGGGACTTGGAGGGAGCATCCTGCCTCGTTCCCAGAGACCCAAAAGGATGACTCTGACAGGGGAATGACAACATTTAGCCTTGCATATTTTCATGATGTGGCAAACTCATCAACCTCTTTGAGTTATGTAGCAGCTTCCAAAGTCTGCAGAGAGAATTGATTTGAGCCTTGTAGAGTCCTTATTAGCTGTTTTTAGGGCTTGTGACAAGCAGAGCAAGAGTTTCACTAGAGGGTCATGGTGTACCCACAAGTCAACAACATATGTTTATGTACATTTGCATAACATACAGACTGGCCCAGTTTAGTCCCGTGTACAGTATTTTATAATGCTCCCACTTTAAATGTTGGAGGACTGATGGATTGAGCAGGTTTGTACATTACATAATCCCCTGCTTTCTAACTCACCCATAAATCCAAAATAAACCTAGGCAGTTTTAGAGAGTGAGTTTGCCCCTGTGGAAAGGGAAGAACCTAACTTGATCCCTCTGTGAAAAGCACCCTAAGCCAGCCACACTTTAAGTAATGCCAGGAATCCTGTTCTTGTTCCTTTGAGATACTTTCTCTGAGTTCCAAATGTCTGTTGGAGACCTTACAAAGGTCAGTGGGGTAAAGCAAATCTGTGAAATCTACATATAGTGCAAGAGGGCTCAATTGTAAAGGGTAAGTGCTCATGATACCCATTTTCTACTTTAGAATTCCTACATTCTTGAGCCACATGTGACTCAAACTGGAAGTGCAAAACCACTTTAACTCTACTGTAATTAATGGACTTTCTTCTGATTTACATTGTGTATATTAGACCATCTCATATAATCTATTTATTTTTTGGACAAAGAATGAAGCTTCTGTCTTCTCATATCAGATATGAACTACACTTTTTTGTGTTGTCTGGTTTCTATAAGCATATCCTATCATTGTTAGGTTTCATATGCTTAGAAGAAGAACTAAACAAATCTTAGGAGTTGTAGACCATGTGCTAGAATTGGTCCTGGGTTTCATGTTTGATCATTGAATAGGTTATTACTTAGGCTATGCAAAATCCTTCCTTCAGATACACACTTTTCTCTGAAGAGTACCTAAGCAAGGAATAAAACACTGTCTTGAGTAAACTGTAGTGTTTTTCCTTTATGTACACTATTAACTGGTCCAGGAGTGAATAGGCAGTAAAATAATGTTTCATAATCATGTTTACTTGTAGTTTACAATAATTTACTACTGCAAATTCAATAAAACTGTAATAATCATAGACCATTCCTGTGTTTTATTTAGGTCTTTGAGGCTGCTTTAAGCCTAACTTTGTGGATTTCTAGTGTGATCCAATACAGAGCACAGGAGTGCAAAATAGCAGCTAGTTATTCCTGTAGCAGTTTTATAATCTATGGCTGAACTGATTTCCTTACACTTTGGGAAGTTAGTAGTCCTGTCTCTGATCTGGCACTGTAGGATTAAAGTTGTACACGGAAACTTTATGGAAAAGCATCTCCTACCATCAGTTATATTGTATCTTGGCAGTAGCCCTGTTTACTTTGGCAGATCAAAAGTTCCTTTAATCCATGTGCTGGTTTTGGCTGAGATAGAGTTAATTTTCTTCATAGTCGCTAGTATGGGGCTGTGTTCTGGATTTGTGCTGAAAACAGTGTTGATAATTCAGGGATGTTTTAGTAACTGCTGAGCAGAGCTTACACAGAGTCAATGCCTTTTCTGCCTCTCACACCACCCCACCAGTGAGGAGGCTGGGGCAGTTGTGGTAAGGTATTAGCTGTCTTTTTCTACCTGCCAATCCACAGACATGTGGCACTCAAATCACAGCTAACCCTTGCAGGAGGTTAAAACCTTCGCAGGAACAAAAGCACAAAAGCCAATATGGTGGTTGCTATTTGCTCAGTTTAACTGCGCAATTGCTTTATATACGCCTTTCTGTACACCGCGAGATCTTTAGTTCCCTGTTCTTTCCGTACATCGCGAGATCTTTCATGCACCTCTATTCTTCCCATACATCGTGAGATCCTCCGAGCGCCTCTCCCTACAGGGGTACACAAGGAGTTGGGAGGGGTCACAGCTGGGACAGCTGACCCCAACTGACCAAAGGGATATCCCATACCATGTGATGTCATGCTCAGCAGATAAAGCTGGGGGAGGAAGGAAGGGGGGATGTTCAGAGTGATGGCATTTGTCTTCCCAAGTAACTGTTAGTGTGATGGAGCCCTGCCTTCCTGGGGATGACTGAATACCTGCCTGTCCATAAGAAGTGGTGAATTTATTTTTTTGCTTTGCTTGCACATGCAGCTTTTGCTTTACCTATTAAACTGTCTTTATCCCAACCTATGAGTTTTCTCACTTTTACTCTTGTGATTCTCTTCCCCATCCCAGTGGTGGGGTGGAGGTGGGGGTGCGTTGGTGAAGTGAGCAAGCAGCTGTGTGGGGCTTACTTGCCAGCTGGGGTTAAACCATGACAGTCCAAAAGCTATCACTTGTCTCAGTTTGATCTCTAGGAATTGACAAGAGCAAGTCCGTGGCCTTTAGATCATGTCTGGCACATCTTCGAGTTCAATGTAGTTGAAATGTGACTTTTGTTTGCTCAGAACCCTTGACCCTTTCACACTTTCAAGTGAATTCCCCTGTTTAGAATATGCCTTGGACTGGTTTAGCTTTTTATTAAAAGTTCCAGTAAAAAGTTGCCTTTTGGGAATAAAGTAGAAAAAACATGTTTATTATGTAAAAAAAAAAATAATTATAAAAATGGCAACCCTCTTTTTAAAAACCACGTTAGTTTCAAAGTGCTTTGTGCAAAAATAGTATCTTTGATATGGAGACTGGAGACCTCCGTTTTCACAGAATCACAGAATCAACTAAGTTGGAAAGGACCTTGAAGATCGTCCAGTCCAACCGTTAACCTAACACTGACAGTTCCCAACTACACCATATCCCTCAGCACTATGTCAACCCGACTCTTGAACACCTCCAGGGATGGGGACTCCACCACCTCCCTGGGCAGCCCATTCCAACGCCCAACAACCTGTTCTGTAAAGAAATACTTCCTGACATCTAGTCTGAATTTTCCCTGGCGCAGTTTGAGCCCATTCCCTCTTGTTCTATCACTTGTTACTTGGTTAAAGAGACTCATCCCCATCTCTCTGCAACCTCCTTTCAGGTAGCTGTAGAGGGCGATGAGGTCTCCCCTCAGCCTCCTCTTCTCCAGACTGAACACCCCCAGTTCCCTCAGCTGCTCCTCGTACGACATGTGCTCCAGACCCTGCAACAGCTTTGTTGCACTTCTCTGGACACGCTCGAGTAACTCTATGTCCTTTTTGGAGTGAGGGGCCCAAAACTGAACACAGGAATCGAGGGGCGGCCTCACCAGTGCCGAGTACAGGGGCAAGATCCCTTCCCTGTCCCTGCTGGCCACGCTATTGCTGACACAAGCCAGGATGCCATTGGCCTTCTTGGCCCCCTGGGCACACTGCTGGCTCCTGTTCAGCCGGCTGTCAATCAACACCCCCAGGTCCCTCTCTGACTGGCAGCTCTCCAGCCACTCCTCCCCAAGCCTGTAGCACTGCTGGGGGTTGTTGTGGCCCAAGGGCAGCCCCCGGCATTTGGCCTTATTGAAACTCCTCCAGTTGGCCTCAGCCCATGGCTCCAGCCTGTCCAGGTCTCTCTGCAGAGCCTCCCTGCCCTCGAGCAGATCAACACTCCCACCCAACTTGGTGTCACCTGCAAACTGACTGAGGGTGCACTCGATCCCCTCATCTGGATCATCAATAGAGATGTTAAACAGGAGTGGCCCCAAAACCGAGCCCTGGGGCACACCACTCATGACTGGCCACCAACTGGATTTAACTCCGTTCACCACTTTTCAAGCCAGTATTTTCAGAATGCTTTAGAAAAGCATGAGCCTTTGAGAATAAGGCTTCAGAATAGAAACAGACAGCCATAATGGTACCTGTCACTAGCACTCTAGCTCTACAATGGGATGAGACCAGGAGCACAGACTGATAAGCAGTGTGGCTTAGCTTGGAACAGCTGAGAAGGTTGCTGTCCACAGCTGTCCGTCTGCCTCTGCTCCAGGGGCACCTTCCTTGCTTGTGGGTCAGCTTCTGAGTTCTTGAAGTTTATCTTGTAACATCACTGCCACAGTTTGCAGCGGTATCTTAAAGCAAGCAGTATCCATCCTTAACACCACCACCCTACTGCCTTTTGTTTTCTGCATTAAATATTATAAGTGACACTTCATTCAGGAGCAGACTGGCAAGTAGCTTAGGGAGAGTGGCTAGCAGTGATAAATTCATCAGCCATCTGAACCTAGGCCAGCCTTGTTCACCAGGCAGACCCTTCCTTCCTAATGAAAGCAGTAATAAAATTTGTGTTGTGCTGCACTAACCTAACTGATGACACTCTGATTTTGGAATTTTTTGGTCAAGGATGAAACCTCAAAATTCTTCAAGTCTTGGTGTTCTCTCATGTCTGTGGAATGAGATCAGGGGACACAGGGAGCACAGATGTTAGTGTTGACTTTCTTTTATTGTTCTGAAGCAGGCTATTTTAATTGAATGTTTGCTTTGTGCAGGAAACACTCAGGAGGGGAAAAAACAATGCTCCAGAAGTGGCAGGTAAGCTAAATCTTGGCTGCAAGTGGTTTAGCGAAGAATTTCAGCACCTATCTGTGTGTCTGCACACAGATATGTATGTGCGTACGTATGTACTCAAGGCCTAAGCTCTTCTCTGCTGCAGGTGAGGTTAATGGCAAGAGTATTTACAACTGGTTATTGCAGATGTTTTACTTCTCCTGCAGTGAAACATATGGTGCTACTGTCTGGCAGATTCAGTGTGATTTTATGCACATTTTTAAATGGAGACCAAAGAGAGACACCTATTTGAATGACTGTTCACAGATCATCTGTACATCTAAAGCAATGCACCTCTCATGTTCCCAGATGTTTTGCTGAGCTGAGAGATACATCTATTTTCCTGTACCCTGAATCTTGGTGACTCAAGACACATTAAAGAAATCTATACTTTCTTGTTTATATGTAGCACTTTATGCAGCCTTTTCTGTACAGGCAGTTGTCCACAATTTTCCAGTATACAGATGGCATGCATCTGACTCACTCTTAAATGGGGAAAAAGTGCTCTGTTATGCAAATACAGCATAAAAGCACTGTGTGATTATAGACAAATGCAAATAACCTGTCTGAAGATCCAGAATGAAGACAGATTCTGTTGAATGGATTGTATAAAAGATATTGTGCTGATCTGAATGGCAATGTGTGATTGATTACACTACTTGTAATTCCTGTCCTTGTGGACCTGAGAACCACAGGGCTCTGAGGGTGCCTTTGAGGCATGGTTTTCAGGGGTGGAGTTAGGAGATTTTAATGCTTGTTTCCTTTCCCCGGCAGAAGAGGGAGATCAGCAACTTTGATTATCTCATGTACCTGAACACATTGGCTGGCCGCAGCTACAATGATTACATGCAGTATCCTGTGTTTCCATGGGTCCTTGCTGACTATCACTCCGAGGTCAGTGCTTGCTACAGCATTCTGTACTTTCTGTGATAGCAACCATACAAAGGTTTGTTGAATTATGCCATTGAAGCAGAGGGGTCTAGACCAGTGGTTCAAAATTTGAGATGTACTGATTCTTTAGAGATTAGCCTTATCTTCAAATCAGCATGCTGAGGATCATGTTCTGCCTCAGAAAGGTGGGTGAACATGTGTTAAATATGTACCTAGTTAAGGGCAGGCTACATCAGCTCAGCAGATAGTCAGGGACAGGCGTCTTGTGACCTCTGACAAGGAGGTTTGGACAGAAAAGCCTTGAGAGCAATCTGCAACCTGCCAGGCCCTTTATTTGTGAAGCTCCTTGTACATGCTGTCCTTTCAGTGGCATGTGCTGCCACTCTCTTTCCAAGTCCCATCCCAATTCTGGAGATGGATGTTTTAGTACTGCATCTGTGACCTTGTGTAGGTGAAACTTCCAACACAGCCTTGCTGCTATCTGGTGTCACTGAGCTAGTCATGATGTCTAGGACTTGGGGATCTAAAAATCTGCATCTTTGCTGGTTTTTCTTTCAGACTCTAAACCTTACTAATCCTCGAACTTTTCGGGACCTGTCAAAGCCCATGGGAGCACAAACTGTGGAGAGGAAACGGAAGTTCATCCAGCGCTACAATGAGGTGGAGAAGAGTGAGGGTGAGTGTTTTAGGAGACTAACAGACAACAGAGGCTTGAAGCCTTTGGGGATGCTGGCAAATCCCTTTGAAAGGTTGCCCAAAAACTTTCCAGAGCTGTAGCTGACGGAAGCACCATGCCAAGAAGATCCTCTCACTTCTGGATACAAACTGGTTGAAGATTCAAAGATAAATTACTCCTGCAAACACTGCCTTAAATGCCTTGTACTGCTGCATTCTGCTCTTCCCTTGGCAGGAAGAGACACTCCAGCAAAAAACAGGCTGCACTGTTAGCTAAGCTGCACACATTAGTCTTGTTTGTAAACTGCATGTAGAAGACTGCTGCACACAGCTTATCTAACAGCTACTTAAAGAAAAGGAAATGGGACATTGAGGATGTCCACCTCTGGAGATCAAGACCTTTTTTGGTGCTAATGGGGAAAGAGATAGTCTGGAAAGTTAAAGGCCTTATTCTTCAGAAAAGGAAATGTGGAAGGCAAAAAACCCCATACAGAGATAGTAGTAACTGCACATTCAATGCAAATATACAAGGTGTGCTCTTGCTCACAGATCCTTGAACACATCTACTTTAAAGATCTACTCCCTATTTAGTTGTGCTGTGGTAACTGGATGCTATGGGCTTGAAATGGTGATATTCTTCACTGGAATCTGATTTGTGTCCATTTTCCAGGAGACCTGTCAGCCCAGTGCCATTACTGTACTCACTATTCATCAGCAATTATAGTGGCATCTTACCTGGTCCGAATGGAGCCATTCACCCAGACTTTCTGTTCTCTGCAGGTAAGGGGGCAAGATATCTTCCCTCCTACACCTTCTTTTGAACCACATTATAGTGGCTGTGTAATGAAGAGGGATTAATTCTTTTGACATTTTCTGTATACTTTATGTGGACCCTGGGCTCACTGAAGGCTCTATGCTATGTCTGTTGAATTCAGTGAAAACATCTTAATGGGAGTGAGATTGATGCCTGATGATCTTAGTTTTTTTCTGAGCCAAAAGGATTATTTCGTTTTGGTCCTGTGATGCATTTTGTGAGAGCTGAGGCATGTAAACACCCAGACAATGTTTTACTGCCTGTCTGAACATAAGCTTCTGGCTTTGGGGCAGATAAGGCTTTCATGGTAGGTATTCTAAGCCCAAGTGCCCCTACAGTAATGCAGCTACAGGCAAGCAGTTGGAGCTGGCTGTGGTGGCATAAAGAGCATTCCTGGGCCAAATGAGGATGCACAGGTTCTGGTGGGTGAGGAATGATAGGAATGATCATGGGATCAGCTCCCTGAAGGAGAAATTGGGTGAGGCTACATCCAGTGCTACAGAAAGAATATTTTGGTTTAGCTTGTTCTGAATTTGGCACTGGTTTATGGTGCCAAACGCACTCATCATGGGATTGAATTTCATGGAAACTGAACTTTGTGCTTGCCTTTTTGAGCTGGTCACCATGCAGGGGCACCAAATTTCCTGCCTACCCTCTTCAGCAGGCAGTTAGTGACACAAGCACAGATGCTTGGGCTGTAGCAGACAGTTGTTACCTTTATTTCTGTAGTATAATTTGTGTTCTGTTATAGTATCATCTACCAGGAGGACAGGTCCTCAGATGTGTGTTTTTTAAGGAGTGTCTTGAATCTACCTATCCTCATGGAGCAATGTGAGGGAGACAACTAAGCCACACTCATAGGCTGCTGTGCATATGGTGAGGGCTAGCCACATCTGTTGCAGCTTTCCAAGTGCTTTGCTGTTGTGCTGTTTCCTTTTCCTTTTCCTTTTCCTTTTCCTTTTCCTTTTCCTTTTCCTTTTCCTTTTCCTTTTCCTTTTCCTTTTCCTTTTCCTTTTCC
>NW_020799105.1:6615189-6683018 GCF_003259725.1 Athene cunicularia
CTTGCTGAACTTTAATTTTAAAAAGCATATTTTTCCAGTATTTTTGATGACAGTCTAAGGCCTCTACTGAAAGAAAAGAAAACAGAGGCTTACTGTGTCTAGCTATAGAAAAGCCATAAGAGTTTATGTCGTCTTGCAATCTAAAGGCATAAAGCAATTCTTGATTCTCTTTTTCCCTTTCAGTGCAGTTTTTGCATTCATGGAGAGAGAAAACTCATTAATTCTGATATAAATATATGCAAATAAATTTATTAATATAGGAAATGGGAAAATCAGTTATTGCTTCCTTTATAAATAATACAGGCTTAAGTTTTAAAGATATTACTTTTCCCTAAAATGAATTAGACAGCCAGGGAAAAAATCACATTTTTTCGTGGTGGTAATATCTTTAACCAGATTTGTTGCGCTAACAGCATTTCCTATGTATATATTATTTTTATTTAATACAGGTAATCTTTTTATTACAAATCATATTGTTTCTCAGGAGATTACCATCAGCTCTCATAAAAGCTGCAAAAAAAGATGAAAAAGCATCAATCACCACCAGACACAGCACACTGTGTGCAGATTAAATATACAAAGCCCTTTAATATGCTTCAATGAGATACTTGTTAGCTGTTGATTTATTTATAGTTCTTCTTATACTCTGTTTTAATTTCAATTTGAATTTGACTCCAAGGGTCCTTGCCTAATAATGATCAAGAACAAGATGACCTTGTGCATCAGATTAACTCCGTCTAAGCTTACTCATGTGATTAGCCACTTTTTCACTCAGTCTCTGAGTGAGTGTGGGAAGGCTTCACAATTGTCAGTAGTATAAGGAAGAAGGACAAGGAAATAAAGCAGGACTATACTCTCATTTATGGGTGAGGCTGGACAAAAAACCTGGTCAGAATTCACATCAAGGGAGACAGGGATGGTGTTGACTTTTGGTGGGAGTCTATCTCAAAAGACAAGCAAGGAGATGTGACTTCAGAACTTAGGGTTTATTGACTTCTTCATTTTGATATCTTATCCATGAAGGTAATTTCTCCCTAACAAAACACATGGCAAAAGTTATTTCTTGACTTGAAGTTCCCAGATTTAGCAGAGTTTGTAGATTCAAAGGAGCTGTATCAGAAGTGTGCAGATACACAGGTGGTCAAAAAGGCAGAAACCAATGTGGGAACTGCTGCTCAGGGTTCATCTGCTCCATGGGAGTGGGATCCCATCCTTACAGCATGAATATGCTTAGATACTATTTTACTATTTAATAGATTGCAAGTCAAAGCTTCAGCTGACTGTCATTGTGCAGGACAGCATCTTCCTCATCTGGCACATGCAGCAGTCTACAGCAGAGAGAAAACTAACCAAAAGCTATTGAGTTTTCCCAAGAGGTCAGCCACAGA
The DNA here is from genome assembly GCF_003259725.1 of Athene cunicularia. Taxonomy (NCBI): domain Eukaryota; kingdom Metazoa; phylum Chordata; class Aves; order Strigiformes; family Strigidae; genus Athene; species Athene cunicularia. Next base: position 6,616,578 of record NW_020799105.1, read on the forward strand.
CAGTACCTAACTGCATCTCATATTCATTAACAGATTAACTCTTGCATCACCTCTGGGTTTTAGTGTCTTCATTCTGTAATCCTGCTGTCTTATTCATTTTGCCTAGTGAAACAGCTTTGAGGATTGAATGGTTGAGGGTGAGCAATTATACATTTTCACTGCACTGCAGAACTGTTTAGAGATACTTGTTCTATCTCTGACAATCTCTCTTGAGCACTGGCAGTGAGATATAATGTTGTGTCCCAGACACATAGTCCAAATTAATTAACTCCAGTGAGAAATACCTGGTTTAGCCTGGGAGCATGCTGTAGTTGGCAGCTGTACTGCTGCCAGCACCTGAACTAGGTATTGAGAAACAATTTGGTTCTGTCACTTTATACAGTTAAAAAGTCAGCTTTCTTCTGAAACAGCTTGTTCGTTCTGACAAACTCATTCAAATTATCTCAAAAACTGATTGCTCTTTGGTTGTTTCCATTATTGTAGAAATTTTACATTAAAATAAATCCTTTCATGCCCAATGTAGGGATCCCTATGTAAAAGTGAACCTGGATTTTTACAAATGCATACAGTATCTGAAATCCCATTAGAAAATCCTGTAGGAAGTATGGTTCCAATGTAGGGCATATACCCTTCATTCAGTAAGTGATTCTTTATATTTTTCTTTCTTCTTGAGGCCTTAGTTCAGAACGTTATCCTGGGCTACTAAAGCTGCTTTTGTCTAGTGTTTGACTCTCATTAAACTACACATTTCAAAGGCTCTCAGGATATGAGGTAGTTTGTTTCTTCTTCCTTACACACCGATTCAGCTAAGGACCCAGACGTTCTTCCTTTCTTTATGCTCTCCCTCCTTCCCATAAGAAATGAACAGTCCCTGTGGGCTCCTGCCCAATGTGCCTTTCCTGTTTGCTTGGATCTGATGAATGTTATTTTGGTGGTACCCCCACTTCTCCAAGGGAGAGAGGGAGGTTTTTCTCAGGGGAATTGCATATAAGATTGTTCACAACTATTTGGGTCACAACTGAAAACACTGAAGTTGTGTCTACTGCTTGCAAAATGCTTTGGGATGAAAGGAATGAATTGCTTTCAGAAGCATTAATAATGAGTATGCTGATATTCCTAGGATGCCCATGATAATTTCTGCTTGCCTCTGTGTTATTGCAAGCTATGCTAAGACTTCAGGCTTTATGGTATTCTCAACCTACATATCAACTAAGACAGCCCCAGCTATAAAATCACAGTAAATAGAGCTAGGACAGATCTTGAGATATCACCTAATCAAACATGTGATAAGGGGATTATTGAAGAATTGGCTAAGATTCTGCATCTGATTTTTATTTAACATTTAACGTATTAACAGAATATTCACACTGAAGTCTTTTTCTCTGTCTCCATTTGACAGGGTGGGAGTTTTGATGTTGCAGACAGGATGTTTCACAGTGTCAAGAGTACGTGGGAATCGGCATCAAGAGACAACATGAGTGATGTCAGGGAACTCATCCCTGAATTCTTCTACTTGCCAGAGTTCCTGACCAATGCAAATCACTTTGAACTTGGTAAGTAGGAGGGACTTCAGTGCTCCCCTTCTGCTCACCAGCATTCTGCCAGAGGAAAAGATCCAGATCACATGTTGAGAGTTGGACCCTGCACTATACGGACTGATGAGGCTCTCTAGCAATGAGCAATCAATTTTTATTAAAATAAGACTACAGGAATACAAGCTTCTGATATCTGAATGATATCAGAAGAACGAAGTTTCCAGCTCAGAAAGAACTGTAGTTACTATGCAAAGGAATTACACATTTCGTCAGACAAAGACGGATTTTAATATAAGCAATGTACTTGGCTGCTTTTGTAAATTTGGTCTGTATCATTACATCTGTGTGTCTATGAACAATATATTAATTTGATTTTTGGAGATGGATCAATTGTTAAATGGTGCTGGTGAAAGATGTTTTTTATAATCTCATGTTTCTGGTGATTAAAATTGCCAGGTCCTCACTATCATCTTGAAAGGTTTTGCACAAGTCACATGAACTTGATATATTGTCCCTGGCCTCAAGCAGCATCACAGTCCCTTTTGTCTAGACCTTCCTGCATCAGTGATTGAGGGTCAGGGAGAATCCAGATAAAATAGTATTCAGAAATAAATATGTAAGTCCTGATTCACTTCTCTTTACAGGAAATTAACATCATTTGCAATGCAAAGCTGCTTTTTGTAGTGGAAACATGGGTAGAGGAGAAATATCTTAAGAATCTTCCTAAACTGATGATGGCAAAAGCAACTTCACCCATGATATTGAGGTCTAGCTATAATTGTATTTAAGATCTCAGCGAAATGAGACATGCTAAGAAAAGAGCAGAATGGGAAAAAGATGTTAGAAGATTGTTAAAAGATAAGAAGTAATTGCAATATTTCATTCTGATAGGAGAGGAAGAAACAGAGCCTGGCTGAAATCAAGATCCAGAGACTGACCTCTGTGGAATCAAGTGGAGGGACCTAAAAAAGACACCAAAATCTTGCTAATAGGGAACAAATATATAGGAACATTTTACAATAGGCAAAGTCAAGAACCTGAATCTGTTCACTGCTGTACTGTAAGGAAGCTAGCAGTCCCAGGCCTGAGCCTCAATTTAGATTTGAATTAATCCAGTTGTGCAACACTGTGCTCTGATTTAGGAACATATGATCACCTTTTGAAAAGAATCAGATTGCAGAGGACTTGAGAACAAAATCTCTGCCAGTGGCTGCTTTAGGAGGAATATCTGGCAGTTAGGACCCCAGGATTATGTATAAAAAGAAAGTTGTTCCAACAGGTTTGTCTTTTCTGAGTGTGGAGCCAGTGCTAAAATGGTTTGTGCTGAGGACATGCATATTTTTACTGTACTGGCAACAGTTACTAGAACATCTTCTCAGTGCTTTATTACTGTATTAGAAATCCCAGGAGAAAATGGTTCTGCAGTGTTCTATGGTGCTATGTTTGATGTAGAACCTGAAACTGCATTTATGAAAATCATCTCAATTTCCTTGACTTCAGTGTTTTAGAAAAGCTGTTCTGATTTGCAGTATGTGTGATTCTTGTTTTTAATTCTGCCTTTTTAATTCCAAAAGGCTGCATGCAGGATGGAACAGTGCTGGGAGATGTGCAGCTTCCTCCTTGGGCTGATGGAGACCCCCATAAATTCATTCTCCTGCACAGACAGGTCAGTGAATATCAAAATTTGTGAAAAAATGCTGAACTGAGTCCCACTGAAAATGAAACTCTGAAGGCCAGAGTCAAACTAAAACATTAGATCGAAAAGCATCCTGTCTTTGCAGAGTTCATGTGGGTTCTGAGCTTTGCATGTCTACTTGTCTGCCTAACAATTCACCCTGAATCAAGTCCAACCTTTAATGGAGTCAGCCTTGGCAAAGCAAATAGCTTTAAGGTCCTGAGCCTTACTGCAATTAGTGCTATCTATTAATAGTTAGAAAGCCTTAACTTCTGTATGATGTCACCTGCTACGTAGTAGTGAGTGCAAAGGCAATTCTGTATGAAGGTTGTTGCACTGAATGCAGACTTTTCAGCAGAATATCTTGGTGCAAGTCTCTTTTTTTGTTAGAGCGGAAAAGGGAATGGGTTGTACTGTGGTGCCCCTGCATCATCTCATCAGATTTCTTCTGGTGAAAGGAGCCAATCTGTATTTGTGAGTCCATGTAGGTTGCTGCTGTGTACAAGAAGTATGATGATTATATGTGTTAGCATTGGTGGGACTAAAAAAATCAGCAATGATTTTCAAGGCATTGAATCATCCTGATTTGTCATGTGTACCTTCAGTTTCTGCCCCAGTGGGTTCTTCTCACCTCTCATGTGTTATGCAGGTCCTGCCCTTGGGGGTTCAGCTTTCACTCTGTAGATGATTATATACAAGCCTGTGGATACAACTATCTTCTCTATTTTGGTATCTCTAAATAACCCTTTCTTCAGCTGACCTCTCCAAATGCTGGTTTAAATCCTGTCTCTGACCTCCTGTGGTGGTTTAAGCCCTGCCGGGTCCGGAGACCACGTTGCTGTTGCTCCTCCCCCGCCCTCAGCCGGTCAGGCTGGAAGTGAGGCACAAACCTGGGTTAAAATAAGAAGAAATTTAATACAACAGTGTGATAAACAATCTGAACAACAACAGTAGCAATGATACCAACAGTAAACAGTAATAACAGTAAACAAGACAAAAGATATACAGAGAGATACCACAAATGGTTACAGACAGCTCGCTCGTGTGCTCCCTGCCACCAAAGCCACAAAGGGAAAAGTTCCCACACTCCCGCACCTGGACCTGACCCTGGCTGGAGATCCCTTCCCCCTTCTCTGCTGGGGAAACTTAACCCTATCCTAGCTGAACCAGGACACCTCCTCACTGACTGCCTTAACTTTTTGTTCAGAACCAGAATCATACTCTTGTTTTGTAAATATTCTTTTATCCACTGTTCCCTTATCATTGACAACAACCACCATGCTCCCATCGAGTTATCATGTCCCTTGTTTTGCAGTTCTGTGCTGCATCCAGAGTCCATACTTTCTGTGATTGTCCGTAGTAATAAATCATTTACATGTTTTTCTTTGGTATTCTCTTTAATCCTCCTTTTATTCTTTCTGATGTCTTGATACCTTGTTTCAAGTCAGTACAGAGACAACTGAAAGGGGACTATCTTCATTGTTTGGTGATGCATACAAATCTCCTTTTCCATACCCTTATATTTAGAATTTCTGTATGGCTCCACTCCTCATACCTAAAGTGTCTCTCCTTTCCCTCTTGAGACCCTACACATCTGTTTGATTTATTTATTCTGGCCTCTTCTTACATCTCTTTCTCCCTGCAGCCATCTGGGTGCTGTCAGTAATCTAGCGTTAGCCCCATGTTTAGCAATGACATTTTTATCCATGTTTAAAAAACAACTACAAAAAAATCCTTTATAGATGCTCTATGGGCTGTGAATCCATCCTGAAGAAAATTCTCTTCTATTAAACCAGTTTTAAGAGAACAGACTCCTGGTAGTGTGCATCATCTGCATATCTTTCAGAGAATTAATTGTTGTTAAAACATTGTATTCCAAAGATAAGTCAGTGCTTTGTAGTGCCTGCATCCCATGCTGTCTGCATAGGTTCCTGATGCTGCAAACACTTTTGCTTGTGAATAGCTGAGAGCGGGCCTGTTCAACTCTGGACTCATTCACATATGTTCAGGTGACTCCTGTGAGTGAACTATGATCTAAGCCTGTGCTTACCTACTTTTTTATGTAGTAGTCTTGTCTTTGTTTCTTTTGTAGGACTGTTGAATATATAGTGAGATATTTCATTTTTTTGTTTAATTGATTAAAAGGCTTCCTTTAGTCTCTTGTGAATTCATGACCTGAACACTTCACTTTAAATATGTGTCAAAACAATAATGCTAAAAAAAATTTTAAAATAAGTTAAATTTCTACCTTGCTACTTTACCTATTTTGAATTGGATAGCTTTCACATATACTTACTAAAATTGTTGTTTTTTATAATTTTGAAAATGTGATTGAAAGGAGTCACCTATGACTTTTTGCTCCAGACTCTTGCCTCAATACATAAAAGCTTGTGAATTGATACTCCAAGCTATGTGGTGTGGAGAATAGCTGCTTACTATTATTAGCAAGTGCAAGTGTCTCCATGCCTAGTAGCTTGACTCAGTGGTGTGTTGACATACAGTTTAGTAACCTAAGCCTGTACATTGAATTTACAGCATACAGTCCATTTACAGAAGCTACACTGATCTTGTTCTTTGTTTTACTTTTTACTTCTGTAGCAGTTACCTGTGTAACTCTGATCACCCAGTATTACTGGGCTGACAAGCACATAACAAGTAGACCTGCCTGGAAAAAAAACGTATGCAAGACTTTTCACCAGAAAACTAGTCAGATTGAAATGGGAGTGTCACTAGTAACAAGAAAATGCCTCAATAAATCATTTCAACTTACTGTCTTTGTTATGAAAACATTTCAAAATGGTCTTTTCATTGCAATGTTTATATTAGATTACAGGCTGAACTAAAATACTTTATGATGCAGCTGTTATAACTAATATTGTATGGTTTATAGCTTCATTATTACTGAAATAAAAGGATGCAATTTTTCCAAATTTAGAAGGGGGGTGGGGTGGGGGGGTGGGGTGGATGAGAAAACTTGAGAGTTGAGTTTTTTGTTCTGATTTGGAAAGAAAACACTGTTCACTGTCAGAATTTCCCTCAGAACCTAGTTTTCTTTTTTCTCTGTCCCCTGACTTTTTGCAACCTATTAGCTTAAGGGGGTAAGGACAGAATGCTTGTGCCAAAGAACTGAGATGCAGAGCGGTTAAGAACCATGTTCGGACTGTTTAAGCTCCTGTACATACACAGTATTAGGTATTACTGAATCAGACATCTCTGAAGCTGCATTTAGAGGCTCAGAGCTCTAGTCACACTGAAAGGTAGTGGAAGGGAAGAGAAACCTGAGCTTTTATCAGTGCCTGTAATCACATGTTGATACATCTACTGTGAGGAAGGAGATCCTTATGTAAGAGTTGTGTGCACTGCAGACTTGCTGCTGGAAGTACAGTCTTTGCTAAAATTAAGAGTTCAGCCTAGGGAGTGCCCGATTCCTTCCCTTGAAGGGACGCAGTTCAGTGGTACCCACTGCAAATAGGTTTTGGCCACTGAGGTCAAACATGCAATAGTTCCCTGGTGTTCCCCAGTGACTCCAGTGAAGGCATGGAGGTTTTGGGGCTCTCTAGTTCCTTTTGCTGTTCTATCTCATGCTCTCTCTGTGACCTTCTAAGGTGCTTAGTCTCTGTTCTCCAGTTTCCCAAACATAAGAAAGACAACACTGTCCTTCCCTAACAGAGGTACTGTGGACAGAAATCAATGGATGCCTAAAAGCTGCTGCAATTTTACTCTGATGTTTGTTAAAGAAAAACATAGGGAGAAATGCTGTCTCATGTTGTGGCTTGTTTGGAGTGTAACATACTGAGCGGTGCTCCATACTGCTTGTGTAACGGTGAGCACTACGAAGGCACTTAGATACAATGGGGAAAGTCTGCTTTTGCCTTGTACGTAGGAGTAAGAGTGCAGTTTGGAAATAAATCTATCAGTCATCCGTACACAGCATGGTTTTACCCTCACTGTAGAGTGATCTCAGATTGTGTGAACTAGATTTGTTTTGTATGAAATGAAACCAAAAGCTGCACTCCAGTTGTGTACTCCAGATGCTGGTGGCATTCAGCCTGTGGGAGCAGACTAGATCTAATTTGAAGTAAAGCCCCCACAGTGCCTGTAATGTGGATACTGGGCCCTCTCTACCATCTGTTCTATTCTACAGATCTGCTTCCACTGAGCTGTACTATTTGATAACTTTGGCACAGCTGATAAAGCCACACAACTTCTACAAATTAATTCAAATCTGAAATAGGAGCAGTTTAGCACATGAAAGATCATGTTTATAGACTCATATTCTTAATGATTTGTCAGACCTGGTCAGATCTCATGTTCAGACAGTGCAATATTCTCTCTCCAACCATAGCTAGTGCTAGGTGTTACACAGGAGGGTGCAAAAAATCTTGCTGTGGAAAAAAGTTGATTAACCTGCCTGGGAAAGTTAACCCTGAAGTGTCTAACCCTGAAGTAAAGAGTTAGTGATCTTCTGAAACATGAAGGTTTCTGTCTCCTCTGAAATCACAAGACTGGATGTACTTGTTACTGGTATCATGGTCATTTCAGGAGGATTCACAGTGAGTTTGGTGCATTAAACAGACCCAGGACAACACTGTTCTGAGATTTGGCTATTGCTTTAAATAATGTGAGAGCAAAGAATTGTTCTTGACATAAAACTCTGAGTAGCTCTTGTTTCATGTTTAATGTTAGGAATCTAGTCTACTAAAGAAATTATTTACTTCCTCTTTAGACCACAAGTTCTCCCTCCCTGGCTGGGCTTGTCACAGTGCTCAGTGAAATACTGAGAGGCTGCACAGTTGCAGCTCAGTTGGTTGCTTTGTTTTGCTCTGGCAGTAACGCCAGGCAAAATTTACAGTTTGTAATTCATGGACTAACTGCTTTTATTAATGAGGATGGGTTCTGAGTCTGTTCATAAGTGTTTTCCTGTTGTTTGCAGGGGACAGATTGTACGCTGTGCTTGTTCTCTGAGCTGCCCTGTGATCATTATAACTGTGGGCAGGGTCATTTAAACCAGCTGCACTGGGCTAACTGTCTGCTCTGTGAAATGAGCCATTGTTCTGGATCCCATTAGCTTGTTTATTTCTGCTGTGCTTTGGGTGGGATGGTCTGCTTGGGAGACCTTTAACTGAGCATCAGGGAGTATTGCTCAGTCAAATGATTTGGAGATAGGAAAGTATTTTTAATAATACTTAACACTGCTGCTTGAATCATTGGGCAAGGCCACTTGGGAATGCATAAAAATTTGGTGATGCAGGTGATGGCAGGGACAGTAGCATTTGGTGAAGCCTCATGGGTAAGGCTGACTAACCTGGAGGTGGGCAAAGGTTCAGTTGAAATTTTGTGTCCACTGCTTATGAACTTCCTGTCTGGGTCTTCCAAGCACAAGTTTTCCACTATGATTACATTGAGCTTTTGAGGGAGCCCACACTGGGGTAGATGTATTGCCTTGTAGCATCCCTCCCAGTCTTCTTCAGTAGTAATTGTTTTTTCTGATCTCATTAATCCACATACCTGTCACTATGGGTGGCAAATCTAATTAAAGTTAACCATTTATTATTTGGGGGAGAAAAGTTCAGACCCTGCATTTCCCAGGATGAGGAAATCTGGTGCTGTGACTATCTTTGCTTAAGCCCTGCAAGTGTGGCAAATGTTTGTTGATCAAACCCAGGAAGTCTTGAAGCTTCTGTCATACAGCTGCCCCACTGCACCCCAATTGCAAAACCCCTTCCCTGTCTTGGCTTACAGCATCCCTTGCCATTTCACTACAAGCTCTACATTCTCTTGGCTGGTTCATGGCATGCAGCCTCTCCTGCTGTATCCTTCAGACCCAATTTAAAGCCCCTCTGCTAGTCATCTCCCTTTCCAATCTATGTTTATATGTATCTTCTCAAATAAAGATTCTGCTACTCATGTGCTTCATAACTAAGGCGTGTTTCTACAAATACAAATTCACCTTTGGCTTATCTATAGAGCAATGTGGTGGTACCAAATGCTAATAAATGTTTTGCTTATTGAAACCCTCTTATAACAGTATTGGTGAAGACAGGATAGCACAGGCTTTAATGCGTGCTGGAAGCTGAAGGATGTGCCCATATCTGTGGTGTGGTTGCACTTTGCTTTGCTGAACCTGCGTATGCTGTCTCTGAGGATATTACTCCTGCTGTCTGTTAAGTTAAGCATGCTGCATTCTGCCCTTCCTTTTCCTTTGGGGATCCACCTTTCATCTTCGGTCACATTTTATAAGGATATACTGAGAATGGTGGTACGGGAGGAACTGAAAGTGTGAGGACTCACTTGCACATAATTTAGGTCTCTATCAGGGATTAGAAAGTGGTAATGCATTTGTAATGGATACACTCTACTGAATTAATTTCAGGCACTGGAAAGTGACTATGTTAGTGCACACCTCCATCGCTGGATAGATCTGATTTTTGGCCACAAGCAACATGGCTCAGCTGCGGTGGAGGCAGTTAACACCTATCATCCTTACTTCTACGGAGACAAGATGGACCTCAATAACATTAAAGATCCTCTGATTAAGAGCACCATTCTGGGTTTTATCAGCAACTTTGGACAGATACCAAAGCAGGTACCACTTTGTCATGAGAGTAGAGAGCATAATTTATTTTGATATTGTAGTATTTCAACAGGAAAGAAAGAGTAGAAACTTAGAGAAATTTTCTGATTTAAATCTGCGGAAAGACGGGCTATTGACTACTTCAGATTGTGTACTACATCAGTATGTCCCTATACACATGTGTATGATTCCAGTTTCTAATCACACTGTTCCTGTTGTATGCCATACAGCTGTGGCATCAAATCTGATTTCTGATCCTTCAGTACAGTCACATGAGTAACCACTAGTATGGCAATGGGTACAGCCAAATAAAAGCAGCTCAAAGTCTCACCTTTACTTTTATTTCTTCTCCTGAATTGCTGGGATTAGCTCTGTGAGGAAGGGATGTAGTCTAATGAAAATGTACTAAGGGTAAGATTTTATTTTAATGAAGAGATTCATGTACAATAGTCTTGAAGTCTGTGATTAAGGATCTAAAGAGATGTGTCTCCTGCATGATTGGCAAATAGAGATTCATTTTTCAATGTCATTCCTTTGTTCTAGCTCTTCTCAAAACCACATCCATCCAGGAATGCCCAAGGGAAAAGTTCATCAGGAAGAGAGATTGTGGTGTCCCTTCACTCAAGTGGAATTCTTCCTCCTTTTATGAGCAGCCTGCAAAATCTGAAACTCTTACCAGTTACAATAAAAGGTGCTGCAGGGGCTGTGCTCCATTTTCGGAGCTAATAAATACAGAATTCTTGGATAGGGTGAATATGGATTTTCAGTAGCACAATAATAGTCGCACAGCTTTGTATGAATTGATACACTTAAGGTTCCTTCTGCCAGTTGTTATTTGTGCGTGTGTATTGTGAGTGGGCATTGAAAACAAATACTCAGGAGAAATCTTGAAACTTATGTTGTAGAGTTCAGAACAGATTTTTTTTTTTTTATAGGACACCTAAATCTCTTCTCTCTTCTGCATTCTGAATATGTTAAATTGAAACATAAAGCTCACTGTTTTCCATTTGCATTCTTTCTTTTTATATTCAACAGAAAAGTAAATACTGTCTTTCTCCACTTGTCGATCTTCAAATTTTTTCTTTTTCTTCATCTTTTTGTTAGTCTGCTACTTTTCTTACCATGAAGAAGCCTGGAAAATTTCAGTGTGTCTACTTTTTCATCACATGGTGGAGTTCTTTATATCACACATCTGTGGGGACAGTGGGGTCCCATGGCAGTACTACAGAGGCTGTTGGTGACATGCCCAGCATCCTCTGTAGTGCATGGCATAAGGCAGTCTGCCAATGAAAAGGAGCTTAATGGCACTGCTGTTAAACCACCTCCTTTGGAGCACATCATCTGCATGGATTTATGTGCTCTATTGGAGATGACTGTTTCCACTCTCCTGTCTGGAATCTCAGTTGTAGAGTGGATTTCTGTCTGTGGGCCTGCCCACAGCACTGAGCCCAGCTGTAGGTCTTGCCAGCCTCACCACACAGGCTGTGCAAGGAGGAAAGTTAACATAAGTGCTCTAAGAACAACAGAATTAAATATCTTCTCTGTCTTGTCAGACTATCCCAAGGGAGCTATTGGGCACATTGTTCATACTGAGAAAGGCATTCTGGCTGTTGAAAAAAATAAAGTTTTGATTCCTCCTCTTTGGAGCAAAACATTCTGCTGGGGATTTGAGGACTTCACGTGCTGCTTTGGCAACTATGGGTCTGAGAAGGTAAGTAAGATTTAAGAATTCCAGAAATGGTATGTTGTGGACTTTGACTGGTTTGGGCCCCCATTTCAGAGAATACTGGGGAGCTGATTTCAGAGGATGCTGTATAGGACTTTCTTACAGTCAAACTTCTTGATGAATCTCAAGTTGGATATCCCAAAAGTCACTCTACATTGCTAAAAAAATGTGGCATTTCCCCACCAAATTGTATCAATGAGAAATTTATAAATTATATATTTTCCTTCCAGTGCCTGTGTTGTTCATCAAAATGAAGAGGAAACCCCATTTCATAGGTTGTAAGGACAACACAAGGTTTTCTGTCCACTGATTAGAAATTTCATTTTGCAGAATTTTCTGCTGGAATTAAAATAGGACCATCTGTCAGTTTCCTTCTTGCTCCCAAGCTTAGCCCAGTTCATTCATTCAAAATAATATCTTCTATTCTGGAAAGTTAATAGTCTTACTTCTTTGATGTTAAAAAACCCCCAACGTTCTGTGTCATCACACTACTTGTTAGAGCACTTGACAGATCTAGTTTCTTCCTCTATCACAGCCATACTGATTTTTGGATGTGTTTGAAACAATGTTACAATACAAAAAGACATCTGAGTTAGCTTGGGTACCAGAATAGCAGAATACATCATTCAGCAAGATACTGACTTGGGTATTTGTGCAAGCCACATCTTTTTTTTACAGACATACCCACAGTCAATGGAAGTGGAAAAGCCATGAGATGTGTTTTAGTTTCTGTTCCTTGTATAAAATTATTGAGAGTTTTCTCCCTTGATTTCAAATCAGTGCTTAGCAATTCATAATGCTGCTGTAGGTTTATATTACCTCTTTTGTCTCTTCGAAAGTTGATTGTCACTGAGCCTAGTGGCACTGAGCGTAGTGAGTGTGATTACAGTCACTGTGAGAAGTAGTTGGGAGTCCAACTTGAGTTCATTCCACACCAACAGTGTCTCTGGACATTTCAAAGAAATTTTTTGTTCTCATTGTAAGTAGGTAAAGGTTTGTTCTGTCTGTGGTATAGTTTTTTGTAGCTGTGTCACCCAGCTTCACCAGAATCATTAGTACTATAGTGTTGTCTCTGCTGTGTGGGAGAGAGCTAATGCAGAATGTGAGCAGAAGGATGTTTGTGCTATAATTGTAGCAATGTGTAATAGACCTGACTTGGTTTAGGCTTGTTTGGGTGCTGCTAACAGAGCCATTGGCACAGAACGGAATTTAGTGCTTTGGCTTTTGACTTTTCAATCCAAGTAAGAGGAGGATTTCAGAGCCTGGCACTAACTCTGTTAGCAGTGGCTGTCACCTCCTGAGCTTTCTGTTTAATCTACATTGAATGTTTGCATTCTGTCACTATATGGTAGCTGAATGAGCTGCCTGAAGTTATGTAGGAAGTCTGTGGCAACAGAGAGATTGGAACTCAGGTCTCCTAAGACATAAGACACCGACCTTTGTCCAGCTTTCCTGTTTGGCCCTTGGAGGATGGCACAGCTGCATGCAGTCACAAGCCTGTGCATGTACATGTGCAGCTGTGCTGTGAGCATAGACTGGTTAAAATGAGCTTTTCTTTCCTGGAATTGAAGAAATGGAGGCTCAGTTCTGAAAATGGAATCTGCCAGTGGCATCACCAGATGAGCATATGACTTTAATCTTCTTTCCTGTACAGAACATGACTACGTTTGAGTGTATGGCAGACTGGGGAAAGTGCCTCTGCGCTGTATGTCCTTCAGCAACTACCATAATCACATCTGGAACAAGCTCGGTTGTGTGCGTCTGGGAATTTTCCTTGATCAAGGACAAGGTGAAATGTCTAAACTTGAGACAGGTCAGTACTGTGGCTCTTTTGCTATAGAAACAGTGAAATCCAAAAGATTAGTTTCTTTCTCTCAGATGACAGGCAGAGGAAACACATTTGGGTGAATCAAGAAGGCAGAAAAAACCCAATAATCAGCAGTATCATGTGACAACTTGTTATTAGGTCAGGAGCTGATATACCTTATACCTGCAGGTTCTAGTTATGAACTCTGTTTGGCTTTTTTTTCCACTTTGGTAGCATTTCCAGAGTTTATCATGATCAAAGAAACAGTGAAGAGAAGGTGTATGCTTTCCTCACTTGAAGTACAGCCAACCCTTGCATAATTTTCAAAATCAGTATCATCTGGAGATGCTTATTACTCTTTTTGGGTGCTACAGCAACAGACAGGATCTCCAAAACACCATGCAAACCTACCTGATGGAGATGAAGGCTCAGCTAGGCAAAGTTCTTGATTCTTTTCTCTCAACCTGAATTCAGAACATAAAAGGTTTATGTCACTCCATGAGGAAGGGATGCATCCAATAAGAATGATATCATTTGTGTCCTCATTGTCCAGAGTCCTTTAGTGGTAGTTGATTTGGAACTCATCTATAGTCATCAAACAGATGTATAAGTGCTATTTCATTTACAAAAGTAAATTCTCATGCAAAACTTGTGTGGTTCAGCTATGGTGAGTTCTCAGCTTTACAATAAAGCTACAGTACACCTCTATCATATCTGAAAGGCAGTATGGGCCCCTTTTTCCATCAGAAATCAAGAGACAGAAAACACTGATAATTTTAGGCAAACTAATAAAGGGCTCACTGATCAGCAAGGTCTCCAAGTGTTAGAAGCTTCTTCTGTTTATTTGCTCTGGAGGGATATTCAGATGATATTTCAGTGCATTCTGTACCCCAAGCCAAAACATATATTTGTCATTAAATGATCTGAAAACTTCCATGTCTGTTGGGATTCCAGAGAAGTATTTAGATCTTCATTCATATGGAATTCTTGTGTGTTGAAATTAGGAGGGAAACTGTCTGATGTTATGATGTTTCCTGCTTGAGAAGAAGCCAGAAATATGAGACCAGATCTTCAGTGATGACCTTTTAATCCAGTTGGTTATTCTAAACTAGGACATGGACATAGAAATGAAATAAAACATAGTAGAGAGAAGTAAAAACAGTAATCTTTATCAACATCAAAATAATACCAGTCAGGGGATCAGTTTGAGTTTCAAGCAACTGTTTGAACAGGCTTTTATCTCCAGTATAATGCCTTCCCTTTTAACTATCTAAAATCAGCTTTGCTGATGTGCTCCTCTGTGATTAATCTGGTATTACCCAAAGTCCAGAAAGTAGCATGAGGTCATGCAATGACAAATTCTGTATTTCTTCCTTCTCTTTGCTAGCAGAGGCATTTTTGATGACTGACTGGCATAGATGTAAATCTGAACTATGGTTCTAAATGTCTTCCAGTGAATTACTTGCTGCTTTCATGTAATTCACTGTTTCATGGTGGCTGCTTTTTCTGCTGAACAAAAAAATTGTATCATCTTTCCTGAGAGAGTGAGCTTTGCTTAAGTAAAGCTGATGTGCTATAAAGTGGATGCTATTCACTTACCAGCTGTCTCATGGGACTGACACATTCTGGTTTGGAATGTAGTAAAGTACAGAAACAATATTTCAGCAGAAAAAGTCACTTTTCCCTCTCTAGCAGGGGCTGCTTCCACAGTTTTGTGGAACACTAAAGATTGAGTGTAATAGCCTCAGTATTGATCCATGCAATTTACTAGTTCTCTCAGTGTTCATGAGCAGAGTAATCCATGTGATCCAGCCCCCAGAATTTCTGCACCAAATAAAACACTAGACTAGGAGAAGCATCCAGGCAACCTGTGCTGTTTGCCACACCCACCTCTCAGGGAGGTGTTGAGCATAGCTGTGAAGTATCTGTGTCCATGCAAGCCAGTTAAGTTGGATGGTCAAACTTGGTTAAAGTTTTGATGAACTAAGCATTCCTGCAGTGAAGCTGGTCGTCTTTTTTGCCTTTTGATACTTGTGAATTTACCCTGGAGATAGGCCTCACAGTTCTTTCTACAGATATGCTGCAGGATATTTCCCATTAAGGGAAAATTTGTCAGTCTTTGCAAAGTGATAATGAGAAGATGGTAGAGAGCTAAAAGCATGTGACTTTTTTTTCATGAACATGCATTGAGACACTGGTGGATTATAACTGGGCTAAGATATAGCCCTCTATTCCACATTCAGCTTTTATTTAAAGCACTTCACTACCAGGTAGGATCTTTCAAGGTTAATACAAGAAAAAAGGGGTTTTATTAAAACTTGTGCAGGAGCTTAGCTTGGCTTGACTTGGCAGTTTGGATGCTGTAACAGTGAGTCAATTTTCTTTTTTGCCTTGGAAGAAGGAGATGAAATTTGGAGCTCCTGAAACATGCCTTGTCCCAGCCCTTTTTTGCAGAGGTCTTGTGCAGTTCTTTAGCACAGGCACTGGGTTATGCCCAGTCCTTTGTAAAGAGCCTGTTCTACAGCCAGACCAAAGCTGTTGCTGAGCCTTCTTTTCTATGCTCAGTTGAGAGTGTTTCTGACCTCTGAAACCCACTGTTGGAGACCCCATTTTGTGCCAGTATTTTTAGTCAACAGTTCTTGTGAATGGAATCAATCACAGGCTGAAATTCATTCCTCCCAGTTGCAGGTCACCTTCAGTAGCACATAGCCTGCTGCAGCTTGGCTTCTTCACCAGTGGATTAGTTTGAATACTGTTGTCCTAGTAACCTTGGCAAGTGGCAGCACATGTTAGCCAGCAAGGGTTCAGTTTTGTAGTCACACGCTGGAAAAGCGTATGAGATGTGTTTGCAAAAATCATCCAGGACATGTGGCTCTCCTGCTCCATGCTGAACTGGGACAGACACTAAAGATTTGCTAATTATGTCATGTAGAGAAAGCCAGCAGGGAATATGCATTTACTGTTAAAACCAACATTAAAACTGGTGGATCTGATTTTTCACAGTAAGAGAGCTAAAAATTGAACCCTGAAAGACTTTTTAGGAAATCTGTGAAGGGCTTTTTCCTCTGTTATCCTGCAGGCTTTACTGTCATTGGTGGTTATGCAGCAGAAATGTATACCGCTGTCACTTGAGAATGTTGCATTAAACAATTGTAATTGGTATACTTCAATCCATGACTTCTGTCTGTGCTGTGAAATTGCCTAAAGTGTAGTCTTTTTTTATGAAACTATTTAAATAAGGCTAATTAAACTGGCCATTCCTTATGTCTCTGTAACCTCTAAAATAACAACAAAAAAAGAATGTTGTGCAATGATGAAAGAGAAAGGAATTCCTATAGGGGTTTAAAGTAAAATTTCTCCCCAAATGCTGTTTTTCTTCTTAAGTAAAATCAGAAAAATACTAGTACTTGTTCAGAAAACCAGAAAGATAAGACTGAGAAGGTCACTGATACACATCCTGATAAGTTTTATTTCCAAATGTTTTTAAAATATTGAGAAATAGTCATTTTCAAGCATAAATTTTACTTAAAACTGCATGGACTGAAGTGACAAATGATGTTTTGTTGCTGAGCAAAAAGCACTGTCATAGAATCTGAAATGTATGCCAAAGGCCCTGAGTTATTGTGCAACTTGGGGCAAGTTATATAATCTCTTGGATCCTCAACTTTCCTCAACCACGAGTTGAGGACAAGGATGATTCTATAAGATGCTTTGCTATTTCCCCCTCATACCCTTTTCAGTTCTCCAAAGAATGACTAGGTTGCTTGTTCTTACTGAACAAATGCCAGTAGGACTGTGATTCCCTAGTCAGTCAGTCACCCTCTGCTGTGGTTTCTTGGTTGCTTTTTCCCCACCAGGCTTTATATGGGCACACTCAGGCAGTGACCTGCCTTGCTGCATCTGTGACCTACAGCATCTTTGTGAGTGGATCTGATGACAGAACCTGTATCATTTGGGACCTGAACCAGCTGACGTACAGAAACCAGCTTCCTGCCCATGGGGCAAGCCTCTGTTCTGTTGCCATCAACAATTCAACAGTAAGATCTTCATTTATCATCTTTCTTCTGATGTATCCATGAACATTTCATGATAATTTAATGGGTGCTCTTTCCAACATAAAAACATCCTGAGTCTGATACATTGATTTTTTTTCTTTCTACAGAGATTGCTAATAGTGTTCTTAATGATGAGAGGCGAGCACTAAAAGCAACATCTTAGATTGAGTTGCTAAGTAGAGGCATCTTTGGATGGGTGAATGCAGGATTAAACAACTTTTAGTTTACGGAGAATGAAGTATTACCCTAGTAGCTCCTGGATTTGGCTCACCCATAACCTTATTACCTCCATTATTTCATTAATTTCTCTTGACATTCATGCAGCAGAGCAATGTCAGCTGAGACATGTTAGACCTCAGTCTGTCACCTCAGCTGACAACTGCCTTACACCTTTGTGGTGACAGTGTTGGCTTTTTGTTTTCTCTTCTATTTTCAGGTGTGTGTGGAGTTCTTGAGAGCAGCGGGTATTAGTCTGTTGTGGTCTGTGCCTAGATAGAACTGCATGTGTGTTGGTAGTAAAATATTCCATACTGGATTTTACTGAGATTTTTTCCCAAACTTCTACCTCCCAGAAATGTTGCTTGCGCATTTGTATTTTCTGTCTCTAGTAAGATACTAGAGCAGGTTTCTACCTTCTCAGACAATTCAAGGTTGGATTCAGTACTAGAGCTTGTACCAAGAGAGACAAAATTAAGTTCATAGCAATAAGAAAACAGGCAGACATTCTCTATTTAATCTGTGCCAAAACAGTCATCTCATATCAGAGCTTTAATAACCATGAAATCTGATGGCTAGTAACTGAGAGTGGGAATTAAGTAGTCTGTTCAGTGCCAGCTCAGCTGCCAGGCCCATGGGTCCTGGTTAGTGTAAAATGGCCAGTGGTTTCAGCAGGCCAGTTCAGAATATCCTGGGAATCTCTTATGAAGTCAGCTGAAGCAGTGCCAAGCATTCAGAAATGAGTGGGTGGCTGGCACAGAGCATGGGCTTGAGACTCCAGGAGGATGGAGTCCTCTCCTTTCTATGTACCAATCCATCATTGACAGCAGACGTTTTAGTTGGTAGCTCCTCTTCCTGAGCTCTCCAAAATGAGGTGCTCTGTGCCAGGAAAAGTCTGGTGATTGAACCAAGCACAGTTCTCCAGCTTGTTGGAGTGCAACTGATTAAACTGATTGGACCATAGTCCACAGAAAGATTTGTTTAAAATGGGAAAAACCTCAGGGA
Organism: Athene cunicularia; assembly: GCF_003259725.1. Classification (NCBI taxonomy): domain Eukaryota; kingdom Metazoa; phylum Chordata; class Aves; order Strigiformes; family Strigidae; genus Athene; species Athene cunicularia. Next base: position 6,635,171 of record NW_020799105.1, read on the forward strand.
AGTATGACTGAAACTTCAAGGAAAAAAAGATTAAATGTTCCATATGTTGTGGATGAAAAAATTCTTTTTGATGTTAGCAGAACAGGATGCTTAATTCTGAAATATGTTCCTGTTTACATTTTCTATATAGATTTATATATTGTAACATGAAGATAGAAACAAAATGTTTTCATTGTGCTAAATGAAATATTTTGATTGACACAAAATTACATGTTTGATGACAAGGTTTTATTCCTGGAAAATTCAGAGTGATTTGAAGCAAAGTTTTGAAGGAAACAAATTTCTGAACCATGTACTTTTCTGTGAAATAAGAATCCTATACAGCTCTTTGCTGGGTGATTGTTGGTTTTTATATTTGCTTGAGCCTCTAGAAGCTCCATTTATAGACCCAAATCTCATAGTGTTTGTATCACGTAGACACAAAATGAAAAGGCTGTCCCAAAAATTTAATAAGCTGAGGACGACTGTAAAAGCTTGCTGTAACTAATGATTTCAGTTAGTTTTAAATCCTGGGCTAGACCTGAAAAACACTGTCGATCATTACCAATTGCCTGGACATTATGGACTCTCATGCAGATAAGGTAGCTGAAATTTAATCTCTTTAATTATTGGCAACTCTGTTTCGAATGCGCTATCCTTGTTTTACCTTCAGAATTCTGCCCTGCCGTGTGAAGAGCCCTGGCCCCAGATCAGGCAAGGGTGAAATATGGTGTTAGTTGATTTAAACCAGATGCATGCTGCTAATTTAAGGGCACACAGGCCTTTGCCAGAATTAGATTACTTTGCTGATGGTGTTTTATTTAGCTGATTCTTAGTATTCATCAAGGGTGGCAAGATCAGGTGGAATTTCAGTTAGTAACTTCATCAAAATGCACTTTTGATAAGATAATTTCAAATTGCAGCATTGGCTCGTCATTCTGTGTGTTTCTTGCCCCTAAGGGATTACCTGTGTATTTGCTCCTTAAGTGCAGTCTGTGGTAGGACTATGCACCTGCGTGGAAGGGAGAGGAAAGATTCAGTTGCAAAGGATGTTTTCTGCATCAGAAGTGCAGGTCGCTGAATGCTGAGCTGGTTGTTGGTCAAATGCAAAACACAGTCTAAAAATGCGATGACATTAAGCTCCCTGTGAGGGGCAGAGGAGGATTGTGAAATCACCAAAGGCTTCCCAGCTAAGCAGGTGAACACCATGTCCTTGTTTAAGAGCATGCTTATTTGTAAAAGCTAAGGGCACTAGTCCTGGCCCAGAACCTGTGCTAGTCATTGTCCTTGTCCCTGACAGTAGCTAGGTCAGTCTGTCAGTCTGCTTTTTTACTAAAAGCCTGGATTTTCTAGAAAGTAGAAAGGGAATGTTTAAATAAATGTTTTAATTTTTAAAATTTAAAACCCTTTTGTTTCTTCATTGTCTTGCTAAATCTGAGATGGTTATTTTGGGTTTCTATGATGTAAAATTGTCAATTTTTTCATGAGAAAAAACTGTCATTTTTACTTTCTCTGGTTTACATTATCTGCCCAGAAGCAAACTAAAGGTCAGAGTAGCTCTGTAATTTATAATCAGCCCTTAGGGAGTATGAATGTAGGATTTTGAAACATTGCCTCTTGCTTTGTTACAGGGTGATATTATCTCTTGTGCTGGATCTTACCTGTATCTGTGGACAGTCAATGGCCAGCTTCTTGCAAGCATTAACACCACCTGCAGCCCTGAATGCCATATTATTTGCTGCTGCTTTGCTGAAGTGATGGACTGGGACACACGCAGCATCATCATCACAGGAAGCACAGATGGAGTGGTGAGGGTAGGTGGATGGGACAGAGGAAAAGGGAATCCTGATTCATTGTAGACCAAAGGCAGAATTTTGCATCCTAAATGGAGGGACAGAGCTGCTAAAAGTCCATGCCACCTTAACAGGTCAGCACAGGGCAGAAGCTGAAAATCAGAGTAAAATGTTTGTTTCCTATCAACTTTTATCCTCCTGAATGGAGAGCTCTTTGCCATTCAGGAAGAATTTTTGAAAATGTGCTTTTCATTCTGGTGTGGTTTTGAAAGCAGAATTATTATTGCTGATCAGAAATATGTCTGAGTCTGGTTTCTGAGGGTTGGTTCACGGCTCAGTTTATCAAGCCATACTTTCTCAGGAGCAGGAATTCGCTGCTGATTCTGCCTCTCTTCTGGTGGGAGAGCTTCCTGGGTTAGTGGGATCCTCATTATCATGTCAGCCTCGAACCCCACCACATCCCTGCATACATTTCTCCAGTATGACACCCTGCAGCCCAGTGGCAGAGGGAGAGATGACTGTGGAATCATGTTCTGAAGTTAGAACTCCACTTTCCACCCCTTGCTGAGAAGCAGGCAGCTGTATCTCTCTCTTTTTGCATTGTTACAATCTGTGCTTTTCCCATTTTTACCTTCTTGTTGTCACAGCTGTGGAAGACCAAATACACTAATACCCCAGATCAAGCTGCGGGACTGAGACCACAGAGAGGCACAATGGAAGAGCCAGGCAACATGGGTATGACCACAGGGTGGGCTGTGAACCGTGGTGTGACTATGCTGCAGACTTTGCTTGTGAAGAAGAGGGTGTGTGAGCACAGTGGTGTGAAGGGCAGATGGTGCAGGTAACTGGTGCAGTGTTACTGTAACCAGCAGTAGAAGTAGTGGTAGCCACTGCCCTACCTTAGAGACAGAGAGCACCCCTGAGCCACAAGTCACATGGGCACATCCTGCCTGGATGAAGCTGAAAGCTTCTTCATAGGGTATCAAGTTTGACTGACCACCTTTCTGCATAAACTTACGAAACTAATGAACTGTCCTGGCTTCAGAAAGCCCATTCCCTTGGCAACTCTGCTGATGGCTTGTACTAAAGTGTCCTGACATAATGTCAGAGTGAGCAATGCCAGATCCTGCCCTGGATGGAACAGGGAAGTTTGTTGTCTTTGCCACCCTAAATGAGGTCAGAGGACCTTCAAACAGGTAGGAGGCCAGCAGCAGGCCCTAGTGCATGGAGCTGTTTATTCAAGGCTATGGAGCTGATACGCTGGAGTTCTCACAGAGCTGAGGTTAATAAGATGATGGGGCTACAGTGCTGACTGGTACTAAAAACAACTCAAGCTCACTTCTGTGTTCTAACAAATACAGCAGCTGAAACCTGCCACGGAGCTTTAAAGGTACATCCTAAATAGCACAGCTTGCTTCTCTTCACAGCACATTTTTTAAGAGAAGGAATTGTGGTGTTAGTATGTATAATTTACACCACTTACTTGCTGTGATCCTTGTTACAGACATTCTCTATTACTTCAATTTTAGGTACACAATTTGCATAAATATAGACCTATAGATGTAACACTTGCATAAAAAAGATATTATACAGTAACTGGGCATTACCACTGAGATGTTCAGAAGTGCTGTTCATGGAACTTGGCATCTACATTACTTAGATTGCTATGTGAAAATATTTATACATACATAGGCATATTGAAAATGCTGGACCAGATGCCTATCCTCCCTTTTGTCATGTCTCAGAGTAGCTAGAGCCAGATGCTTCTAGGCAAGGTTCAAGAACACCAGAGATGCCAGATGTGAGATAGTCTGGATGTGGTATCTACATAATCCATTTAATTGTGGTCTCTAATCAGATTGCTGTAAGTCAAAGCAAAAGACTTAACATTATTTCCAAAATCCTTTTAGTATTCTGTAGTAATTTTGCAGATTATTTTTACATGTAGAAATGTCCAAGTTGCATTAAGAATTTCCAAGGTTTGTGTCCAGAACTTCCTGTGGCCAGTATTTCCATGTCCTATTTACTCAGGTACAATTGCACAGGCATGTCTTTGAACAAACTGAAATTTTAGCTATTTTAAAAATTTATATCTTAAACAGTTTTCTAAATGAGGACCTAAAAGCTGCCCGTGGGAGGACAGCAGAATGTTGATGTTTGTGTCTTTTTTTCAGAGAGGAGCACTGGCCCCAAGCATCTGATCATGTGTAGACACACACACACCTGTTTGCACATGAGCCTGTCCTCAGATGCATACAGCAACAGCATTCTTTATTAAAGAGTTGAGAGGTGTAATAAAAGTGGTGACATGCTCCCTTAAACTATTCAGATGACTTCAGAATTATTTTAAATGGCCAGATATTCCCACATCTCATTCTATGCATTAAAGAAAATAAAATTAATACAAAACACAGTCATTAAAAAAACCAAAGTAACCATGATTGAGTTATGTTGTTAAGTGTGTGTGTGTATGTATGTGTGTGTATGTGAAATGTTCTCAGCATTTAATTATTGGTTCTGTTATGAGCAGATTTAGATAAGTTGATAATACCAGGCCTTTATGTAATTTCTTTTTACTAGGCAATTATGGGCTGTATTATATCCTGGCAGCAAGGTATTGTGGGGCATCTTATTAAGCATAGAACCAGTGAAAACTGATGAACAATTTTGCTGAACTAGGCATGCAATTTAGAAAGCAATAATACACAAATCCAATTTAGCACACAATTGATACAGCCGCACGTCAGCACATGTAACTATCATAGCCACAAATTAAATTGGGATGGGCCTATTTTGCAACAGCACAGGCTGAGATTAAATATATTTGTTCTCAGTTTAACAACTTGCTGACCATAAATAATAACAATCCTATCCATGCTGCCCCCAGACACTTTCTAAATATTTATTTTCAAACCACACAACAGGTAACAAGTGCGGAAAACATCTTGTTCTCTGTCGGGAACTGAATCCCAGTCTTGCCTTGACCGGAAAACCAAGTAAGACCAGCCCGGCAGTGACAGCGCTGGCTGTATCCAGGTACTGTCCTTCCCTGCGCACTGTAGCTGGTGCCCGGCAGAGCAGCGCGTCTGCCCCGGGCTCTCCACCGCTCTGCCCCAAATCGGCAGGGGGTTTGCTTTATTCTGGAGTTTGTAAACTGCTGGGGTTTATGGCTTTTCTTGTTGCTGGATTTTTTGTTGTGGTTTTTGTTGTGATTTGTTGTGTTTGGTCTTGTTCGTTTTTTGTTGGTTTGTTGGTTTGGTTTTGTTTTTTTTTTTAATCTCAGCCGAATGACTCTTAGCCAAACATGCAGTCACTCTGGGAGCTGGCCTGGCTAACTGTGTTAAGTGAAGGATATTGGAGTAGTCAGTGGTCAGGTGGGAGACAACCCCGGAGAAACAGCAGGTTTCAGCCGGCATATCTGTGGAGATCAGTAGCTGCTACACTGTCTCTGCACTACAGAAAAAGCACTATCCTAGGAGCTGCTGGAGATACTCTCTCCTTAAAATGTAAACAGGAAGTTTTTGGCCAAAGGATAACTTTGTTGTTAAACTACACCCAGTTTGCACAGCCAGCAGTATTTTAGTTTACTCAGTCTCCCTCCTGCAGTTTCATCTGGCTGTGATACTTGTTATCTCCTGCTCCAGGATGTTAAGATGTACTGTAAAACAGTTGCTGTCTTTCTCTCCAAAAGTGTTGGAGTGCTGGCATTTTGATAGTTACTAAAAGGATTCCTATATTCTGCATGCTCAGATTTAGAGCACTTACTCAGTGTGATGTTTATGTGCATTGGAAGTGGGAAAGTCTGAGCGGAGAGTTACTTTCATTAGTGTTGGTGGCACTGCACGCAGCAGAGATTCGAGCAGCTGAAGCCATGACATTATGTGATAACACATCTGAATTCTGAATCTGGCCAGCAGATTATTTATCATCCATAGTTTCTCAGGGAAGGGTAAGAGCTTCTGATCTGGCTTAGATGGTCCACAGCTAGCCCACTGAACTCCAGGAAAGTTTGGATCCAATTCTAAGTTCAGTCTTTGAAGTACAATTCTTTGTTTACTCTATATAATTGTTCTTCAAATTTAACATTAAAGATAATCTACTTCTCTCATTGTTGCATCCTCCTATTTGCTACACATACAGGAGAGAGCCTTGATCCTATTTGTGTCTTGTTCTTAAATATTTTTCTCTTTTTCTTTCTAAGAAATTCTACCAAGCTCCTAGTTGGTGATGACTGGGGAAGAGTCTGCTGCTGGTCTGTGGATGGATAGGAAGAAAGAGCCAAGAACTCTTGCTTTTTCAGCTTTTTAGATGGAAAGAAAATTACTCTTCAGAGCATGAAAGAATCAAAGAAACCAGAAGCCTGTGGTTGGGGACTGAATCTCAGAGGAATTGGACTGACTCTGCAGTCAAGTCTGATTGAAATTAGAGAAAGAACTCAAGTTGTGAGAGATACTGACAGATATGCAAATAGACAATGAAATTTTGCAGTATTTGTCTTGGGAAAACTTTTGTATTTTAGATACTGAATTTGGCATAATACATTGTATTTCACAAAAAATAGCTAGCAAATAAAACTGCCTTGATTATGCCAAAGTGCAATGTAGCTTAATAAAATGAACCTATTCTAATTTTAGTACCATGAGATCAGAAAATACTGAGGCTTCAAACATGTTAAGTGAGTTTGTTGCAGTATCTTTATTCTTACTAACATACACGTATGTTAATATGTCCATTCCTACTCTTCTCCTTCCTTGAATCTGCATGAAAATGTATGCATGCTGTCTGAAAATCTATTTTGTTTGCAAAGTGAAGGCAGGAATTTCCGTGTTGATAGTAGTGCCTTTATCCAGCCCCATTGTGAACATATGTTATGGTGCAATCTTCAGTTTCCTAATCTCTGACGTTTTATTTCATTGTGAGCAAGGCAGGCAAAATGTATGGAATGGGTGAGGGTGGATATCTGACACAGCTGGTCAATATATTCTTTCATTCTCCTGCTTCACTGCCTTCTTTCCTAGCCTTGTCCCAATGTCCTCTGGAGTATCAGTATCTTATTTTACACACAGAAGGGCTGAGCAGCCACTTAGGCAGAGCAGCTTCCTGAACAGCACAGACTCGGTCAGGGCACAGCCAGGAAGAACACAAAGGACATTATGGCCATGAAGGCCCTTGTATTCATACCACCAAACACACCCTTGAACAGAAAGAGCCAGGAGAGTTCCCTGATTTCCACTGCACTGGGACTGGTTAGCACTGCAGGAGTGAAGCCATGTGTGTGCAGTGCTGGGCGGCCAGAGATTGAGGAATGTGAGGAACCTCTCAAAATCTTGGTGCTAAAGACTTGCCAGCATCATTGGGAAGAATCTGGAGTAGAAAACAGGTTTTTAGCAGTCTTTCTCTAACTACACCACCAAACTTCTTCTTCCTGTAGGACACTGCTTTGTTCACAACTCTTCTTTTGAATTATGTTGCTGAATGAACAAGACTTCCTGTGGCAAACAGCTTTCTTCCTTACAGGGTGCTGAGACATGTCCCAACCCCCAACTTGCCCCACAGCTTGGTCTAATCTCCACAGTGAGTGAGGCAATTGCCTGTGGAAAATGTAGTAATTAGAGGTTAGCTCTTGATGCAGACATAAAAGGAAGGCTGCATTATGTCTGCACAGATGACCTGGCTGGTTATCCTTTCTAACCTCCAAGTGCATGATTTGATGACTCAAATGCTATCCTTTCTGCTCAGGGAAACATACACTGAAAACAGGCCAAAATGCAGTAATGTTTTTGCAATCAAAGTAACCCTATAGAACAAAGATGGACCATGCCCATGTTTCCTTTTCCTGAGGACTGGGAAAAGGTCAATTGTCATGGAATTCAACAGAATTAAGTACAGTGCTTCTTTCCTCTTCCCTTTGCACATTCCTTAAAAATAAGATGTGATTTGGATACATGGACAGCAAGACTGCTGTCAACTGAATACAGCTTTACTGAACCATTATAAAGGTGATTAAGAGCCATGAAAGAAGATCAGTACCTGTGTTTTCATTTACCTAGTAGGTATCCTTATAGCTTGCTAATTGTGTCTCCTCCTTCGTGCAGCCTGTCTTTGCCAGTAGCAGATACTTCTTTTCCTAGAGCTGGCACTGGCACCTACTTTGCAGCCTGGACAGCTGCACTAATGGCTCCAGTGCTCTAGACATCAACCTGACTTTGTCTGGTATCAGAGGAGGCCAGCTATAGTCTAGCCATTCATGGTTTCGACAGGTTCATGTCCTTGTGCCTAACGTCAGTTCTCTCACATCTTCAAAAGAAGGATGAGGTGCATCTGCTGTTGTTTTGGATCACAGAGAACAAATCCAGAGTATGCATGTGTGAATGGAAGTCATCAGGTTACGAATGTCTTCCTGAGTCAAGCTTGTGCTAATGTTCAGGGAATTGCAATTTGGGAGAATAAAAAAGGCAAATGGATAGAAGTGGGTTGTAATTTCCTCCCGAATCAAATTCTGATTAGGAGTGATTTGCTGCATAACAGTGCTTGGTTGAGAAAGTTTTGGTTTCTTCTCTAGCTCTAGAAGATTTTTCCCGAGAGTCCTAAGTCATGGAAATAAATGCATATTGTGAGTACCAAAAGCACCACTCCTTGCTTGCAGAGGTAAGGCACAAATGTAAACATTTTGCTGTCATCAAATTTCCTAGGTCTGACACAGCCAGTGGGTGCAACAGTGGTAGAGTTCTTCCTGGTCATCCTTCTGCAGGCAGGTCTCTGTGATGTGAGGATTTTGCTAGAAATTTGTAATATATGGTTGAACAATTACAAGAAATTAGCCCTCTTACAACCACTTTTATATTTGTGATGGTCTCGTGTTTTTGGTAAATGATGAATGTCCATGAAATCATCAGCTCTAGATGTGGAGGTAGCTTTCATTGTCACATAGACAAGACTTGGTGCTAGATCAGAGGCAGCAGTGGTGCCTACTTGGTGGGTATCCTGATGTGATACTGACTTTCTAATGGCCACATGGGATGTAGGGGTACAAGATCTAGAATATGTTGGAAAAATTAAGCAAGTAGAGTAATTCCACAGGAAATACTTTCAGCATAACTCCATTGTTACTGTAAGTGGCACAGCACGAACATCAATGGAGTGTTGTAATTATCTCAGAACCAACTTTTGCAAGGGTAAGTAGCTCAGGATGAGAATTACCCTTAAAAGAAATCCAAATCCCATTAGGATAAGAAATACAGAAATAAGGCACAGTCTTAATTCTACCCTGTAGGAAAACCAAGAAGAGAAATGTGGAACAGCACAACCTTTATGTGACTTTAAAAATCAGCTTAATCTAATCGAGGGCCATAAACCCTAAAATGCCTTAATCACACTTATTTGGTTATTGCACAGACCATCTTGCTTCCTTGTTCTGCAATAGAAGTTTTATAAATGCTACAGTGAGCATTAAATACCATCTGATTTCTGTAGCTTTCTGTTGGCTGACAAATGCTAGTCAAGCGGTATTTGCAGAGCTGCCTGTGCACTGCAGGGCCTTTGCATCTTCGTAACAAAGAATTTGCTCAAACCTTTTTTGAGAAATTCACTCAATTTGATCTGCAACTCCCACAGGAAAATTTCCCTTGTGATTTTCACCATGTGCTACTGTTTTCAAGTCCTTTTCATGCAGGGATCTCAAAGCTTGTTACAAGAGGGTATTGGTAAAAAGATCATCTCATTCATGATTGCCTATGGCTGTCACAAGGGAAGTTATTTGAGAGCCATATGAGCTAAAATAATTTGCAGGAATATGCTCCCTTCTGCATGAAAATGCAGCCTGTTGTGCTTGTCTCTCATCTTTCAGGAGAGACATCTGAAGGAAGTTGAAAAAGAAGCCCAGAAAATCTCTGGACCTGATCCTATCTCTCTTGTCTTCTCCCGCTTGGTACTAAGCACCTCTGAGCCAGGTAGCTGGAGTCATTTGTTTGCTTATGGTCACACACATCACCTAAGCATCAGACTAGTACTTGCTGTTCTGGTGTCACTCTTCAGACCTATGCATAGCAATTACTGTCACTGAAGTCAGCCAGGCTGGTGGGGAGACATGAGAGGGAACAGGACTGGTGGAGGAATGCCAGTCATCCCTGTGCTTTTTGCCTTACAGACAGGTGGTCATCTGAGCTCTTCCCAAGTGTCAGGAGGCTCCTGGAAATTTGCTGCATGAAGTTTTTATATGAGAACTCCCTCATTCCCTGCACTGGAGTTAAATGCCTTATGGAAACCTGGTATCCAGAACCAGGGAGCATTCAGCAGTACATTGGGATCTTGGTGACCATGAGTAATATTTGCTGTAATGAGCACTGAGAAAACGTAGGCCATGTGATGGGGACAGCTGAACCTGTGTTCAATGATCACTTGTGTTTCATATTCACATGTTGCAACCCAATGCACGTGGAGGGTTGTTGGTGTAGGGCAGTCCCTGAAGGAGCAACAGGGAGCATGTTGGCTGAGTGGCTGGAGCTAAGGATGTCAGGTGAGGCCTGTGGTAGAAAGAACATCATAAGCTCTTACTGATGGATGAGAAGCTTTCTCTATGTGGGTGATTGTAACAGCAGCATGGGACAGCATGGGACAGCAGGTCAGATATTGTCTTCCTGTTCATTTTGGACAGGAGGCTCAAAGACTTTGCTTCTCCCTCATACATCTGTTCCCTGGCCAGGAGGGACAATGAGGAGTCATGCTCCCATAGCTACTCCATTCTTGGTGGGATGCTCAGCTCCCATTGCAGAAGCACAGGGATTAAGCCACTGGAATGAACAGTGAGAGTGCTCTTTGCCCACTCCTGTGCTCAGTCTCTTCCCCACAGTCTCCTGGCTGTGGCAGTCTCCAGTGGAGAGGTGGTAACAAGCTAAATCTCAGCCAATATCTATGTCTTTATACCCCCTTATTTTACTGACACCGCTAGACTAACCAAAATAAAATGCAGTCAAGGTGTAGTCATTTAAGTTCCCGTCTTTGACTGTCAGATTTGTAGAGCACCAAATCTGTTAAGGAAGCAAAAGGCATATCTTTATTTTGACAGTGGGACCATGCATGTTGTAAAAAAGGGATTCCAGTATTATTGAAATAACCAGAGTTGCTGCCAGACTATAAGGTAATTTGGTTGGGAAAGTGAAATCCTGCTTTGCTCCATAGCCTGGCAGGCTGGCTTCTGCCTGTAACCTGGCATTTGTTGACTTTGGTAGTGTAAGGACTTGTTTGCCATCTTGCTGAGTGTAGCAGTGTGTGCTGTTCATGGTGGGTGTCTGTTTGAAGCTCTGGGCAGCTCTTGGCTCTTCAGAGCCTGATGATGAGCTGCTCCATATTTGGACTGTATATTTACAGGCCCTTTCCTGTGGCAGCACTGGGACTGTGATAAGTGGGAGGAGGCCCACTAGAAATCTACTCAAGCAGGTCTAATTGTACCAAATAGAACAGCTCAGTAGAGTGGAAAATAGTCCTTATATATCTACCCGAAGAAGATAATGACCTTTTAAATAACAGAAGCAATTTTATTTCAATACCCCAATTACTCTGAACTCTCAAATGTCAAAGTGCCAAGCTCTTTCAAAATAACTTAATTTAGACATTTATAGCACTTAGACACTGCTAGTTTCTTATCTAACCTAATTATGGGTTGTACAGGAAATTGCAAAGCATCCCAATTAATGTTATTTTTTATAGTGATACATAGGAGTGGCCTTTGCCATTTGCCATCGTCATGTGCACAGTGATTTACTAATTCTGTCTTTTGAGTTAGTTCCCCGGCAGGACAGAGCTATTCTATGTTCTCGTTGCTCTTTGAGAGCAAGCAGGGAGGAAGTAGAGGTAGAAGTGAGCATAGCTATGTTTGCCTGAGGGATCTGAAGGGCACGTTTTCCCATGAGAGCAGAGGGCCATGGCAAGACAGGACCAAAATTTAAGGTGTAGAGGTGCCATATAAAATAATAATAATGCTGGCTGTCAGTCTTGTTGATCTTCTCTGATCTGAGTATTTAGGCCAGGATTCTCCACTTACTTGTCTCCTGCAGGACTAGTGCAGGGGAATAAGATTTGTAAAGCTTCTTAACTGGCTGCCTGAAAAATCCCCTCAAATACAGGCCTGAGCAGTTCCCCTTCTAGTTCCTGTGCACAGCAGGAAGAATCAGAGGGGGGAAAGTGGTGTTACACCACTGAGCAGTGTCCAGTGACTCCTTGTTTGCTTTTACGGCAAGGGGAGGTCACATTTCTAGTTACCATGTTTGAAAGTGGTAACTGTTGCCCATCCCCATGTAGTTTTTGCCCTGTGTATTTTATGTGATGTCTTGGTCCTGTGCTGTGTCCTCCCCCAGTGTCAGGAGAGAACTGTTAGCTGTCAGAGAAGTTCCTGCAGCCCTCCTCTTTCTTGAGAGTAATCCAAAAGGATCAATGGCTAAATTCTCAAAGAAAGATTTGGGGCTGTGGGTACTATGTACTGTAGCTGCTGTCACCTGTGCCCAAGACCATGCCAGCCAAGAACAGAAAGACAGAAGCCCCAGAATGTGATCTTGTCTTGTGCAGCAATATATACAGAGTCCTAAAGCACCATTGTATTCTCATTTGGTTCCTTATGGTAAAATATAGCTGCAGACAAGATAGGATTTTAACATGGCTTAACAACTGAAATTAAGTCCAAGAGGGACAATTTGAGTTCCACTCAACAGCTTGTGTTCAAGAGGGGCACAGGGAACAGGCATGCAGGGACGTAAGAAGTCCCTTTCCCCAAAGATTTTCCCTAGCCAGGACCAGAACCCAAGTGAACTTGCCTGGGGACCCTGTGCACATGACCTCTGACCTCGAGGGTAGGGAGGCTCTGCAGAGACCTGGACAGGCTGGAGCCATGGGCTGAGCCCAACTGGAGGAGTTTCAATGAGGCCAAATGCCGGGGGCTGCCCTTGGGCCACAACAACCCCCAGCAGCGCTACAGGCTTGGGGAGGAGTGGCTGGAGAGCTGCCAGTCAGAGAGGGACCTGGAGGGGTGATTGACAGCCGGCTGAACAGGAGCCAGCAGTGTGCCCAGGTGGCCAAGAAGGCCAATGGCATCCTGGCTTGTGTCAACAATAGCGTGGCCAGCAGGGACAGGGAAGGGATCTTGCCCCTGTACTCGGCACTGGTGAGGCCGCCCCTCGATTCCTGTGTTCAGTTTTGGGCCCCTCACTACAAAAAGGACACTGAATGACTCGAGCGTGTCCAGAGAAGGGCAACAAAGCTGGTGCAGGGTCTGGAGCACAGGTCGTACGGGGAGGGGCTGAGGGAACTGGGATGTTTAGTCTGGAGAAGAGGAGGCTGAGGGGAGACCTCATCGCCCTCTACAGCTACCTGAAAGGAGGGTGCAGAGAGCTGGGGATGAGCCTCTTTAACCAAGTAACAAGCGATAGGACAAGAGAGAATGACCTCAAGTTGTGCCAGGGAAGGTTTAGACTAGATATTAGGAAGCATTTCTTTACAGAATGGGTTGTTGGGCGTTGGAATGGGCTGCCCAGGGAGGTGGTGGAGTCCCCATCCCTGGAGGTGTTCAAGAGTAGGGTGGATTTAGAGCTTAAGGATATGCTGTAGGTGGGAACTGTGCTAGGCGAACGGTTGGACTAGATGATCTCCAGGGTCCTTTCCAACCTAGATGATTCTGTGATTCCTACGTCCCTGGTGTGAGATGCAGGACAGTCCCAGGTCCTGCACAGCAGGGAAAAATGCCATTTGCATTGACTAACTGTGTCATGTACTAAAATGAAAACCTGAGCATGTCTCAGCTGGAAGCTCAAAAAGGGCTGCCAGAACATTTCTCACCGGGGTGGTGAAAGACTGAAAAGCAAACAGCCCAGCAAAGCTGGTGAGGAACAAGAAAGACTTAACACAATATAGTGCCAAGACAAGTTGGATTCTTGCCCTACCTATTGCTACGCAGTCAGTAAAGCACATTGCTTCAGCATTTAGCCTTTGAGTGGAAATGCTGGAATATGAAACTGCTGTGAAGTTTGTTGAAAGAGCTGAGACAGCCAAGGAGAGGGGTTGTTTGAGATCCACATGTTGGAGCTATGGTGTGTTTTGTGCAGGTGTTTCAGCAGGTGTTTTCCTCTGTGTGCCAGCTCAGAACCCAACGTAACTATTCCCTGAATTTCCAGGGCTGTTTTCTCTGGAATAATATGTTAATCTTTTCCAGAGAAGCAGTGTTGGGAATCATTTGTTCTTTACAAGTGGAAAGTCTGACAGAATTGAAGTTGTTAATTCTCTTTTCAACCTCCCCTTCGGTAGTCTTCAAATATGGAGACGGCTGTTAAGGGGAAAGGGAGATGTTCTGTGTGTCTCCTGGGGAAAAGGCAAGAAGATACAGCCTATATGCTAAGAAACTTTTTGACTGATTAAGGCTGTGGAAATGGGTGGTGAGGAGAGTATGGAACCTTATCACTGTAAATTTCTAAGAAGAGGTTAGACCAATGTCTACCAGGTTAAGTCAGGATGAGTTGGTCCAACCTTGAGATCAAATGGTAGACTAGCTGACATCTCAAAATCTGTTCTATCTCCATTTTCTCTTTTTTTCTGAGAGGAATAACACAAACTTGGTGTCTTCTATTGACATGCAGTCTTTTGATCTACCCTGCCTCCCAACCAGTAGTGTCAAACCAGGTGGTGGAACAAAACACACCAATAAGTGTATTTCAGATTAGTGCAGGAAATCAGAAGAGCAATTGTTATGCAGTGGAATTTAGGAATTTTGTTTTGCACTGACAGGTTAGACTGAAGCCAAAAAGGAGCTTTTCACCTTGATGTCACTTACCAGAGATGTTTTGGAGAGACCTTAAAAAGCAGAATTTGACCTACAAATCAAATATCAAATGAGACCTCATCTGATCTGAGTCCTGCTATGCCAGCAGAATCTGGCCAAACCCTGGCTAAGGACACAAGTTTATTGAACTTCTTAATGAAGAGAACCCTGAAATTATGTTACAGTTATTCTAAAACAAATAATTTGCTTGTAGTTACAGAGATAATGACATTCTGACCACACCTACCAATTAGAAAGTTGTAATAAAGAGTAATAAAACACCTTTTCCTTGGGCTGCAGAATCAACCCACACACAGCCTGCAACACTAATATGATTTACTCCTATTTGCTGATGGAGGATTCTGGTAATAAAATTTAATGTGAAGGAACAAGGTGCATTTAACCAAAGCTGTAAACATTTCTAATCCTATTTAAAGCTATAGGGTGGAGTACATTAACATTTAATAATGTGATACTAAATTGATGTGAAGCAGATAGAGCTGTATTTGTTAAAATTTCAGCACTAGGCCATGTTTTACTGTGACAACAGGAGTAACCAAAATAGTATGACTCAGCAGACTCTGACTGCTGTTTAATAAGGTATTAAGGGTCTTCATGGCAGCTCCTGTCATAAAAGAACAGTGGCCCACGTTCAGCTCTGCTGCCATTCTGCTGAAGCCAGAGGGAGTTAGGCCAGAAATTAAATTTGGCATTGTGGTTCCTGTTAGAAGGAGCTAAATTCAACTTACACTCTATTTCTCCCACTAAAGTATATTATCCTCAGTGAAATTTTCTTCTCCATAGTCTTTCAAGTGAGTTGCTTTGATAAAGATCTACAATTAATTGCAAAGTAAAGGCTGATGTTTTTCTTTCTCCAATTATATGATCTGACATTATTAAATCTGGGTGGACACTGCATAAGAAAAGGCATAGGAAATGTCTTCTCAGGAAGGTGGGTGTTCTCCTAAGTAGTATTTCTGGCCTCCTTCCACTCAGCCGGTCTGTTGTCTTTCAGGATTCTGCTGTCATATGAAGTCAGTCACAAATGAAAAACATTTTAAAATCAGGGAATTTTCTGCAGAATGAAAAATTCAATTCCCACCTATTGGGATTGTCTAAATGCTGAGCACAAGATAAACACATATCCTCAAATCATTCTCTAGCAAACAACAAATCCTACACAGACTGAGAAAACTTATCTTACCAAAAAAAAGGTAATTTATTTAGCTCAATAAACTATTATTTTTTGGGAATTAGATATCAAACATAAACAAGACTATATAGAATATTAATACACAAAGAATGGTATTCATTAAAATATTGGGCATAGACATACAGTAGAGGATTTTTCTGAACACTGGGCACAATGTCCAATTGTATGTAAAAGGAATGTTTATATACCAAACTTTAGAATGTTTTAACTACTAAGTGGTTGACTGATTAATGTTAGGGTTTTATTTTTAATTTCAAAGGAATTACTAATAAGTTCTATACTTCCTTACAGCTGACTGCAATACAAGATGTCCTCTCTGAATTGTCAGTCAGACTCTGGCTGTTCCAAAACTGATCCCTGAATGTTTGAGCACTCTTTAGCACCAATTTCTTTTTGGTCAGTGAGTTGATTGCTGTTGTTATTGAAAGTCCATCAACCGTTCAGAAAACAAGGAAAGATACCATTCCTTTTTGGTGGGTGATTAAACTCCTGGGATAATGAAAAGATGAAACAAACATTTCCTTGCCAGCTTGCAAATACAAACATTAAAAATGCAAACAATTACTAGCAAAACCTATTGATAAAAGCTGGCCTTAGTTTGGAAAGAACTGTTTGGATGAGGGACTAGAGTTGGAATTAGTACCATACGTAATGGCCAGCCTGATAAGCTTTTCTTAATTTTTTTTTTCATACAAGAGAATTTTAACCAACATGGAAGCAGGTGACTGTGTTTTACATTTACACATCCTGACTATACAGTAACAGATTCTGTATGCTGCCTAATCTCTATCCCTTTTTAAAAAAGTTAAAAACCAGTTTATACAGACTCTCTTATTCTGGTCAAACCCTCCAAAAGGCAGTGATGTGCTCTCTCCCTTTGTCATGTGTCCCCATCCCTGCAATGTCACCACTGCCTTCCTCTCCTGCGCTCCCACAGAGTAACAGGAATAAGGGTATGTGTATTCCCACAATGGTTCCCAGCTGTCCTCTAAGCCCTGGTTGGAAGTGGCTGTATCACTAAAAAGGCCTGACCTGTGAAGGAGGAAGCAACTTGGATCACCTTGGTTAGGATTTCAAAACCCAAGGGCTACAAGTGCTACTCCAAAATCCACACTAAATACTGCTGAATGAGTGACCTCCCAGACCTGGAGAAGAGCTGGCACATTCCAAGTATCAGATCCGCATGCTCTGATGGTGAGCTAAAGAGCCCATGCTTTTGCATCTCCATTAACTGTGCAGTTAGTCAAGGGCTAAAGCTTCCTAAGGGCTGAAAGATGTTGAGTACCCAACTCTCCCTGATCTGTGGTGGAATCTGGGCATTGGAAATTTAGAAGCTTGAAAACATCGGTCCAGCTATCCTTCATGACTGAAATGCCCAGGCTGCCACAGAATAGCCTGCTTTCCATGAATGTCTATCACAGGAAAAGGAAGAATCCTCTCTCACTTACCAAGGGGTGAAGAAAGAGGAAAAACATTTTGTGCTCTCACATTAGGCTCATTTCCCTATCTCCTGAGCCCTGGTCTTTCCAGAGAAATAACACCAGAGTAGGGCATTAACAGACTCTGCTCTATACCAAAGCAGAAGCTGTGTAATTTTTCCTCTAGATCAGTAGCTCAGTAATGTATGCCACAGGAGGAAACTTCTGCAGGTTTGGAAGCACCAATCTAAATCAAGGCCAAAACCAGTGTCCTGGTTCTGTCAAAGTCTTTTACTCACTATCAAGTTTTTCCTGTTCCCAATCAGAATTACTAAAAGATTAAATCCTGGAAAATGTTCCTAAGCTATAAATATTCTTCCTTAAAACATTGGAGTTTAACTATAAATGTTTCCTCTGGATTATTTTGAAATGGTTGATTTCAAGCACTTAAGGAGAACTTGACTAAAAATAACAAGTTGTTTTAAGGCAATCTCATTTAGAAAGTAAATTTGAAAATACAGAAACCATATGTTTTTATAACTATTTCTAGAGGGGAAAAAAAGCAGAAGTAATTTTAGCTTTTCCTCTTCCTTAGCTGTAGAAAAAAGTCTCAGCTTTACTGAGCTAATATTTTTCTGATGGGATAAAGAGCATTAAATTGACAAATTTTCTGATCAGTAGTCTTTATTTTCAGAAGCAGGCTGATATGCATGGCTCCTGTCACTAGTCCTTCGGAGGCTTGCTAAGATGTTGATGTTTGCAACTGGAGTCATATTGGCATCAAAGAAGGAATAATGTTCAGTACTGAAAATGCCCCAGGTGGAACTTCAGTTCATTTAAAGGAGAGGGGATGAACACTACAAAAGGTGTCTCTGGGATGTCACTTTTAGACAAGCTGCTTTTCCTATGATTACTTTCAAGTACATTTCATTAAAAGTATCATAGAGAAATAGAAGTGCATGAATGGAAATAAAAAAAATAAGGACATTTGTATGGTTTTTATAAATAAACAGCACAGCAAGAATTAAATAGAACACAGACAAAGGACATTTATATAGGCATGAACTATTACAGCTTGTTCTCCTCAAAGAGTATCTGTGCATAGACTGTCGTACTGGGAATGCCTTTGGCTTCCTGAATCGGCTTCATAAGTTCAAGTTCAGCGTATGTTAAATTCTCCTCTGCGATTTTTGGCTAGGAAACAGAACCAACAGATTACAGTTATAATGTCGTTACCACTGGATATAAATATTCTATAGAATGGTCTATATTTCTTTTCTCACACATGCTAATTCTACTATGCTGTTAATCAGTTTAGTTTGCACTAGAGTTAGTTCATAGAAGAGGAAATAAAAATATTAAAAATAAGAAACAGGAAATACGATTTTCAGGTTCATTTCCAATTTCCCTTTGCTTCTCAAGCATTGAATATTTTGATTTGACAATTCAAATATTGCAGATTTGAAAGATGTTTGTTAGCAAAATGTTCAGCATCTTTAATCCTAAATTTCCCAATTTAATTTTAGTTATTGGAGATTTTGCAATTTGAAATATATATATATATATATATATATATATATGCCAGATTTGCTTTCTAGCTGTAAACCTTGCACCAGTTAGATCTCTAATCACAGCCACTCCCAGTACCTCTCATTATGTTTCTTAACAGAACAAAAACCATGTTAAAAATATACAGAGAGTGGTAAAAACTGATAGAATTCAGTTACTGACATTCCAATGGGATTTCATCACTTTTGTCATGCTGGATGAGTTCAGTTTAGAACAAAGGCCATACCACCAAAGCCGTCTGATGTATTACAGTGGTCGAGTTTCAGACTTAAAACTATAAAACTTAGAGAGATGTTATCAAGAAAATCTACAGAACAAATTTCACATAGGTGATAGAAGAGCTGCTTACTGCTATTGGGGACTTCATATAGACACAGAGTGGTGGCTTAAAGGAGGAAAGTCTTGTGTTCCTTTGTGTGTGTTGGCTGATCAGTTGGAATTGAGTTGTTCCTATCAAATTCACCTCATGAAATGTAGCGACAAGCAAAAGACTTGCTGTGGAACTAGGGGACCTAATGCTTGAAATGGATTTCAGTTCATCTGTAGAAGACTGAAGTCTGTGCTTCCGGAAGAAAGGTGAAGTGCTAAGGCCCTGTGCAAGTGAAGAACTGGAGAATTTGTTCTTTTATCTGCTTGAGTACTGTTTTCTACCTGAACATAACTGGTGTCCTCAAGTTTAAGCCTAAAAAGGACAATTAAAACAAAACAAAGAACATTTCAGCCATGTGATTTTTTGCAGTCACAAGAGTATGCCTCATAGAAAAGGGTTGCATCACTGAGACCAAGAAAGGCTCTGCCAGTTGTAAACTGAAAACTGATTCAAACTTCATAAACCAAGGTTTTCCATGCAGGACTTAGTTATAATGAAGAAATTGACAATATTTTCCAGTGCCCAGAGTTTCCTTTATGTTTTATTACTGCTATTTATTTCTATTTAACATGTTATTTCTGTTTCCTTGAAATGTGTTTGACTAATTACTATATTGTGTTCTGGCTAAAAATCCAAACATCTAACATCCTCTGAAATCAGTCCCTGTGCTCTCCTGCTTCCTGTCTTTTGCACTGCTCTGGAATCCTCTCGTTTTGCCTTGACAGTGGCTCACACTCTGAATTTCAGATTGTTTCCCTCTGAGTGGATCAGTTTACACTTTTCCAGCATTAATTTCATCTTATTTCTTCTCTGCAGGTCTGATCCTGAAATACTTTGTGCAGCTGCTGCTGCAAGTGGTGTCAGTGAAGTCAGTTGATCTGTGCATGCAGGGCTAACTGTCTGCAGAACTGTAATCTTTGCATTTGATTATTCACTGGTCTTCTCTCCCCCTCTTGCACGGGTAGCCCTATTTGATCTCAGCTTCTGTTCCTCATTCACCGTCAAATGCTCCACTGTTGACTACATAGAACATTTCCTTCTGTCATTGAATTCTCTGGTGTAACGACGTAAAGGGACTTCCTGGAGATCCCAGCCTGATCTTGTATGTAACATAAATAAAATCACATGTTTCTTTTCTTTGTTCATGTATTGGGACTGAGCCACATCTAGAAAGACATCTGTCCTATCCTGGCTTTGGTTTAAAGAGTTAGAAAAACTCTCAGTCAACTGCTCTGATACTTCATTAATTTTTCTATTCCTCTCTTCTTTCTAGCCTGAGAGTATTAGCCTTAGTTCCTAGGCATTTAAGTTGGTTTTGCCCTTTATGATATGTTAAAGATTTCTTTTGAGATTTCAAAACGATATGTGCCATCTACTCAGTAGGTAGTACAGAGGCTAAATACAGGAGTTAATTTGAGGCTGGATATCACAATAACACCAGAAACTACTGAAGACTTTGTCCTCAGTGTATGATAGCACATCTAGTCTCTAATTGAAGGTATTAAGAGTTTTACTGGCCAACTTCAGTGGGTATCACCTCAGACCCTCAATACAGAATGATGCACTGCATGTAAAAAGCTTCCTACAAAGCAATCTGACAAAACACCAGGCTGCCTGTATGGATGAACAAGGAGCTTCTGGACTAACTCAAACACAAAAAGGAAGCCTAGAGAGGGTGGAAGCAAGAACAAGTAGCCTGGAAGGAATACAGAGAAATTCCCTGAGCAGCCAGGAATCAGGTTAGGAAAGGCAAAGCCCTCATAGAATTAAATCTGGCCAGGGACATCAAGGGCAGCAAGAAAAGCTTCTGTTGGTGATAAAGATGGGAAAATGTGGGGCCTCTCCAGAAGGAATCAGGAGACCTGGTTACCCAGGATATGGAGAAGGCTGAGGGGCTCAATGAATTTTTGCCTCAGTCTTCACCAGCCAGTGCTCCAGCCACACTGCCCAAGTCATAAAAGGCAAAGGCAGGGATTGAGAGAATGAAGAAACACCCACTGAAGAAGGACATCTTGTTCAAAACCATGTAAGGAACTGAAGGTGCACAAGTCCTGGGGCCTGATAAGATGCATCTACAGGTCCTGAAGGAACTGGTAGATGAAGTGGCTAAGCCGCTATCCATCATATTTGAGAAGTCGTGGCAGTTTGGTGAAGTTCCCACTGACTGGAAAAAGGGAACAAAAGAAGACACGGGAAACTACGAGCCAGTTAGTTTCATGTTTGTGCCTGGCAGATCATGGAGTAGATTCTCCTGGAAACTATGTTAAAGCACATGGAAAATAAGGAGGTGACTGGTGACAGCCAATACAGCTTCACTAAGGGGAAATCGTGCCTAAAATATTTGGTGGCCTTCTATAACAGGGTTACAACACTAGTGGATAACGGAAGAGCAATTGATGTCATCTACTTGGACTTGTGCAAAGCATTTGATGCTGTCCTGTATGACATCCTTGTCTGTAAATTGGAGAGACATGGATTTAACGAATGGACCACTCGGTGAGTAAGGAATTGGCTTGATGGTTGTACTCAAAAAATTGCAGTCAATGACTTGATGTCCATATGGAGAGCAGTGACAAGTGGTGTTCCTCAGGGGTCAGTGCTGGGAGCAGTGCCATTTAACATCTTTGTCAGTGACAGGGACAGTGGGATCGAGTGCACCCTCAGCAAGTTTACTGACAACACCAAGCTGTGTGGTGCAGTAGACATGCTGGAGGGAAGGGATGTGCCATCCAGAGGGACCTGGGCAGGCTCAAGAGGTGGGCCCGTGCAAACATCATGAAATTCAACAAGACCAAGTGCGAGGGTCAAAGCAATCCCATGCAGAAATACAGGCTGGGCAATGAGTGGACTGAGAG
Source organism: Athene cunicularia (assembly GCF_003259725.1). Taxonomy (NCBI): domain Eukaryota; kingdom Metazoa; phylum Chordata; class Aves; order Strigiformes; family Strigidae; genus Athene; species Athene cunicularia. Next base: position 6,657,167 of record NW_020799105.1, read on the forward strand.
TAGCCCTGTGGTGAAAGACTTAGGGGTATTAGTTGACAAGAAGCTCATGTGCACTTGCAGCCCAGAAAGCCAACTGTATCCTGGGCTGCATCAAGAAAAGTGAGGCCAGCAGGTCAAGGGAGATGATTTTCCCCCTCTACTCCAATCTCATGAGACCCCCACCTGCAGTTCTGTGTTCAGCTCTGGGGACCCCAGCATAAGAAGGACACGGACTTGCTTGCACAAGTCCAGAGGAGGCCACAAGGATGATCAGAGGGCTGGAGCACCTTCCTATGAGGGCAGGCTGAGAGAGTTGGGGTTGTTCAGTGTAGAGAAGAGAAGGCTTTGGGGACACCTTATAGTGGCCTTCCAGTACTTAAAGGGGGCCTGCAGGAAAGAAGGGGAGGGGCCCTTTACTAGGGAGTGTAGGGATAGGATGAGGGGTAACAGTTCTAAACTGAAAGAGGCCAGATTTAGATGAGATATAAGGAAAAAATTCTTTACTGTGAGGGTGGTGAGACACTGGAAGAGGTTGCCCAGAGCAGTTGTGGCTGCCCCCTCCCTGGCAGTGTTCAAGGCCAGGTTGGACGGGGCTTTAAGCAACCTGATCTAGTAGAAGGTGTCCCTGCCACAGGCAGAGAACTAGATGATCTTTAAGGTCACTTCCAACCCAAGCCATTCTATGATTCCATGATTCTATGAAAACTTTACAAACAAGCTGTTGGTCACTGTCAGAGTAAAATTCTACATTTCCTAAGATTGACCTTGTGCATCTTTTGAAGTAGAAATATTTTCATTGTTCTGTAGAAATCAGTTGCTCAGGGCAAGTTAAATCTGTATATGCTTTCCCCTTTGATGTTTAATTGTATTTCATGTTAGGTTTCCATTTAGAAAATGCTGCATGTCCTAAAATAGCCACTCCAACACCCAGCTCATGTAAATTTTAGAACTAAGTTTTATGAAATCATATTGTCCAGGTGTTTTATTATATTATCTCAAAATTGCATTGTTTTCTAGTGTAGATTATCTCTTTATTCTTACTTTATTCTATTATGTTTGGATATGAAAAATAACACTAGATTCCCCAAAACAAGTCATTGGGCAGTAGTGGCTGATGTGTTGCTTTCATACATTTTTATGATGTTCCTATAGTAAACATAATTTAATAAAACCAAAACACACTAAATAAATAATTGCATCTAGAAAAGCAATAAAACCAAATAAAATTAGTACTTTCATAAGTGGAAAAGGTACTTCAATTACTGCTACAAGCAACAGCACACCATAAAATGTGTAGAATAATTTCCCTTATGCATATTTCTAGTATGTAATAATTTGATTGAAAATATGAGGAAACACACAGGAGGTTCAAAATTGTGAAGGGTATACAGTTTTCAGCAAAGGATGCGTAATAACAGTGCATGGAAGCCAACACTACTTTAAAGTACCTATGGTAGCCAGGGTTTTATTCCATACACTCTTCTGTCCTTCCTTTATCAACCACAGGTTTAATTTAATTTTGCTGGTTTATTTGTCCAAAACCAATTTTTTTTTTGAACAGCAAGGGAAAGAAAACTAATTCTACAATTTCATCTTTCATTTGGATTGGATAGCATTTTGGCAGTGTAAGCCTGGAATCCTGCCACCACCTCGTTTTTGGAACAATAGTGTGACTTTAATAACTAATGTTATAGGTAGGACTGATACCAGGACAGGAGAGGAAGAGACAGTGAATGACTGGCCGTTCACCTCTCTCTTTCCATCCTGGCTTCTCACTTAGGAGGTCATTGGGATTTCTATGGCTACAACATCCTTTCCTGAAAAAAGACCTCATTCAAAAATAACATTGAAATTATTTCTTCAAATAGAATTCTATTTTGTTATATTTCTAGATACAGGCTTTATTTTGTATGTCTGTTTCCTCATCTTGAGATCACACACTGCAGAAATATAAACTGGTAAGAGTCATCATTTTCCAGTGTATCTTCTAGCAAATGTAAAATGATGCCTCTTCCAGATTTCTTCCAGTTTAATTTTAGTTTATTCCAGTTACAGGGCTTCCCACAGGCAACTATTTGAAAGAGTTGACTTATAGGACCATTTTTCTTAATAAACAATCTGTAAAGTCTATCATGAATATTTAAAAGAAATTAAAGTATGTGCATACATAGCTTTGTTTCTATTGGGTTTTTCGAGCATGTTGTACAAATTACCTAGAAGGGTTGCATTTTTAATTAAAATTACTCTGATTTTTGTCATAATTACCAGGAATGTCAATTTTGCTCTTCCTAGGCTTAGCTGGTTTGTCTCTTGCAGCCTCAAGGCTCATTGTGAGCACTGTCAGACTGAAAGTTCTTGAAGTTTTGACTAAGACCACTTTTATCCGAATTTGTAATTAGATATGAAGAAAACAAGCAACTAATAATGTCATAAATTTAATGTGTCTGAAAAACAACTGATGCCAACTTGCACTTATGGATTGCTGCAATCTCATTGTTCCATGACCACACCAGTTATCATGAAGACAACAAATTGAATGTGAATTTCTAATTAAAAAAAAACAAACCACAAACTCCCATGATTCTAGTTTACTATCAAAAATAAGCAGAAAAGGGGTCACTTCAATCTTAAATATTTTAGTGACTATTGCTGCAGACATTTGCCTTGGAATTCAGTGTCTATATGATCACATGTGATGGGGGTTTTGTTTGGAATATGATGCAGAATGACTTTAACACAGGACCAGGGAAAGAAAACTATGTTTATAGACCAAATTGAATCTTTACCTCTGAGTTTTCTGGATTTGACAAGCATGTGTCCCAAGTTCCAGTCAGAGGTTCACAGTATTTTTCGTAACTCCCATTTCCTGCAGCAATACTTGAAAATTAAATCCCACCCTCACTGGCATGCCCTGTGCTCATAGGTGAATGGATTAGGTCACCAAGGATAAAACCTTGCCAATTATACATGTTTGCTGGTTTGACTGCCAGTACATGGCAAATTGCCACCTACGGACTGGCCATGCTATGCTGTTGGGTGCACACTGCAATACGAGAGGGGTGTTGCAGAAAATGCAAATAGTAAAGGTAAAGAATCAAGAGGTGGTTGTGAGGTTTGTTTGATCTAGTCTCTAGCAAATTCCATTCTCTGCAGGTTACTCCAGAACACAAAGAAAACAGCCCTGCCCCAGTGCCAAGAAGCAGCTCTTTCTTATCAAGCACATGCTGGAACTACCATTTTTTCTCTCCCTTTCTCTTGCAAAGGCCAAGCTTGAATCTTTGGCCTTTTCCCTTTCATATCTGAGAAACATCCTGTTTTGTAGCCACACTTTGTAAAGAGCTCCACAGGAAAAATGTGGATACTGTCCAGATGGCACAACTCAGGAACATCCTATGTCAGCACCTGAGCACACTCATTCAGAAAGTGTCTAGACAGGACTCTCCAGGCCAACTGGATGGGCTTTGGCCACAGGGACAGATTGTTGCTTCTCTCTGCATGAATTCCCAAGTGGGAGGAAACTGCACACTGCATGCAGCCTAAGGAAAAGGGGCTAGCTCATCTTCTTCTCTGCATATCTCCTTTTCAAAAGCACCTTTTTTTTTTGAAGCTGTGGGAGGGGATGGTGTATGGCTTGGCCATCACCGTAGGTTCAGTTACAAAGTTGAAGGCAGGAGTGTGCTGAAGCAAAGATTCAGCATGTTTGGTGGACAGGTTTTAATTCCCTTGTCAGGACCACCAGGACACAGGGAGACTGCACAGATTAGCAGTGAAGTTAGGCAGGATTTTACGAAGTTGATAGTGAGAAAACTCACTGTAGCTTCAGAGAGAAAAGGATTAGCCTTTGACAGGCCTATTTTTTAATATACACTGGAAAACCACTCTCTCTAAAATGTGTGGTCTTTCTTGTGCTGAAATCAGTAGTGGTCCTCAGGGCCATAGATAGATATATTTTATGCTTAAACACTATGAACCTCAATGGGCTGGTTCCCTCATTAAGGCAGTAACTCAGGAGTCAGAAAGATATCTTTTTTTCTCTTTAGAGCTTCAGGTGTTTACCAAAGTCAGTGTCTTGACTGCAGTCAGAAAGCCAGAGATTCCCCTAGAAGAGAGGAGCTTCAAAAATTACTTCTGCAGACCTTTATGAAAATCTGAAGCTAAATCTACAAGATGACTTATCCCCTAGAAATGCAACTGCTGGCCAGTAAGAGTGCTGAAGATATCAAGGGAGACATTCTCTTCTCAGTGCCAAAGCTGAGAAATATGACATTGGAAAATAGGGGGAACAGGAAGTATGACTTTTAGTGACACTCTCAGTTAAACAGGACAGGTTCTTTCCATTAAGATGACTACTTTTTGCTCCCTAGAGTAAAAAATACTTCCTAGCCTCCCTTGGAACAGTATTTAGAACAATTTCTGAAGCCTCCTTCAGAACTGCATCTAAATTTTGCTATTGAAGCCCACAGAAGTTACAATAATGAAGTCAGGGGACAAAGAAGATTTACTAAGTCCTACTGAATTATTTCATTTTAAAGAAACAGAATCCCACAGATGTAGGGCAGATAGTGACTCTAAGGGGTGAGCCTGTCCATCTTTCTTCATTAACCGAATTAAATATACCTGCAGAGGTTTGTCCAGCCTGTTTTAACAGCTTTGGGGGAAGAATGCCCTCACCTTTGCTAATGTTTTATTCCTTTTACAGTTGCAGAGTTATTCCTAGATTCTAAACCAATACTGCTGGAAATCAGGCTGATTTCTTCTTATCCTTCCAAAAGGCCCAAGGAAGTAATTAAAGATTTTCAGTTCTCTGGTGACACTTTTAGTACTCCAAATGTGTCATCATGCAAAAATCATCTGCTGTGGGATTTTGTAAATACGCAAGTCTCGGCACAATCCCAGCAAGAGATTTGATATATTTATACAAACTGTTTCTTCTTGGGATAAAGACAGCAACCTGTGATCTGAATGGGAAAGCAGGCATAACTCAGTATTTCTGAATATGCTGTGTTCTGAGTGTCAACCTGAATGTGTAAATGATATTCATGTTCCTATGGACATCTCACATCCTAGGAGAGACTGAAAAAAATAAAGGATTATTCATCTTGCAGAGAGAGAAATTATGCAGACTGGATGGAAATATTCAAGAATCACGGACAGTCAAGGAAAAACCTGTTCACCACTCCTTTACATATCCTATATACAATGTTTCTTGAAGTCTGTGGAAATCAATAATGCCTCAAAGAAATTGGGAATTTAAATCATCACACATTGTTAAATATTGTGGAGGAAACAACTCTTATAAAAGAGGGTGGCATAGCTTTTAATTTAAAATCATCCAGGAGAAAGGAAGGCCCGATTGTTCTCAGATCCAGAATCCACAAATTACTGAACAAATGTATTTCACTTCCTTTTTCTTTCTCAGTGAAATGGCCAATGGTACCTACAGGTTAAGACTAATAAGGAATCCTAGTTGTGCAAAAAACTGACTAGCCTACCTTTCTTAGCTACCTTGATGCATGTGGTTTGAATGATATAGTATGTAATGTAAGATGAAAAAGAAGACAGGTAAAAAATCAACTCGTCCATCAAGTACAATCTTGCAATGTGTAAATCTGCTCCCAGGTTGCTATGAGGCTGAAGCTGCAAGACAGCAGGCTAGAGCACAGGTTAGAAGGCACAAATTTCTCAGCAATCAAAAACCAAAAGCAGCTCTTTACATTTCACAGCTCTGATATGTTAATCAGACTGCAAATAATTCACTCGCACATCTAGATCCCTTTCCCAAAAGGACTCCAAGGTTACTGGTTCTGATATACAGTGGATCTTGTTGGTTTGTTGTACAATGTGAACACTCCTGAAACCTAAAAGTCAAAAGGATTTTTCAGGTGAAGAAAACTTAAGCACCTAGGCATCTTTATGAGCACCTGTCTTCAATTCTTGATTCAGGAGTATACACTGATGTAGAACACTGAGCTAAATGTATAATGCTGAAAGCTTGATTTTGCTGAGTACATGCAGATGACAAGACCAAGTCACAACCTTCTCAGTTTTACAGGTGTCAAACCTATGTCAAGTTCCTGCTCAAAACAACACTCTTCTGCTTTGTGGACATGGCAGGAGCAGGGAAACTGTCCTTTGAATGAATACTTGCATATTCCAGACTTTCAGACATGTTACTCATTATAGAGTAAGCAGTTTCGGTGCAGGGACTGTCCTGACCTGCGCTAGCAGTCAGCACATTGTCAGCACTTAGCCCATGATGATAAATAAGGATGGGATTTTCAAAGCTGCAGAAAGAAACCTGAGCTTCTCATTTCTGTTACATCTGTAAAAACCTGGGAACCCAAATCTCTGAGCTGGCTTTGCAAATCTCAGCATAAAATATAGAAGTGGTGCCTGAAAAAGGCAGTCAGGTAGAACAGGTGCCAAAGATTATGCTTTCACTCAAAGTTAACAAAATGACTTCCCTCAGTCTTAGATAACCATAAGCCCTTCCTGTTTCTCAAGTAGCTTTTACATCATCATCATTAAAAGAAAAACTCAGCAATCATGTGGTGCCAGGTCACTGGTGATCCAATCCATTCTGAGATAAACAATGCTGTCTACTCTGTATGAGCTGAAGGTAAAAGGATGCTTCTCTTAAACAGCTCAGCTATGATCACTGAAAGCACTCTGCTTCGGAAGTCACACAGGACCAGTATGTATTCTGTGGTGTGGAACAAGAGAAGCCAGATACACTCCAGCAAAGAGGTTATTCAAGAGGGTAGTCAGTGTAGGAGCAGCAGAAGACAGCTCTTATGTACTGCATGGTTTACGTGTACAATGTGTTTGAAGAACTAAGCCCAAGGGGATCATATTTAATACGGATATATTCACTTTATTTCACAGTCAAATGATTATATGACTTGGCAGAGGCCACATAAGTCAGTGGCAGAATCAGGAAGATTTTCTATAGTCTGTTTTATCTGTGCAGGTATTCCTCCCATTAAAATTTAGCAAGAAAATTATGAAGTCAACACAAATTTTGCATAAGTAAAGACTGCAGGATTTGATCTAACCTGAAGTCACGTTCTTTCCATTGGCTCTAGTGAATCATACAGGAGTTCCTAAGCTTGGTGGTGCAAACCTTCATGAAAAGACACTGAAACCTTTTCATTTAGATGCTGTTCTACAACTGACACTCTTGGGCTACGACAACTAATCTCTAGGAAGCAATGAAAAGCTTACCAGAAAATTTGGTTGAGGAAGTATGGATTTATCTTTACCAACTCAAAGGGCTAAGTACTTAAGGCTACAGCAGAACAGCCCTTAGAGAACAGAATTTGTGGGCCCCTAGAATTTTCTTCTTCCTAATGACTCTCTGTGCTTCTTGCATGCTATAAAACCCATCCCTTTTTGCATTTCAGCATCTCTATTTCCTTTGATCTGTACAAATTTCTCATTGATGCTAATAGAGAATGACACTGATGGGGAATATTTTTGCAACAAGGGGAGCATAGAATTGTTATTCTGGCTAAAGCAAAAGCAATATGACTTAAGCAGAGTTTTTAAAAGACTTTACTCAAGGCTGTGCAATTGAACATGATATTAGGCTTTCTCTCCTTTTTTTTTTTTTTTTTTTTAATTATGTCCATATTTTATTCAGGTTATTGTATTCTTGTAAAATTATACTGGCAACCCACTCTAGCACGTTAACAACAAAAGAAATTCTCTAGCTTATTATAAACATCTTTCAAGAAACCAGAAGCACATGTCCTCTGGAAATAATTTTGCTGGTATTTAGGTTATTACAAAAAATTTCCCCAAACACTGGAATTATTTTGTAATGTTTCCTTATACTCTAGCTTATTTGCTTAGGTTTTCTAGAATATTCTCCTGGTGCCTCGGTGTGGTACCTTCCTTGGGTTACACAGGAAAGCTGCAGAAGAAGTCCAGAAACTCAGCAATTTGAGTCTGTCTTTTCAGTGATGATTACTGAGTAACTATGTGCCATCACTGAAAAAAGACCTAATGCAGACACCCGCTGTGCAATAATTACAGTTGGAAAGAAAAAAACTATTTTGTCCTGCATGGATTTGGTAGGATGACAATAATATTTTTTGCCCCAAAACAGACTGAAAATTTAAAATCTGAGAAATTTTGGGGAATTAAAAAAATGGGGAGGTGAGCTTGCTGAAAATCAACAAAATGTTTAATTTAAATGAATTTGATATGTCTTTTTCTCGGTAATTATTACCATTTTGTATCTTCATTGAAACTTCTACTTCGATTTGTTTAATTTCCTCACTGAAAAAAACATTTAAAACCATTAAAAAAAGATTTTTTTTTTCTTTTTTTCTGAGAAGACTAAAACATAGGGGTTAACCAACTGTGTTTTAAAGTGAGCTAAGAGGAACGGAAATGGGAAGCAGCTCTGGGGAGCGTCATACCCAGCTTCTGAATGTGCCCTATAGACTGACTTGGGTTTACTTTACTTTGCCCTTTATTGCATTTTATTGCTATGTGAGTTTGGGTCCTGAAAATCCCTTGGATAGTATTCGTTGGATTACTTTTTGACTTAAAACTAATACATCCATAGACTGCATGTTTTCTGCAGGCTGCAGTGTGTCTCCAGGTGCACTCTGAGGTGAAATATGAAAGGGGAAAGAGCAACATATGGAAACGGCTGCCAGACTTGAGTCCAACAGTAAGGCATTGAAACTGTGTCTGCTGGCTGCACACAGTGTGTGGATCCTCAGTCATGCTAGGGAAGATAAAGCCGATTTCCTTGTTTGAAAAGGCTTTATTCCTGTTCACCTCCGAAGAGTCTGAACCTTGGCTGGAGTTGTGTAGCAGGAAGGGAAGAGCCAACAGCTATTTGTAGCCCATATCCTTGGATTTATTCCAGAAAGAAAAAGCATCTGGAAACAGATTTACCTCAAGTTCAGCATGTGTTGATGTGCTTTATTGACCTGCAGGAAGAGCCTGAGTGCCTTAGCTGATGACAGCTTTTCCTAGGAGGGCTGAAGACTGTTTTCTGATGTAGCTGCGTGCCTGAGCACAATGATTAATGCAGTGTGCACATGGCAAAGGGTGGCTGTCATCCCCTGATGCCAAGTGCTCTCATCTGTGTCTTTGTCCTCTTAGCATAGCTTTGGCCTGATGCAATTACCTACATGGATATAAGATTTTTTTCATGGACTTTTAAAACTCTGCCTTTTTCTCTACTGAAACCTGACCTGTATGAGCAGAGCCTGGCCAAGGTATAATCCCCACAGGACCAGCAGAGGAGAGGTGAGCTCCATACCCAAGCAGCAATATCAACTAAGATTTTAGCTGAGCTAAGTCACCTGGCATTATGCCCAGGTATCCTGAGTTGTACCCTGACTATGCTTAAAAGGGCTGAGGTTATTTACTGACAATTGGTGGGAAGGTCCCCAATTCTAACCCTCATCTGAAAGTGAAGACATCACAGAGGCACTTGGGTTATTCACATGGCCTAACTTTAGGCACCCACCTTCACCTAAGTTAGGTTAGTCACTTTGGGCTCTCTCTACTGACGGAGAAGGGAGAAAGGATCCCCAAAAGGCAATTCAGAGCATCTAGTCCGAATTAGTAGGAGCATCAGGCTCCTACTCTAACTCATCTCTCTTTCTATTGACTATATAGGGAGACTAGCAGACCACCCTCTTTATACAGGCAGCTGAAGTTAGTTGGTATAAAACTCTGTCTCTATTACCCCTGGATGTTTTGTTCAGGGACTGCTTTGCTACAAAAGCAGAGAAACATCTCTCCATCTATTTGATTTATCTGGCATATATCTGCAGGGTTTTTTTCAAACAGAAACTCATATCCAACAGAAACTGTCATGAGTTTTCGTTAATATGAGTTATATACATATATTTTATTCCTGCAATTCAGTTATTCCTGACTTAGACCACTGTAGGGCAGAATCAGGCTCCCCATTTCTGACTTTAAAAGTCTCAGAAGCAGTGTGACCAGTATGGTTGTGATTCTGTCGGTAACTGGTGTTTTTTCTAAAGCACCGGCTGTCAGAAGTATGTGAGAATCAATAGCAGGCTTCATTTAAGAACAGGCTAAATGTGTAGACACAATGACTGCTAGAAAGCTGGAAAACATAATCCCTTGTAATCTAATGCTAAAATGAAAAGAGCCAAGATAATTAATTCATGACTTGTAAATGTATTACTAAAAAAAAAAAGGACTTGTATGATTTTTAAGCCAATTTATAGTTTCTGAACCTAGAGTTCTGGCAACATTACAGCAACTGTATTGAGAGAGAAGAATATGGAGAAAATAATGTCATAGAAAATTACTTACCAGGGTCAATTTTCTTTGAGGTTTCAAGAGCTTGGGCTTAGGAATATTATTGACTATTGGAGCTATGGAAATAAATATTAAGGGATCATTTCATATTATCATCATTCACTGTCATTTTTAGAACATGCATTTAGCAATTTATAAATTACAGATTAACAGTGGATTAGAAACAAATACATGTACTTATACCAGAGTTTAACTTATTTCAGGCAACATATTTTACAGTGATGTATAGGGCTTATGAATTAGCAAAGTTCGTAAGATTAAAGAGTATGATATGCAAACATTCCGTTTGTGTGCAGAAGCCAGAGGAAATAGGCCCCTTGAGAACTGATCACTTGTGATCTAACCCACAGTAAAACTTCAGGTCTTTTCCCTCCTCTTTCCCAGTGGCTCAGCACTGGCAGTAGGGCTCAGAAAGTACACCCAAGAGTTTGTGAGGCTGACCCCAGAGGCAATTGCAAATCCTATTTGAAAGCGAGGTCCTCAAGAGGTTGATCTTTATCTGCTCATCTTGCTTGACTTCTCAAGTACGCCTGCACTTTTAAGAGTGCAATGTGCTGGCTTCCCTCAGTCTACCCTCAACATGAAATTCCATCTTGCCTAAATTTAATCTTGTCTTTGAGTAGTATGAATATTGCTACAGAGGTTCCCCTCTCTCCTCTGATTAGTTGGAGCTGAGACCTCTTGCTTGAACGCAGTGACTAGCTTTTCAGTAGCTAAAGCTGCAGGGAGGTGAGACCCTGGTCCCAGCAGCAGTCACAGGCCATTTCTTCCCCCACTGATGGCAGCGAGCACAGGTCTTCTCACAGGCAGTCACTGGCAGAGTGCAGGAGTCCTGACATCCCACACTCTGCTGTCCCTCCATGGTTGTGCTCGAGATTTAAAATACCTCTGCATCTCTGTTTGCGTACCTTTTGCAGGGATGGCTGGTGGCTGCTCCAGTTTCTCTTTCTCTTTCTTTTTCTTTACCTTCTTGGGCTGTAGAGGGGACATGCTTGTCACACTGGTAACTGTCTCCCCGGAGCTGCAAAGCAGAGGCCCATATGTGAGGGAAAAGTGAAGGAAATGGAGGGAAAGACAGTTTGTCTCAGTGAGTTAATGCAAAAACATCACCTTCCACTTAGAGTCCCTGCCCAGCAACTTGTATTTTGATCTGGGGATATACTGAAAAACCTCTTACAGGGGTTGGAAGTGCTCTGGGTCTTGTCTTTTTTCAGTCTGGCTGAGAAACTCATGAGTCTGATCTACCCTGGTGCAGAAAATACAAAGTGTCAGGTTAAACAAGACTTGTTCCATAGCACTGATTCCTTAAAAACATGTATGACCCCACTGGTGCACCGAGGATGACCCTGTACCCATCTGTCCTCAAGGGCCAGAGGCACAAATGGCTTAGGTGACTTGCATAAGCTCACACACAAAGTGTACAGCAAAGCAAAATCTTCGATGCTTTTTCTGGGCTAAGACTGGCTGAGGGGCCAGCAGGTCAGGAGGGCGTGTAGCATCTCTTCAGACAGCTCACGAACCTGCATTTGAAAAAGCTAGCTTCTTAAAAGAACCCAGTGTGGTCAGTGTGTATAAAATGGAGAAGCTGTGCCCCAGTCTCTAAACTCGGGCATTCTCTAGTACATCTGTGCTGAAAAAGCACTAGTAAGAACACAAGGGAAGAGTACAAGATATACTGTAAACAGACTTCTGTCCAATAAAGTTTCTGTGTTTGGACTATTCCAGTTTAATATCCTCTAAGTCTGGGGTTTTTACCCTTAGCATCTTCAAAAGCCTGAGTTGTAAATCCTGCTTTGAGTACTTAGGGCTTGGATATGCAGTCAGGTTGCAGCAGTTGTCACCACGTGTCAGCCGAGTTGTGGTAACTGTGCAGGTGCTCCTAGCTTGCAACTAATGGGAAATAATATTGCATTGCTTAACTGGTAGTGAAAGAAATTTTAACTTACAGCTGGGGTGGGAGGAGAGTGTATAGCAGTTAGTTATGATGACTACGGTGGTGGAGATGATGTGGCAAGCAGTTGCTGCTCAGATGCATCTGACCACGGGCTCATCCTGAGAAAGATTAACACAGTATGGTTGTGGGGACCTTTCTGTTCTGTGCTGGTGAGTTACACCACACAATGGGATCCAACCAGGGTCTCCATAGTCATAACACTGACACTGGTTTCACTTAATTTTAAATCATTTGTCCCCAGTTGCTGTTCCTCTCCAGGTTCTTTTGCATAATGAAACATTCTCTTTATATTAATAGAATAAAATATTCAAACTGGGCCAAAGTCTTAATGAAAGTTAAGATATCTCAGCTATTGCCCACACAAGAATAACAAAATAACAGATATTATAATTTTACACAGCTGTAAATCCAAATGAATGTCACTATCATTGGTAAAATTACTCTGGATTTACACTTGTGTAGATTACAAAAAGACTCTAGTTTGCTGAGTTCTGTTTCATGCACTCAGTCCAAAACATGTTTGCTGCTAAACTTTTTCAAAAGTGTTTAAAAGGTAAAATATTTTCATGATTTATAAATAAATCACATCAGTTATGTAAACTGAAGATTCCATTAAAATAATCTCAAAGTCTGCCTGCACTATTGTGAACCTATCCCACAACCATTTGTTTCTATATTAAAATCAAAACATGAAATGGTTCAAAACCAACAGGAAATGAAACTGTCCTGCCTGGCTCCATTGCCCAAACACAGCAAACTCCAAAGAACAAAGAATAGCAAAAAGGGGATGAGAATGATTTTTTAAAGGTTTTTGGTTTTACTAATCCAAGGTCATTAAGGCAGATGTGTAGTTTAAAGATACTATTATTCTGATACAGCTACTTTAAGCACAATATATGAAAAGGCTTACTGTCAATTCATTGCATTAGTTATTATTCCTGCTTTGCCACTGAAAAAGTGAAGCTACAGAGAAATGTATGTGTGGCTTACGCTCCTCTTTTAAATGCCAGGGCCTTAGAGGGTTAATTAATTCTGGGCGATACAATAACTGTACTTGCTGTCTTAGAACTGAGCTCTTCAAACCAAACAAGGAGGCTCAGAAAGGACTCCTTGGCTCTGAAACACTGCCTCTTTGTGAGCTTGTCTTTTTCTGTGTCTAAAAGGAAAGTTAGTTTTTTATCTCTGGCTCCAATTCCAGCCTCCTGACCTCTATTTCAACAGTGTAACATTGTGCATTTCTTGAAGGATCTAATGAGTTTTTAGATAGCAAGAAAAATACATGAGTTTGGGGGAGAAACCTGTAGAAGGTGTCTAACAATCATGGCACCAGGACAGCAGTTTCCCTTGAGGTCATGGCTGTCCCAAGAACTGGTAAAATACTACAGTTTTGGCTTTGCTATCATTATTAGAGTCAAGGATGTGGGACTTTTCCTGTTGTCAATTAAGTCAGCTATTTCCTTTTGTCAAAGATCTGCAAGGGGATGACAAAAAAATCGCTTCAGTGAGCTGGGAGCTGCTTTGATATTTTCCAAATAAGGGAGCTTTGTGAAAAGGTGCCAGGGATGGACTGAGTATTTGGTTCTGGTTCAGTCTAGCAGAATTTTCTCCTATGATGTTAGATTGCCACTGTGGAATCAAGATGTCGAGATGGACAGCCTCCTGAGGTAAACAGCTTTTTCACCTCAAATTGTTTGTCTCGAGAAGAGCACTCACTGAAGGACTGGAGAGTTTAGGCCAAAATAAAAGACAGAAAAAAGCAATTCCTATTTTCAAAACTACACTTCCTGGGGGTTTCTGGATCTGAAAACTGACAAAATGATCTAATAACAAGGAAGATAATAATAGGGAGGATATTTAAAGAAAAGAAAACCCCAGAAAATGGAATTAGGTGGAATTAGGAAAACCCAAAATAACTATACTTTTAATTTAGGTATTTATTTTTAAAATGTGGGGAAAAAAATGGTTTTGGTTAACTCATTTTTTCTTTTAATTTATTATTGGTCAACCAGCAAAACAAACCCTAAACATTTGCTTTGTTCTTCTCAGGAAATCTGGATTTAATTTTCTTTTCTACCAAGGCCATTTTGTGAGACCTGGGGCAAATCACTTAGCCCTCTGTGCTTCAAATTCCAATTAAGTAAAAACATTATTATGATGTCAAGACATGAAATATTTCAAGATGCTTAGGTATTACTGCAGTGGGAGTACAGACATTTCTTAGACACTGGACTATTAATGTAATTTTGAAACTGGATTCTGCCCTGAGTTTGAAATATCACTAAGGGAGTTGGAGCTAAGCCTTTCTAATCAAGGCTGATTTTTGTGCAGCGTAGTCATTTTGACTGGCAGGAATCTCATGCAAATTAGTTCATCAGTTTGGTCTAATGGTATTTAGACACTGGGTTTTGGGTCTAAATGTGCTGAATTAAGTTCCAAAACAAGGAATGCACGGGTGAAGAGAAATGAGTTCAAAGGAATTAATGGTTTGTGTTTTGAGTAGAGGGTGGAAAATAAACAGTACCAAGTGCAAAACATAACAAAAATTATGATACTGGTAACACTTTCATAGCTATTTATTTTTAAAGCTTTGAAGTCAGTGCACTTTAGACATACATTTGTGGGATCAAGGCTTTCATTAGCGTATCTTGTCACAGTGAAATACATGAAACCATATTTTTATCCATAAATAGTCACACATTTCTTTTGTTTCCAGAGACTGTTTTACAGTAAAAAAGTCACGTTGTCTTGTTTTCTCCCTGCTATTCAGCCTCCGAAGTTTAGTGTTTGCAGTAGTACTGCATCATCTACTCCCAGAAAGGCAGATTCTCTAGTATGAGTCTTTTTATCTGACTGCCATGCTCCATTTTTTCAGCCATCTTTTCAGTTGGGTCTCATTTTATTCCTCTTTTTGCGTTCTCTACCAAACTACTTTGATTTACTCCCCCTCCCCCTTCTTTTTTTGTTTTTGTAATTCCAACTTTGTCCCAGCAACTAATAAAGAAGGGGAAAGATAAAACATCCAGGGAAAAAATTAAAACTGCTGAGCTGTCTCTGTAAATATCTGGTGTGGTACAATGGCTGGTCAGGGTCACAGAACAAAGATATTTCCACAAATAATATGAAAGTTTCAGTTTGTACTGGCCTCTCCTGAACTCTCTGTTGCTTTATTGTGATTTTACTTACATCTGAGTGTCAGTTAGATTGAACACCGTGATAATCCCATAAGAATGCAGTAAAAATTACACTATTTGAGGATCTAGGGTATGCTATACTTGGCATGGAATCTCATAGTATCTAGAGAAATAGTATCTGTGATACCAAGTGATAATGGATCTAAACTACAAGACTAAAACCACATGTTCTATGTCACTGAAAACTGGGAAACAGCTGTTCTTCTGTGTTGTTATGAGGCATCCCTCTTTAATCTTTTTTGTTTGTAAAATACTTCTGTCATATTTTTTTTTTTTTAGTGCAGTTCCAGCACAATTTATATCTCAGGAAAATCATATGATGGAAATCAGTTTTAGAGCACCACAAAACCTTTGGCAATTGGTATTTAAAGGGGCAGTGATTAATGACTGCAGCAGAAGTAGAATTTTTCCCACCACTTGGGAGTCTTCAGCTGGGAACAGACTTGGGCTTTGAAAATCTGATTTTGAGCCCCTGTTCCTGGGTGCAGGAATCATTGGGTAACATTGTGGTTTGTTCTTTGTACATGGATGGTTTAAGTCATTACCATCTGGTGAGCTGTTGGGAAACACTAGAAAGCCATGCAGGATGAAAGGAGGCTTCTCCAGAAAGCAATTTCAAGTCTCAGGGAGAGGTTTGTCACTGAAGCACCTGCCAGACCTACAACTAGATAGCCCAGGTAGATCTCCCTTATCACACACAGCAGATGTTGGCTTGCAGGCACATTCATGAGTCGTGAACCCAGGACTCTATCCTCCTGTAGACCTTACTCATCTTCCTTCAGCATACATAGGAAAACAAAAACAGAACTGGTGCCTTGGATTACAGTAAAGAGAAATGTAATCTCCTACCTGTTCTGGGGGCATTTCACCAGGTAGTGCTTCACTGTTAAAGAAAAAAAAAAAAAAAGAAAATGTGGCTTCACAACAACACAGAGTATGAGTTACAAATGGGCACTGCAGCTAGACCTGTGTTTCTGAGACTGTGGGGCTGCCAGGTTGCTACACTGGGAGAGCTGCTAATCATCACCATACATTATATTGTGCATTAAAATGTAGTGTGAACCAAAGATATGGCTAGACTTGGGAGCGGGGAATGTATCAAACAACACCAAAAATCTGCTGTGGAATTGCCAGGCAAGACACATTCCAGCGGTCAGCCCAGCCAAAAGACAGCTTGCTAAGGAAAAGCACAACAGGCCAGTAATTTTACTTTGAAGACTTTTATTTCCCTTGTGGTGCCTCTATTTCCAGAAGTCTGAAATAAACCATTCACCCACAAGAGCCACTGCTGTTCCTAATGCAACCTAGGTTGTGGCCTCAAGCATAAAGAGATTGCCTCCTGGGATCAGATCAGAAGTACAGTCCAGTCACTATCCTGTCTCTGACAGCTATGTGTGCAAGCTGTAGGAATCCTTCTGCTTTGTATCCCTTTGAATCAGTAGTCCTGATCAAGGACAGCTCCCCCACTGCAGCCTTTTAGGAGCCAGGGTTATTAAGATGCTCTTTTGTGGCTTAGTGGCTTCTGTGCTCTGCCCAAGCTATGCCACGTGCTGAGTATGGAGACATGCAGGCAGGAGGAGAGGCTCTAGCTCTTCTGGTTGACCTACTGCCAATTTATTTCTCAGAAGGAAAAGAGGGTGCATCCCTGGGCCATGACATGAAGTGGAATACAACACAGACACACCCCTTGCTTCATGTTCTTCATTCTTTAAGAAGCCATGAAAACCAGACAACAGTGCACTTATATGATTATGCCCATCTCTACAGTAAAGTTTTCATATTTGGTCTTACCTAAATTCTCCCATTCTAAGGAAGCTACACAGCTCCTATGGGTTGCATTTTAATCCTAAGGAAAGGGGAACTAAGAGCACTAGTAACTGGGGCTAACACAGGACCCATGTCTAAGCCACTGAAGACAGTTCATCCATCTATCCATCTGGCCTTTTTCAGATGTACAGAACAGTAGGCCTGACCCTTCAGAAGTAAGAGGATGCTTATGTACACTGTTGACATGCTTTTGAACATCTCTAGGTATGAATCGTTTTGTTTTGCCTTACAATACTTCAAGCTTTTGAACCAGGGCTTGGGAAGAGCAACCACTCCTCTAGCAAATGGGCATAGGTTTCTATCAAAATCACAGAGGGGTTGCCAGCTGCAACACAGGTTCCCACAGCATCTCATAGTTTCCCTGTGCTATGGGCCAGCCTCAGCTGCAGTGCCAATCCAATTAAACTGAGGGATATCTTTGGTGAGGAACTGGGTTCAGTATTTCCCTTCTCATGACAGAGTGCTGAGGTGAGCCAGGATCTGCTCAGGTTTCACAGACAAGCACTCCAGACAGATCATCTCCAGCATCATCTACTGCAAATCCCAACTTTTAGTTCCGACATGAGTTGCTCTTTGTCCCAGGCTGGGCTGTTCTTGTAGAGGGCTGGGCAGAGTTTTCCCTCCCTCTTCTCCCTGTGCTCACTTGGGTGACTGCCTCCACTCCCTGTACGTGGCAGGTGGAGCAGGGCAGGTTTTCCTCCTTTTGTTAGAGCTGAAGAACTGGGGGAGGAAGCTGGAGCGGTGGGAGAGCGAAGGGAGTTGTTGGTGTCTGACAGGGGTGGGGTGACTGGAGAGGTTCAGCAAGGAGCCTTGATGGAGATTTACGCAGCAAGGTAAGGTAAGGAGATACTATAGTTTTATTTGTCCTGGGCCTGTGACCTGGTCTCAAGGGGAAGAGCAGAGCTAGGCTTCTCTTGGAGGGCCTCTGAGGAAGATGATGTGGCAACCACCTCACTGAAGGTGGAAGAAGGCTGCGCTGGGAGGCTTGGGGAGATGCAGAGGGAGGATTGCTTTGCTGTCCCTGTCTTTTCTCCTTTTTCTCAAGGACTTCATGATTTCACTGCAGGCACTTTTCACATGAATACTAGCATCTACCTAGTCCAGCCCAGGATGGAGGTACAGAGTGATGAGTATGGAGAGGAGGTGAGATAATGCTTTTTGAGGAAGGATGCCTTATTCTAACAGTCTGAAGGAGAGAGCACTGCTGTTGGCTGACAGGGTAGGTATCTTGTGGTCAGAATGTAACCTCTGGAAGGTGCCTCTAGAGAGGGTAGATGAATGTTGAGGGAGGAGGGGCTTCTGTGCCTCATGTGCATATGGCTGAGTGGAAACAGCACCTCCCAGGGAACTGCTTCTCCTTGGGGTAGAGGTTCAGGGCTGAGCTTGCTGCCATGGCCCAGAGGCTATGGGGAGAAAAAGCAATATGGGGCTGCTGGAGACTGTGTGTCACTGATGCTTCTTCCACTGCTGCTTCAGAAATTATAATTTCCTGATGCTTGACTGGGTGCCGAGCCAATAATGTGGCTCTGGAAAATACTTTGATCAAGTGGTCCTAGCTGAAAGACTTGCCTGAAAATCTTATCATTGTATACTGAGTGCCTGTCTGCTAAGCTTTATTCTGTTATATTTCCATTGACTCTATAAGTTTAATACTGCCAGTGTTTACTGGATAATCTTAAAAATCTAAATAAAAATTTGGTGAAGCCTGCAATTATTCAGGTATTAGGGTACTGAAGAAAGGATTTAGCAGCTCAGAAGAAATTACTTTTTCTCTATTGTATATGCTTATTCTATATTGTATTCTGTATTATTTCTATATTTAATTGGTGTTGGTTCAATGTAAAGAGACCTTTTCTCCAAGCTGCTTGTATGCTTAAATCAACAAAAGCAGAAGTAAAACTAGCCCAATGTTTGACCAAGAAAAACCAGGATACTTCAATGTGTCTAGTGCTTGTGGCTTCAGGGTGACTCACCATGACCAACATACTTAAGTGTGCATACTCCCTTGGCACAAAACCTTTGTCATCACTTAACAGGGTAAGAAGAATAACATTGATCTTGCTCCTTCCTCTTGGCAAGCGGAGTTGTTGGGTTCAGTTAGCATCAGAGTTACTCTGCTGAGCGTACTACCAGCAAGACAGAACTGCAGCCTGAAATGTGTTTGTGGTCAGGCAAGGACTTCAGTATACACCTATTTTTAGTTTACACGTCTTCTCCCTCATGTATCTGAGTCACTCATTCCTTTCTGGTATGTGTGTAGTGCTGAAGAGGCAGCAAAGTCACAATTCTCTCCTGTCATCAACAAGACAAATCACTAACCAAGCTCTTTTTGAAAGCTTCCGTTCAAAGATGGTCCTTATGCTCTCCTACTAACATGGTGGCTGCTAAGCATGCTGGTATCATCCTCACAACTTGAGTGAGGTCTCCAAATAAACAACTCTTCAACCAAAATGAAAGTAGAGCCTGCACTGGCAACTCCACAGATCCCAAATAGCACTTTTGATTACAACAAGGCTGCTTTCATGCAGATATAACCTCTCTGATAAACCCTCTGTGAGGAAAAGAATGAAACAGTAATCCTTGACCTTGAAAGATTATTATGAAAAGGCAGATCTGAATGATGCAACAATGCTTTGGTTTCAAAGAATGCTACAAATGAGAGGGTGCTAATAACAACCCACATATTCCCAAGAATACTGACAGCTAGTCAGGAAGGGAGAAGAAAACAGAACAGAATAAGACTGCTTTGAAACCCCTCTAAACCTCTGCAGAAATGTTAGTCACGCAAAATTTTACCTAGATCTGATCAGAATGCAATCTAATGATACAGCTCTTCGTTTTCTTTGAAAGAAGTTCCAACAACCTTCAATTTATGTTTATGCAAAGCTGAAAGATTTTGAAAAGTCCAAAGCAAATTTAAAATGAAATAGCTATTCAAAGGGAGCAAAATGCCTTTGTTCTAGTTTTACTGGCATAATTTTTTTTTTCTACCAGTATTTGCTTTTGTTTTTATTTAAACCAAGGCAAGGAGATCTTTTTCCTGCTTTTTCTACATTCTCCTTCTTCCCCCTCTCCCTCTTCAGTAGGGGCCTTGAAGTCAGCAAGAATGACATTTCACTCACCTGTGGATCTCCTCTTGTTCAGAAGTGACTGACAAAGAATGACCAGTGTAAAAAGGAGGACGTTGATGATTCCTATTGAACACACAAACACTGCATACACATACAGATCTGAAAGCCAAGCAGAGATGATTGTCAGTGTGGCAGCTGTATGCTTCACGTTTACAGGATAGAAAAAAGTTACATCTACAAAATCTAAATGGACCCCAGCCCAAAAGGTTTAGGATAACAGTTCAGAAGTAATTTAATCCCCTTGAAATTTTCATATACTACCCTGCTCAGTTTAAAATTTGGTTGAAGTCTTCATAAACGCAAATAGGTGTGACTACACCTAAGAGGACTTACTTTCAGGAGAAAGGAAAGGGCTGGTTTGGGTGTTTTTCTTTTCTTTCCTTTTTTTTTTTTTTTTTAGTGTGGCAAACAAAAAACCCAAAAAGACTTCAGTTGGATTATAACCCAGTTCAAACAGCTGTACTTTTTTTAAAAAAAACAACCAACCAAGAAAAGTGGCAGTGGGGGGAGTGCTGACTGGCTGAGGAAGAAGGAAGAAAATCTGTGATTGTTTCTTCTGGTGGCAGCACTGGCTTGAAATTTTTGTGGTGTCTTTTTTTTCCTATTTCAATCTACAGCCTCAGCCTCCCTTTATAGCTTTCATTCAGGTGCTGTAGCACACTCCCAGTGGACCTGACAGGAGCTGTACCATGGCAGATCAAGATGGAGTATTTTGCTCAGGAGAAGAAATCTTTAATGACTTATTTCTGCTTTTACTAGAACACTAAATAGAGTACTTTAAGGATGCTCTACCCATTGATGTCTTGAAATGTCCTTAGGGAGATATATTGGCTTCTTTCCTGCTTCACAGAGAGGAAACTAAGCCTCAGAGGTCAAGTGTTCTTGTAGAAAATAGCATTGCTGGAACTAGACGCCTGACCTGAAGATTTTTGCTTTTTTCCCCTTACACTACAACAATATAGTTTGTAAATTGCGATTTAAACAGCAGCACTCCCCACAAAATCAAAGCCATCCTGCAAGCAAGTACTCCTGCCTGGCAGGCAATGTAGCAACTACAAATGCCATGCTGGTGCTTCACTGGTGCTCCAGGTTGGGGTTGGAGGAGGAGGGAATTCCAACTCTGTGCAAATTCTGGATTTGGGTCTCCTGGAACAATTGTCCACTAATCTACACAGAAAATACTTTGAAACTTAAGGGCACTTTAAGCTGCTCTTGCAGTGCAGAGCATGTTAGGTGAGCGGTTTTTAAGGTTAGTGGGAGCATATAGTGCTTGGTACCTCTTCAGACATGCTTAACACCTTCCTGGATAAGGGTCTGCATTTGCATTGTGTGATTAGCCAGGCATAGGTTATTTTCTCATTGACCATAACAAATACATGAGAAACTCAAGCTGGAGCCTTCCATTCTCTTTGCTCCAGCACCCCTTATATTCTGCAGGATAGTTTCTCAGGCAAGGCCTGAGTTTGCACAGAAACAAGAAAAATAGGTGGGGCAATCAGGGATTTAGTTGTCCTGTAGCATTAGACTTAACTGATATCTTATATAGAACCAGTAGCAGTTAGATGCATCTTACCTTCAAAAAACTTCCAAGATTCATGGTTTTTCTTGAAAGTGGGATCATCAGAAGATCTTGGTGAAATCACTGAAAAAAGCAAAGGAAACATGACAAGTACTGAAAATGTGTGGCATAAAATGTTGCGACCTCTTTAAATAAATGTAGTTCCGCCTTAGACTTCAATAGACCAAGATCTTGCTTTATCTCACAGGATAATTACTTTCCAATGAAACACTTCAGTTATAAGACAGCCATATAAAAATATCTTCAGCAAATCTCATCTGGCTTGGCAGCCCCCACAAGTGCCATGTGGCTTGAGACTGCCCCCCTGTTGTCATTTTATTCTGGGAATATGTAATGTGTGGCTCTTCAGTACAAAGTTAAAAGCAGTGAAGAATAGCAAGAGAATAGAAACACACTTTAGGCCTTATAATAGGGTGGCTATGTGCTTGTAAGGTCTGTAATGGCTTTGGGGTGAGTATCCCAGGGAAAAAACTGCCATTAATGCTGTATGTAGGTGGTTTTATTCTAACTCTTCATTCTCAGTCACCCAGAACTCCTACCTCTAGAGTTGCAGTTGGTGTTTCTGTCCCAAACCAGCCTGCTTCTGAGAGACAAGATGAATAACTTTTGCTCAAGATGATGGGAATTTATCCTCCCTTGTGGTTCTATATTAAGAACGATTTTTAACACTGTAATCTACTTCCAAGTCTTAGAAGTTAAGGAAAAAAAAATATTGGAAGAGCAGTAGCTTTAATGAAGGACACAGCTCTGAAGACTTCTTGAGAATTGACTTGGAGTCAGCCACATTACACACCACTTTTTTAAAAAACAAGGAAGTCATTCTAGCAGTACTTGGCACTGAAGTAATCTCTGCCAACATGATAGAACTTCCCCAGCTTCAGACCTGACTCTGTAGGCCTCTGATTTTTTTCAACTTGCCTTCCTTCCAAAGCTCTTGTGGATGTCCCTTGGCAGTTTGAACTTCCCTGTAATTCCTACAGCTGCACCCAAACAATACATTGAAAGACCCCAAGGAAGAGCAATGCTCATATGTTCTTATTCTTACTTCACTCAGAAGTTGGCTACTGTGCCCTTCCTTTTAAAGATACATGGATGTGATACCTGCCTACCTGCAAAAAACCCACCCATAGATGCATGGACTTGCTGAAGTATGTCCAACTGCTTCAGAAATTGCATATCTGAGCTAGAAAGCGTTACTCTCAGTGGACTTAACTTAGATGTAGGAACAGACTAGACTGAACATCCTAACTAATATAAACTGCTATGTCATTACTGTATCAATGGCCACTGACTGTTGAGTGCAGAATAGCTGTTCTCAGCTGGTGTAATTCCCTTGCCTATGGGTGAGAGTTTTATCCTGAGAAGAAAAACTGTACCAGCTCACCTTTATAGCCTAGAAAAAAGGGTGAATGACTATGTTCTAACTCAATTAAGAGGAAAAATAGCTGCAGATTTTGTACAGAATTCTGTTTCAGAAGGAGGAATAGACTACAGAGCTGTGGGCAAATGGATGAATGTCCATATCATAACAGCTGTACAACCTAGCATTAGAATCCAAATTCTCTGACTGCTGGATCACTGTTCAAAATCCCTCTCTGCTCTCCTCAGCCACATTGTTTATGCACATGGCATTTTTGATGACATCAGATTAGATGATGTCACATGTTAATCGATGATTTTTCTTCTGCTAGCAATCACTGCAATGGAATAGGAGTCTGGATGTCCTCCAGATTGCCAGTGAGGTCTGGACCTCTAAGAGAGGTTCATGTGCCAAATCATTAAAGTACAAGTATCTTACTGGAAAGAGAATTGAATTCATTAAGGAATGCCCTGTAGGGATGTGAGGTATAGGGCTAATTCAATGGATATGGAAGTGCTTTCAGGACTAGTCTTTTCAGCTGTGATAAATATTTAAACAAATTTACTCATTTGTTACCTTTTGTTACATGAAAGCATCACATATGTAGAGTTTTGGCAAGTATTTTAGAATACCTTCCCTGAAAAAAAAGGGCTTTTGTTCATTTTGGGGGGGGGGGAAAAAAAAAGTAATCTTGCATTCCTGTATCTTGCAACATTCTTACTGTCAAATGCCACATGCAACTAATATTTAATAGAACTCAGAGTCAGTTCTATTGGAAACTGACATATAAACTTCTCAACAAGACAGGTTGCTGTGATCATCTCCACTTGTCTGTGTTGCTCATGCCAATAAGATTAGAGTTGGACTGCCTAATTTTCTGTTTGTCCTCCTACATGTAGTCCCTTCTCTTGAATTGTAATCCATTTGGAACAGATATTGCTCTCCCTAAGAGATGTGCAGTACCTTGCATAGTGGGCTTGAGGGATTACCCAACTCTAAATGATGATTTGGACGTGCTGCATATTGTTCTGAGAAGGTCACCCACTATTTTGAGTTTTCTGATAGGAAGGCAGTGGGAGAACCATCTTCCTGATGTCTCTTTTTTCCTCAAATAAACTGGTGTTGGTGTATTCTGTGCTAAAATTAAGATCACTAACTTGTTTTTAGGCTAATGTTGACCACACAAGCCCAGGAAAAGAACAAATGCCTCTGACAGGAAGATGGGGGAAGGGGAAAAGGTTCACCTTAGCTTAGAGGAAAGATGTTGCATGGCTGGAGTAGAAGAAAGACACTTCTTGGCAACATCAGGACATGGATTTATCTTGGTTTTACTACCAAGACTTAAGAATAGCCTTTTTATAAATCCTATTTGACGTCTTTTATTCACTACACCTAAAGGGGCAAACTGCAACAGTTCAAATTTCATCTGGGCCTTCTGAAAACACTACAAATTTTCTGTAGTTGACACGAGTCCATGAACAGAAGACTGTGAGGACTCCATCCCCACCAGATGAGGTTCCTTTTCTGAAGAAATGTATTCTGTCCCTAAAGGAGAAGCCGATATGTAGCTAAACTTTTAATTGCCATCATTACACATTAAGGAACAGTAGTATGTAAATAAATTGTTTTTCCACAACTCCAGTATGTGTATCTGTATAAATTCATGTGTTGCAAGAAAATGCATTTGCAATTTCTTAATGGTCTACACAAATTCATAGCGGCAAACTTGCCAGCAAATAACAAAATCTGAATATAAGTTAATAGCATGGCTGACAATGTCTATGTACTGACCTACCCCAGGATTTTTCTGCTTCAAGAGCAAGTGAGATTTTGAAGAAGCAGAATGACTCTTTTCCATTCCCTCCAGAAATCTGTGTCTTACACAGTGAGCTCCTCTTCCTGTGTGAACAAGAAAAGGGACCTAAATGCTATTTCTGCATCCACTTGACATACAAGGTTGCAAGAAATTTGCCTGGTGCTTTAGCATATAGTATTTTGAATTTGGGCATAACTGCAGACACATTAACTGGAACAAAATGATAGACTAGACTGCAACTGTGATATGTTTGAACACTGTTACCTTATTTGATAAAGCGCAAGCAGTACAATTTAAGTATCCAAATGCTTCAGGCAATTTGTATTGCTCCTTTTGTTGCATCCCGGATCTAACTGTAATGTAAGTAAATCCCTTCGCAATAAAAAGTGTAACCAATCATAATATAAAATACAAAATGTGTTTGGAAGAAAATTACCTTGAAAAGCCCAAGTGTTACCATTGGGGAAATTGGAGATTTTATCACCACGCTGAAAAGTGTTGCTTTCCCTCCCATGTGTAGCAAGTCCTGTACTCTCACAGTGCATTAACCAAATGCCAGCTAAGGCAGTCCTTTGTTTCCCATAAAGAGGCTTTTAGCGGTAAAACAGTTGCTATGGCATTTAAAGATACGTAATTTTTCAGATGTCTTTTAGTCTCTTTAATCTGGATGTAGAATTAGAATGCTCTTGGGG
>NW_020799105.1:6683068-6694942 GCF_003259725.1 Athene cunicularia
GGGGGGGGGGGCAGGGGGGTGGTGGTGTCTGCCTCAGATCCCCACAGGAAATATTGTCCTGTGTTTACTCTGCCGGTGAGCCTGCCTTCCTCCTCCCTTGCCTCAGGCTTCCTTCTCTGCTCTGGGTTACCTCTGAAGCAGAGGGAAGGAATACAGCTGACCAGACAGTGTGAGAAAGATGAAGTCATGACTTTCAAATCCCCACCTTGATTATGTATTCATAAATGATATTAAAAATTAGGGGGAAAAATAGAATTTAAGGGCTGGACTGAGAAGTTAGTCTGTCTTCTTTGCAATAACTAAATTGATCTGAACCCCACACTTTAGCTAGGAAGAGCAATGAGATGTTTCTGTGTTATAGATACCAATAACCTGAGCAGCTATGAAATCTTACACTGTGGCTTTTTGTGAGGAGGGGTATGACAGGTGGTCTGACAATATTTTATATTGCTTTTTGTTTTGCTGCCATTTACCTGGAACTTGTTATTCCCTTTCCAAGTGCTTCTGACAAATCCATATGTTTCAGTACAGGTATTTAAGAAAATACTCTTTAAACTGCTGACCCGCTCTATAAAATTACATTTTCGCAGGAAAATCCTAAAAATTATTCTCAATATGATTTTTCTTTTTTTTCTCATTTTTTTCTTCCCACAAGTCTAGTTGTTCTGCATTCCTTGAGCACATCTATCCGTCTATTTTGCAAGTCCTTCTTGCAAAAAACACATTAATTGTTATCCATTCAGTCTTTCAATGTACTACTCTTGGAGACATCTACCTGGTCTGGTGCAGAGGATCTGAGGGGAATGGACAGTATAGTGTAAACCCACAGCTGAAAGAGCACTCTCCTCCTCCTTCTCTTGGTCTCTTGACACCAGACCGGGCCCCCTCTACCTCCCTTCCCTCAAGTTATCTTCAGAAATTCTTCTCCAAAGCACTGGAAAAAAATGCAGTCTATCCTCTAGAAGACTCTGGGATTTATGGTGGTCTCCTAGCCCTGCTTGTAGGCCTTTAAGCTTCAGCCCTGAACATCCATTTGAGGTGCTATTGGAAGTAATAACGCCTGGTAATTACTCTCAGCCTCTCCTCTTCTCCCCTGGCACAGCATTTGAACCACTTGTTCTTTGTGGGTTGAGATGATAACGTTGACTTCCCTTCCCCACACCAGTTGCCATCTTTGCCCCTTCCCAAAGGTGGGAGGCTGAGGCAGTTGGGATGATCAGTCTTCCTGCTTGCCAGTGACAGTGGCTGAATCTCTCCTTTCAGCCAAAACTAGAGGAGCAAAGGAGGAAGAGATAGGGATAAAATGCAGGGAGCCACTTCTCTGTGCAGGAACAGCAGGGAATAACGACTGCTGAACATGAAGCAAGCTAATGCCTGAAGTCTGTAGGGCTAAATCATGCACGTAATAAAGTTTAATTTCATATCCCTGTGTGGTTACAAGACTAACCACTGTGTCTTGGCTCCAGCCACTAAACATGAGGTCAGTGCCTGTACAACTTAATGCCCTCCAGAGATTAAGATGGTGAGTTCAGGAGTTGTTGGGCTCTAGTGTTTTTACTCCCCCCTGTTTAAAAAGAAAACAGTGAAAACAGCAACAAAAATCAAACAACAAATTGTTCTTTGAGCTGTGAAGCTAATTAATTCTGTGTTCCATACCCAAATGGCTCCCTTGGCCACAACCACCTTAGTACTGGATTCCTCCTGTGGTATGTCCAGGAGCCCCCCAGTTACTGACTGCGATGTGGAAGGTCACTGGGCACATGGCAGCTCAGGAACAATAATTACCTTTTTTGTTCTTACAGCTTTGGTTCAGTGAGGAAGTTCATACAGATCTTCTCTCCCTCCTCCCAGTCAATTTCACATTACTTGTACAACCTCAGTATTTTTAAGACCATTATCTCATTAAAATCATCGCATGGTTCCAAAAGGGGGCAGACTAGTTGATAGTGTGATCATGAAAGCTTTGGTTTCTTTAGGATACCAGGTTATGGATTACAGATGACTTCTGGCTGCAGGATTACACTTCTGACCCATGGTACTGATTGCTCTAGTGATTTGTATTTAGGAGTCTAATGAACTTTGGAGAAGTTTTCCTTTAAGTCCTGGTTCCATGGTCTTCTGTGCAAAAGAATGGCTGATGTACAAAGCCGGGATCTGGGTGTTGGAGGGGTGGGCATTTCCCTGGTGGAGACAGGTAAGGGGTTGGGGTTTCCCTTTGGACTTGGGTCCTGCTCTGTGAGTATTTATATTTCTGTCTGCAATCAGGAAGCAGAGGAAATCCCATATGAATGTCTTAGAGGTTTTCCAAGCCTCTAAGACAAGTTTTGATGCCAAATAACATCAAATAGCTTACAATAGTATTTTCTTGCTGTTGTTTAAAAGTGATCCATTGTCTTTGCTACTAATCCAAACAAAACTTCAGCTTTGGATCATTACTCTCTTTCATCATTGCTAGGAATAAATTGCTAATTACATTATGTTGATGTCATCATTTCTCTAGAGAGATTTAAACATTGCTGGTCAATGCAAAGCTACTCTTTATCTCTTGTTATATTGTATTTTTCACATCTTCATTCTCAAACTTCTGATAGATCAAAGTGAAAGCTTGTGATACCTGAAAGCTATCCACAAGGGATCATACACTCAAAAATATTATTTTTTTACTGTCACATTTCTCTC
Source organism: Athene cunicularia (assembly GCF_003259725.1). Classification (NCBI taxonomy): domain Eukaryota; kingdom Metazoa; phylum Chordata; class Aves; order Strigiformes; family Strigidae; genus Athene; species Athene cunicularia. The sequence goes on from NW_020799105.1 coordinate 6,685,748, forward strand.
CCTGCTGTGTTTATAAGCCAAAAGTAATACAGAAACCTGAACGATATCAGTGAAGCCGGCATTGAGGGAATGTGCTTTGGATTAAGTCTACATAAATATCAAATACATCTGGAAAAGGCCTGTAGTCAGTGGAGTTACCTCAGACCAGAATTGCTTTTAGAGAAGCGCTAGGGCCATTTTTGCAAAAACATAAAGTAAGTGGGATTAGGGTTTCCCAGCTACAGGGATAACATATGAGGTCTAAACACCGTGATAAATTTAACATGAACAGGAATGGCTGAAACTTTGTGAAGCAGAGTTTGATCCCACAAGTTTTTCTGTGATTGCAGGATGAGCTTCTTGAATTTCCAGATCCATGGACCAAGCAGCCACCCTTGATTTTTGGCTTATCTTTAGAGTTGGCTCTATAGGAAATAATTTTTTCTGTTTATAAAGCCACAAGGGGAGGACTAGTTTGCCAGCTAGTGCTAATAGCACAACTGCTGAGCTCAACCACCTCTTCAAAGAAATCTGTTCTCTAAATCCAGTTTCACCCATCTCTGAAAGTATAGCTGTAGTGGTGTTAGATTTGAGCTGATCCATCCCAGAGTGAAGGCTCATATTCAATTTGGTTCAAAACCCTTTCTCATTGCTGGTCATTTCTTTATCTGAAGTTCAAGACAAGAGATGGGAGACAACCAGGTCAACAAGCCAAACACATAAGACCAAGTAAGCTCCACAACAGATCTCTACACAGCCCACATTTACAAAAGCCAGACCTGACTAGAGCCCAATTCAAGGAAGTTGGGAAATCCTTCCCCAACAAGAAACTCTGCAAAGTGCATCCACCTCACAGACACTCCCTTCTTCCTGCAAGTGGTCCCAGGTTTATCCCCTAAGTGGGACACCTGATCTCTGTTTACTTAATGGGGGACACCTGGGGCTCATTTACCTAATGGCTCTTCCTGCCAGGCTGGCTGTACCCTGGAGGGAAGCCTAAAGGTAAACTCACCCCCCCCTTTGTGAAGGGCTGTGGGAATCACCCACATGTCAAGCTTAATTTGGGGCTTGGGGTTGAAACCCCAGCATTTCAGAGGGGCACTAGTTTGAGGGGGACTATTTCAGATGGTGAGCTATTACAGGAGGGACTACTTCAGAGAGTGACTTATTACAGGAGGGATTATTTTGTGGGAGACTAATTCAGGGGGGATTATTTTGGGAGGGACTATTTCAGGGGGGATTATTTTGGCAGGGACTATTTCAGGGGGGATTATTTTGGCAGGGACTATTTCAGGGGGGGATTTTTCAAGGGGGGCTGTGTTACAGGAGGCACTATTTGGGGAGACTGTTTTGGGGGCCCTGCAATGTGGTGGGAGGCCACAGGGCAAATATAGGCCAAAAAAAAAGTACATGCTGGAAGGGGGTCCAAGTTCTGATGGGCATTAGAGTTTGAAAAGGGCTGGAAAGCCAAAATGGGGTGAGAGGCCGTGGGGGAATTAGAGATGGAGAAATCACTAGAAAAGGAAGGAGTCGTCCTCCAGGTGCATGGTGGCAGAAAAACAGGGTCAGGGAGAAAGTTGGAGGAAGAGAGATAATGATGAGTAGAGACCAGAAAGACAGAGAGAGAACTCAAATGTGGGGGCAAAGGAAGGTGGGAAGGAGGGAGAGCAAGAGACGGTCAAGAAGGCAGAGGGAATGAGGGGATGAGAGAGTGAGAGAAGGAGAAAGTGAGAGGAATTAGGACAGGCTACAAGATGAAAGGGAAAAGGCCACGGAGCAGGACAGAATGGCACAGGGAGCTGAGCATGGGGCTATAGCAGGAAAGAGCATCACAGAGAGTGGTATGCAGCTCTACAGGCAAAATGTCCGGGAGAGGATGGAGGACAGAGAGAAGAAAAGGGACAGGCAGCGAGGCAGTGATGGAGAAAGAAACAGTAGCAACCGAGATGAGGAGAGGGACAGGACCAAGTCAGAGAGGTGGAGAAGGAGCGCCAAGCCAGTGATGGGGAGCAAGCCAGAGGGATCAGCAAAGAGAGGAGGCCACACAGAGGCATCTAGAAGAGAGGTGAGTGACAGGAGACAACAGCGGAAGAGAGACAGGGAGTAGGATGCTGGCCTGGAAACAGCAAGAGCAACAGAGAAAAGGACAGAGCGGTGGAGCATGACAAAAGACAGGAAAAGAGAACAAGACAGAGAGATGAAGCATTCAATAGATTCAAATTCTTCCAGAGATTCAATTCTTCAAAGAGCACATCAAGGCCCAAATGAAGAGGGTGCCAAAAAGCTGCAGGAGGCTGAAAAGGGAGGCTGGAAGGGGAATAGAAACCAGAAAAATGTGGGAGGCTGAAAAGAGGTGGGAGGCCAGAGGGCAGTGGAGGCTGAAAAAAGGTGAGAGGCTGAAACAGGGTGGGAGGCCAGGGGGAGGCAGAGGCCAGAAAAAAGTGGAGGCTGAAAGAGGGAGGAAGGTTGAAAGAAGGAGGGAGGCTGTAAGAGGCTGGTCACTGATTTTCTAGCTCTGCTTTCTGGCTAGAAGTCGTATAAAGCAACGTATAGATGTGATACTAGAAATTCTACTTATCAACTGCTGATAGACTAGAACTAAAGCCAGTTAAATCATCAAGAAAGAGGTAAAACATAGATGTAAAATATAATGCTTCTATTTCTGGCTGTGCCACTGCATATTCTTCAGAAAATAAGTTAATTTCTCTTTGTTTCTGTCTCTTTGTATTTAAATAATAATGGCATTTGTTTATGTCCACTAGCAATGTTGTAGAGACCCTGTATCGGGACTGGCTGAGATGGAGTTTATTTTCCCTACAGCAGCCCTCATAGTACTATGCTTATACTGATAGCTAGAAAGGTGTTGGTAACACACTGGTGTTTCGGCTGCTGCTGAGCAGTGCTGGCACAGCATCAAGGCTGTCTGTCTAACATTCCCCCTCACTAATAGGCTGGGGGGGGCAAGATCTTGGGAGGGGACATAGCTAGGACAGCTGACCCAAATGGACCAAAGGCATATTCCATGCCATATGACATCTGCTCAGCAATGAAAGCTAAGAAAAAGGAGGGGTGTGGCCATTTGTTATTATGACGTTTGTCTTCCAGAGCAATCACTATGCATGCTGAAGCCCTACTTTGTGGGAAGTGGCTGGACATCGCCTGCTTATGGGAAATAAAGAATAAATATTTCATTTTGCTTCCGCACGCAGCGTTTCCTTTTGCTTTAATAAACTGCCTTTATCTTGATCCATGAGGGTTTTTTTCCATCTTATTTTTTCCCCTCCCTGTCCTGCTGAGGAGGGAAGTGATAGAGCAGCTTGGTGGACACCTGTCATCCAGCCAATATCAACCCACCACAGGCCTGTAGCTTAATGTAAAGGACTTTTAATTACTGATATTCTGGTAAAAGGCAAAGGAAATAGACTATCTTCTACAAATCTACCAATCTTCTCACTTCTTTACACTTTATTAGGGGCTGAATAATGTCTAAATTGTAATATGTAAGTAAAGAAGTTGAGTATTGGGGTTTCTTCTCATATCCACAGATAGCACTTAAAAATAACCTAACTTCAAATGTCTTCTGGATGAACTTGCAAAAAGGAAAAAAAAGGATCATGGGACAAGACAAGTGATAGAATTGAAATCAGTAGTCTCTCACCTCTTATTTCAGTAGCTGCTGTGCCATTTGACCACGCTGTCCACTTATTCCTGTGTTTGCCAATTTCCTGGACTTTGCATATATAATGTCCTTGATCTGTTTGCTGGAGGCTTAGAATAAGAAATTTGTACATAGTTCCATGTTTCTCTTTAAGAAGATGAAGTCTTTGCTTGTGGAAATGATGAGTATAATTTCCATAATACTGGACAGACCCAAACTTTGTCATTTTGATCATCAGATACTCCTGGGTAGGTGATGCAGCGAAGACCCACCGCACAGCCAGCAAATTGTCTGTCTTTCTCTTTTGAGAAATGTGGCAGTAAAGGGTAGCATTATCTCCTTCGGAGTATTGCACTGTTGGTCCTGGATAGACTGTCACATTTAAAGCCTCACAAACATCTGCAAAGGAAAGAAAAGATGGTGAGAGTCCTCCATACTGGCACAACAGCACCATAATCTGTCCCAGCGTGCAAATCTACAGCAGGTAAACTGATGGTACTCTTGCAGGATGCAGCCATTTATTGAGCTTTTAGAATGTGACACCTTGTGTGTCTCCGTGAATGTTAAAAATAGTATGAGGCCCTCCTTCAGTGACTCTACTCTAGTATTCTTGATGTCACTGATTAATAAGATAGGGCTGAAGTGGATACCTTGTTGCTGTCATAGGCCCAACATCACATAATTTTCATCAGTCTGAACAAACATTAACCTAAAACTAGCTTAGAGCAAGAGCCAAGAATGTCTTTTGGAAAGCTGTTCCACAACCAGCTTTTCTGACAGATTGCATCTTTCCTAGGATTTTCAAGGTAGATTGTTTCAATAGCCAGTTTATCCCCATTTGTTCCTGCGCCAACTTTAGGTTTAAATGGTGTTTTCTTCTCTAGCACTTGCTTCCTGACTCCATGTAGAAAGCAATTATCCAGTGTCTCAGCCTCTGCTTTGTTAAGCTAAAGAAGCTGTTAGTCTCCTCTAGTAAAGTAGTGTCTCACTTCCCTAGTAGTCCTTCCTTTAGTAGCCTTTCTCTTCATTTGTTTCAGTTTTAATTTTGGGTTTGATTGTAAATTTTTTTTTTTTAATGTGGGTGACTGGAATTATAGACAAGTTTCTGGAAAGCAGCTCTACAGTGTCCTTTGAAACAGTCACAGTACTTCCAGATTTGACTGGGATATACCTTGCCTGGTATATCCCAGAATTTATGTTGTCCTTTTCATGATATTTTCATTTCTATATGACAATTTATAATTAAATAATATACTTGGGCATTTTTCCTTCTTTGTCATTTGTGGTTCAGTTCCTAGTGTATCGAAGAAATTCTTACTAATCCCCAAGTACATGATTTTGCTTTACCAAGTTCTGCTTCACTTTTGTTACTTGGTCCTCAATTTTTCCTATGTGCTATCCCAGTTTTATGCTAACTCGATGAGGTCACATAATTTCAACATGCATGCTTCTGTCTACTTCTTTTAGACATCATTTGTGCAAACCTTTACATAATCCTGTTCCTTAGATGATCACTGAAAGGCTACTAACCTCCCTATATGCTCATAACCAGCTCCTCACTTTACAGTTCCCCATGTCCTCTGTCTTAAGTAATATTCTCCTTGTCATAATCAAATGGTCATCTCAAGCCTGGGTTAAATATGTCACATTAGTCCTTCTGACTACAAATTCAAATTAATGTGACGTGATTTGCACAACAAAATATACCATGATCCTATTGGGACAAATTATTATTCCATTGTTCTATTAATTTCTGACTCTGTTTTTTCTGTTCTTCATCATGAACCTAGCTTAGACCAGTTTATCTCTCTGCTTTACTTACAACAACAGCCAGTATAGGTGAAGGTTGAGAGAAGTCCACAGCTGTTCATTAGAGGAAGATTCTTTCCTGACCTAGATGATTTATGCTGGACTGATTTTCCGAGGCATAGGAATCAACACTCATTTTATTTCCTTTCTAATGTACATTAAGAGTGTTCTTATTAGTCATATCAGAGACTGATCTATTTTTGACCAATGGTATGTTGTGCCACTGTGTTCCCTAAATGACTTGCAATATGTAATCTACCAGCCCGATAGCATCCACTAGAGAGAGAGCCATATTTCAACAGTGAGCAAGCCCTCCCTGCAATGCACTCTGCAAAGCATGAGATGTCCTCTAAAATGTGCATATTAAGCTTCCTGTTATGTGAATATACTGTACTCAAACACTAATGAGAATTGCAACTCTGGGAGAATGATTTTTTCATTTCTGGACACTTTTCTAGCATATCAGCTAGGAACATTTTAACAAAGGGGATGAGCATTTTGGCAGAGACTCTTGTCTGACATCAGCTCCTGAAACACAAACATATATTTATCTTCAAAATAAGCAAGTAAAGTATTTCCATTCTATTTCTGAAGGAGTATTGCAGGCAGAGACACTGGTTTTATGGCAGCAGTGAAGCCATGAAATGGAATGGTAAATTTTATCACCTTTCTTAAAGTAAATCCACTAAATTAAAGAAGTTACACTGCAGCTGTTTAAAAAGAACCCTCTGAAAACTAATAGTATAATAGTTATTTTGTGTCATTTCAATGGAAGGCTCTACTGAATGGTGGTTTTCTTCCAAGTAGATATTTTTCTTTATGCAGGAGAAAATAAGTTGTATAAAGAAAGGGGTGGTTTAAAATTTCTTTAAGAAACTGCAGTTAAGTATGGCCTAGGTTATTGATATAATATCTGTGCATCATGTTTTTGTGTACAATTCATGTAAGTGCTAAAGCAAGAGATTATTTTGGGTTGCAGAAAGCACACAAGTAGATGTTGACATTTAAAATAAAGGCTGAATACCATCAAAAGCTTTCCAGGCATGAAATTTCAGTTATTACTTGCTGGAGTTACCTGACCTGTGCTTTACAGGAGATGTGAGGATAAGATGGCTGCCTCTGCCATAAAGTAAGATTAAATTTTGAAGGTTGTGCTGCTCAGTATACAAGGAATAAGTTTAAGAATTTCAACACTTTTTGGGATTTTCATAATTGCTTAGGCTATAAATGTTTAATAAATGCTTTATAAAAATGTGGCTTGGGTAAATGAAAAACACAAACTTTTTCTACCTAAATTATGAATTTGTCGTGAAAACTGTAAAGAAAAACAATTATGTCATTTTCCTGACATGTGAACTTCTTGTTTGAAAAAGCTGGCTAGGATTAATTGTGGAATAGAGTCCCAAAATAAAAGGCAAAAGAATTATTGCTTAATTCAAAACTAGGCAGAGCACTGTGCCAAAAAGTACCCAAGAGAAAATACAGAACAACTCAGATCTGGTGATGATGGATGCCTCTGCAAGAAGATAAAGAAGCATTGTACATGGAGTCTCTGATCCCTTTCTAACTGTTTACACTCATATAAACATTGGCATTTTATACCTAAGGCTTCTACTTTCCCCCCAGGGGAAATATCAAATCTTGCATCCTGCATGTTGTCTGATCAGTGGGAACCCAGCTCCTTATCTTTCTTCTGTGGCTCCTATTGGTGTGGCTGTGCAAGTGCAGCAATGGGCAAAGTTTTGGAAATTTCCTGATCTTTTACTTTGTTCTCATCTCATGTTGAACAGTGTCAGATGATGCTTTATATAAAACAGAAAAACAGTGTCCATTTGACTCTACCCTCCCACTGCCATTGGAGCAGCAACAGTGGTGGATTTTAGAGAAAAGAGTTTGTTTACATTTCATGTGGAAAGGAAAAGTCTCATTCAAGGCTCCCAGACACCAGTGGAAATGTTCCTCCTGTCTTCAGCAGGCACTGGATCAGCCCCAGCATGAGGTTTACCCTTGTAAATGGGCTCCTTGCCAAGACAGAAGACTCCTCCACAACTTGGAGAGCAGGCTCGCGTGACAACAGAGCACTGAATTTCTAGACTTCAGATTGCTGCTTCCAGTGAGGAATCACTGTTTTTCTTCTTCTGCCTTCCGAGTATAGCATGATGTAGCTGCTCAGGTGGAGCTAACCACAAGAGTTTTAGTCTTGCTTCTGCTAGGAAAGGGAAACTATTTCTAGAAAAGGGAGGGAAAGTGAATCAAAAACTTGAGGATTCCTTTGTAGTATGCTTAATCATCAAACACACCTCTCCTATTGGCAACCAGCTCACTTAGTTGCCCCATTCTGATGTTTTAGCTGTTTGTTTCTTTGGTACCCTCCACCTGCAGGTCTCACTAGACTGTTGGGAGTCAAGGAAGATTACTGCTAACTAAACTCTATTTTGAAAATCATCCACTTCTGCTTACAACAGTTCAATTCAAAATATTAGCTAGGTTTGGACTTTCTTATCTGCCAAATCATATAGCAAAACACTTTCATGGCACTGTCGGGAGTAACAATTTACACTTTTAGCAGCCAGAAACCTGTCTATGCCAGGGCTGTCTCCTCTGCCTGTGCTGGAATGGTAGCAAAGGACCCAGTCACTGCTATGTCCTTACGTTTGATGAGCAGTTTCAGTATGGCTGTGTTTTCGTGGAAGAACCCCAGCTACTTTGGTGGAGATACTAGCAGAGTTGCTCCTGTGCACTACTGCTCACAACCTAGGTTTAGTGTTATATATAGGCCACTCTTCCTTCCTGCATGGAGACTGATAGACAATACCTACAACCCACCCCTCAGGGCTGAGAGGACATTTTTCTTCGGCCCCTGCTGATAGTTAAGGGACTAGAGAGGCATGTCATCAGGGTAGTTACATTCTGATCTCAGATTTGTGTGACAGAAGCATATGGGATTACTTTTATCAGTGGTGTAGTTTGTTCTGTGCAAAAATATTACTGTCAAAGCCTGCTTTATTTTGACTTCTCTACAATTAAAAGAAGAGCAGATAAGCCAGGAAGAAGCAAAGCTCCTTGTTTAAATGAAAACAATTAGGAGCTGGCTAGCAAGGCCACCAAACGCAGCCAGCTGTTTTTAGTTGAACGGATCCATCTGCAAGTTTCACAAGTCAGAGGCTCCTTCTCAGAGGAAGCTTCTGCGCTGACTAAAGACGGACTTGAACCAAACCTCTGCCTCCACTTTCTCCTGCCCTTTTGAGGTGAAAATTCAAATTCAACTCTTATTAACCCTGAATGAGCAGGGCTCCCCCACCCATCTAACCCTCACTGCATCTTGAACTTCATATCCGGGCTCTGTGTCCATTTTGAAGCTTTAGGACACGACGCTGGCCGATGCACCTTTGATTTTGGAGGCAAAAAGGTCTTGACTGAATGGAGAAGGGTTTTCACAAGTGACCTATGGGTCTCACTTCCACTAAATGCCTACGGGATCTAGTCACCTGTGGAAAAAACAATGCCCGATATCCCTTTGTCTCAGCTTTGCCTGCAGTTACACGGTGCAGTTCAACATTGTCCCGCCTGGCACAGACGGTGGCGGCGGACACATTTCCATAAACTTCTGCATGGGGAAGGGTTTTCTTTTTTTAAAAAAAAAAGTTGCGGATCAGCAAGCCGTACAGAAACGCTGCTGCCGGCAGCCCGGAAAGGCGGCGGCAGAGCGGGTTGAGGGACCACCCCGGGGCGGGGGGCAGCGGCGGAGG